>NW_022900928.1:112644761-112648638 GCF_012274545.1 Fukomys damarensis | reverse complement strand
TGTTTTTCGGGCAAGCGGGGGAACCTTTGATTTTTTTTTTTTTTTGTATTGACAGAACTCACGTCCTTGTGCTTGCAAAGCAGGCAGTGGTGGAACCACTGAGCTAAATCCCTGGGCCTAAGCCGGCCCTACAATTTTAAAAGCATTTTCAATTATTTCAGCTATAGAATTTAAATAATGACTGTAAAATGTACATATCAATGACTCACACAAAGGTGCAGAAGGTAGGGGAGTAATAGCATGGATGAATCTAAGAGACATTGTGTTAATGAATTATGCAAGACACAATGCAGACACCATATGACATAACATAGATGTGGACTATAAAACCTTGAACTAATACAAGTAGCAGGTAGAATAATAGTTTTCAGTAGCTGAGTTTAAAAGGCAGAATGGGGAAAGGGAGATACTGCTCAAAGGATAGCATTTCAGTTAGACAAGATAATTGGGATCTGGTGATCTGGCAGAGCAGTGTGACTATAGTTAATAATAATGTATTATATATTTGAAAATTACTAAAACTAGATTTTAAATATTCTTATCACAAAAATAATATGTATATGAGTTGATGAGTATATTGATTAGCCTGATTTGAGCATATCACAATGTACACATATATTATAACATCACATCATACCCCATCAATATATGATTATTTGTCAATTAAAAACATAATTTGAAAAGAAATATTAAATTTTTTTGGAACCAGTTGAATAATGTTGTGGCTTGTAACTAGATGTCCCCCCCAAGCCTCATGTAGTCATAGCTGAAGCTTTTCATAGGTGTCTGGATCTTCAGTGTGTGAGGCTGGGATTAAGGATGTGATGCTGGGACTGATTCATTGTTTTGACTGCTAGGCTTAAAGGTATGCCACCCTAAGGCCAGGTAGCCTTGACAAAATATAAGGGACAGAAAGAGGGCTGCTAATGTTGCTGCTTGTTCCTTACTTCTTAATGCTTTCTGCCTTCTGTCTCCCTGCTTTGCCATGGACTGTTTCTCCTCTGTGATGCCCCTCTGCTATGCCACCCTGCCTTGGAGCCAGCCACCTACAGGCTGCAAACTGTAAGCCAATGTAAACCTTTCCTCCTTTAACTTTGGGTGTTGGTATTTTGCCTCACCGACAAGATAAGTCACTAAAGCAAATAGTTATCAAGTATCTTTGCAGTGGCTGTAGAATAGAAGCATTTAGAGCTGAGAAGTCTAATTATCCAGTCTCATGCTCATTGACCAAGAGAAACAAGCACAACCACTTTGGTTGAAAAAAGTGTTTCTGTATATCTACCTGTGGCATAGTTTTGAGTAATTCTTATTGTCTTATAGTTAAAAATGAAACAAAAAATCTGAATGGATCAAGTTTAGACAAATTATCTTTTAATTAATCATCGTTATGATAGGAACACATTTCCTAACCTGCTTTTTCAGGTTGAAGGGAATGCTTCTGCTAGTCCATACACCTAGAGCATAGTGAACCACAGCCCATCTAGAAATTTGGCCTGTTATATAATAAATTAAAATATTTTTATAGGCTGAACAATGTAACATTTTACAGAATAAAAATTTATTTCTTTGGAGACCCAGATGTACAGAGTGCATAGAATTTGCTCAGTGCCTAGAATTAGATTTTTAAAGATCACATGGGATTTTAGTGAGCATCTTGCTCCTTTCATGTCCTGGATGAGGGTAGATGGCCTCACTGATTAATTGTTCTCTAAGCAAGAATCTTGTTTCAGTTGCCTTTTCATTCAATGTCAATATGAATAACTGAAAAATAACAAAGCTTATTTAATCTGTATAATAGATTGTTTGCCCACTGATTGTTATAGTTTACTGATAGTATTTCTCAGCACACATCCTCCTAAGTTGGAAAATTGTTTCCTATAGATAAAAAATAATCATTACTAAAGACTTCTCTTTTTTTGTTTTCTTGTTACTTTCTATGCAGAACTTTCCAAAACAATACTCTACATGAGTCATTTTGATATTTGCTGTAGAATGTGTTTTGTATACAAACATAGAGAAAGCAGCTCTGACCTCTACTTGAAAATTCAATATTCAAAAAGATATATTTGGTTCCAAGTTCCAAAAATGTTATCAGGATCACTTTTTGAGCTCTCATAGTGATTTATGTGTAAATATGATGTATTGTGTAAAAATTTTTTTATAGAAATAAAATTTCAATCCACAAACCAATAGAGTAACATTTTGCATTAGTCTAAAAAAATCTGCATTTAGAATTATAAAGCCATTTTCTTTGTTACAATTGTTACTTTTGATTTCTTGATAAATAATGTATGAAAAATACATGGAAAAAAAGCAAAAAAAAATTCAAATTTTGGGCCTATAAATGCAAAAATCAAGACCAAATCAGTATTTCTCACTGAAATTAAGTCCAAATTAAAAAGGCTAAATAAAAAATTAAAGAGGTCTTTATAGCTATTTCAGGAGAACAAGACAAAAATTTTCTTTGAAGGGTGCTAAACTTATTACAAAATATTATGAAGACTGAAAATGCAATGAATTTATTCACAATTAAAAAATGAAAAAAATTGACAGTATGAATTAGGTATCATGATCAAGGTCATTGTCACCAGCAGTTATCAATTATATAAACAAGGCTGTATATAAGACAATTTTGTCTTACAAATTCTTGCAACCTAGTAAAAAAGACAGAGTTTATATATAAACAACACAGGGGCACAATTATTTCTAAGCCCTGCAAAATTTTGTGGTCTTTCTTTTCCAAACTATGTATTTTCCCAACCTAAATCATTTTCCTTCATCTAGCAGCAATATGAAAATATTAATTGAATTTTTTTCCTGAAGACCTTCGTAGCCAGCTGAGATAAATTATTTTCATCTCTCTTTCAAATTTCAGCTTATTTTATACTGTGTTGAAAGATGTTAAATAATTTCAGAAAAACAGCTTCTTTTTCAAAAGAAGAAATTACAGCCCAGAATATACATACTAAATTAGTTAGATCACAAGGCAGGAAGTGGAATATTTTATACATCTGAATTCATGAGTATTTAGCTGTGCTCAGATTTTCTGAGCAGTTGCCCTTCTCTAACAAAGCAGAAGGGCTGTTTGAGTTAATTACATAGTGAGCTGTAATTCATATGCAGTCATCAAATTCTTATAGATTTCTATTTATGATACTGTGCTAAGAAGTTTGTTCGAGTTTGAGGTTAAATTCCTACACACTGGAGATTGTAGTTCAGTTATAAAAAATTCTCCTACAGCCAAAATTTGAGATAAAATTCTTTGTCAGAATAAAACTTCAGTAGATATCTCTGTGATATCATGTACTGTAAGACCATTAAAAATTATTTTGTAAAATAGTGAAAATGCATCTTTGGGATATATTCAAATATTACTTATGATTTCATGTTTCTTGTTTCCTTCTTTTCTTGTCTACAAATAAGACCACTCAGAATAGACAGGTTTTGACTGCACCAGTCAGACTCCTTTTTTAAAAAAAATTTTAACATCAAAACATTGAATTTTGCTTGCAATAAAGTTCAAAGTGGGCTGGGTGTGGTAGTGCGTTCCTGTAATCCCAGCACTAAGGAGACTGCATGGAGGATCACTATGAGTTTGAGGCCAGCCTGGGCTATAAAGAGAAGCCCTGTCTCAAAAAAAAAAAAAAAAAAAAAAAAGAATAAATAAGCAAACTTAAACTTGAAGCTACGACATCTAAGTATAACAAGTAAAGTTCATGTAAAAGGAAATAGCATATTTTATATAATCAAATGTTTGTTTTATATCATGCATGTACTTTTTGTGTAAACATGTTAGTATTATTTAGTTCCATTTTTTTTTTTTTTTTGCTATTTCCTTGTTACTATGTAATTTCGAGAAAACAAAAAATAGTTTATA
>NW_022900928.1:112612171-112644712 GCF_012274545.1 Fukomys damarensis | reverse complement strand
TTTTTTTTTTTTTTGCTATTTCCTTGTTACTATGTAATTTTGAGAAAACAAAAAATAGTTTAGTTCTATTTCACACTAACCCAGACTTTGTGACTTATGTATTTTTAGGGATATTCAGAAGAGTGAGTTTTAGATCCATAGCTATATTAAATATAAGAATATTTTAAAACAATATAAGCAATACATCTGAAGTATTATTCATTTTTATTAATTATTATAATTTAGGGGTGAAATACTCTGTTTTCCATCAGGAGATACTTTATGGTCCTCTAGGACCAAATTTCTTTTAGAGTTTGCATGGAAATACGATTAGATTGCCTAGTCCCATGCTTTAATCAAGATGTATTAAATCCAAGTGAGAATTCTGATTAACTATTATAAATGAAAAAACTAAAAAAAGAAAATCAAAATCATTGACCATTCTTTGTTTATTTGCATTTTTAAAGATTATCAGGAGTTAGCAACTTTTATGAAGAACAAATAGCCAGGGTTCTGTATAATAATTCTGGTTGTATACATTGATAAAACAATTAATCCAATTAACTTTAGAGATCCACTCATGAATCTGTAGTGGCATCTGTTCAGTCCCTCCTTACAGAGTAATGTGCCAACCTCTACTCCCAAATTAACCATATAAACTACACCAATGTGCTATGCAATTAGCTGATGAGAAGCAAGAGATTTGAGGGGGGGAAAAAAGAAACTGATCAGCTCCTAACATGGTTTTATTGGTACAAAGATAGATAAAACTATTCCATATAAAATGTAGTTTCTTTTTCTTCAAGATTTTCCTAGCTAATATGTTTAAAAATAAACTAAAATATTTTCTTCATTTAATACTGGCATCTAATTTTAAGATCATACATTTTCTTACAATGAAATTACATTTGTTGAGTTTTCCATTCTTGGGTGACAGAATACTTATTTATAAAAACCAGAGTCACAAAAACTGTGGCAAGATGAATATGGTCAATTATTTTACTTTCATACTTCAAAGCATTGAGTTGAACATATTCAGTGAATAATGAGCAAAACAGATCTATGTGGAAAAGCAGTAAGGTACAAAAAAATAAAACGCATGAATTCTATATTATTTTCCTGTTGTATCATGCCTGGTCATCTTATATCAGTTAATCACCATAGAGAGGCATGATATTGTTTACAGACCACCTTCTCTGTGAAGCAATTATCTGTTAAGCCATAAAAATGATAAAATTGAGGTAAATATTAGTCAAAAGAATACAGTGTACTTCTTTGTGAACCACAAAACAGGAAAGAGAATATGAACCATTTTTACTGCATACTTACATGGTAAATATTATTTAAGTGCTTTTTCAATATTGGCTAATCTTCATAATATTTATTTTAGGTAGTAACCATTTGCATTCTGGCAGGAGCTCAGCCATCTGATGGTTAGTAGAGCTATGATCTGAACATTAGCAGTTGGGCACCAGAGTCTGTACTCTTAACCTTGTCACAGTGCTGCCTCTATGGATCATTAGCCTAAAAGGTAATCCAGAGTCTTCTAAAATTTGTGGCTGTATTTATATGTGCTTTAACAATTTTCCAGCATTGAACACCCAATTAATCAATGATTATTTGGGACTGAGCCAGAGGAGATTACGAAAGTTTTTTACTTTCCCAGTACCATTGGTTTCTTTCATTAGCAAAGGATATTAAAGGAGCAATATAACATTCTAAGACTTCCTGGAGGCCTTTGCTGAAGCCAGTTAAACAACCCTGTTGCTTCATCCCAAGTGAACCCTGCAACAAGATTTTCAAATCATTACTAGTATATGCCCAAAAAGAGCATTTTGTTTTGATAAATGGAATCAGCCAAAATTATAACCTTCTTTCAGTATTCGTGATTTTCTTTGAAAGAATCACGAATACTAATTTGAAGAAATGCCATGAATAATTGTTACTAGAGGCAAAATTGATGTGCTATAATATTGCTTGTTAGGATATTAAGAATAATGTTACCTAGAGGAGCTTCTTTTTGGAGATAATGCACTCAGATTTTCATCTATACTGAGTGCATTTTTTTTTAAATCTTAAATCAAGTAAATATGCTTTTGAGAAAAAGACATTAATTTTCTTTCGAAACAGAAAATACTCTGAGGTCCTCAGAAAACATTAATTTCAGTTACATTTTGAGAAGGAAAGGAATTTATGAATCATAAAACTTTTGAGCCAAAAGAAATTTTAGAAATCAAAGCCCCATAGTCAACAAAGTGTGCATGATTTGGGTTGGTCAACCTCTATTCTCCCTTCTGCCTGTAATGTACTGTTTTTTTGGTGGGTGGGGCTTTCCTAGTCCTCATTCTTAGTCGTTGAAATTTGGGTGGGATTGATTTACCATCAAGCTAATCAGCTGGTGTTAAATAGTAACTTTGTTAGATACGCAGGACCCAGAGGTACAATTAAGATTGAACAGGGCTGGGGATTTAGCTCAGTGGTTCCACCACCTGCCTTGCAAGTGCAAGGTCCCTAGTTTGATTCCTGGTACCAAAAAAAGATTGAGCATATGTGACTTGAAGGATCAAAAGTCTCAGCTTTTCAATATTATCTCCCTCCAGGAGTCATATCAGTTAATGTCAAGGGTTAATTGAATATCCCTTGAAGGGGCTAGTTAAAATTACATTACTTAACCTAAGGAAAATATAATCTTCCACTAAAACATTAAATGCAATTAATTTATCATCAAGAGTGGGAGGAAGGCGATAGCAGACAGAACAGTAGATCAGAAGAGAGGGGCATGGATAGTGGCTTTACATGAGAAATGATGCTCTACAGGGAGCATCATTAGGTGGTAAGTGCCGAGGCCCTCTGCGGATATCAGTATGGGCTGGCAGTGACAGCACCACTCAACCATATGCCTGCTACTCATTTCCTTCTGGTGAGGAGCCCTGGCTTATTTCTAAATGTGTGTGCATGTATGTTTACAAATGTAAGTATACAGCCATCTCACTCCTTATTTCTCTAAACTAGAGTTGGTATTGAATTAATAACAATCATATCTAATTGTTATTGGTAACTCCTGAGTCAACATGTCTATGAAGGAGATTTTAAATGTTTTCTACTAAATTAAAAAAGCAATTGTAATCTAACTTTTTCAGAAATGATTGTGCAGTATTGCATATTTTTTTCAGTAGCAAAGCAGTACAGATGTGCCTGTGTATTAGTTTTCTGTTGCTGCTATAATAAAGTACTTCAATCATGATGACAAATAATGCAAACATTTTATGTTACATTTCTTTAAGTCAGAATATTGGCATGCATCTCTGTAGGCTAAAATAAAGCTTTGGAAGAACTATATTATTTTTCTAGCAGTTCTAGGGGAGAATCTGTTTTCTTGTTTTCCCCAGCTTCTAAGAGTCTGTTCATGTTTCTTGGCACTGGTTGCCCCTTCTTTCAAGACAGCAATGGAAAGTTGGATCTTTTCCTTCCTGACTCCTCTCTTACTTTTAGGAACTCAATAACTACATTGAATGAATTCAGATAATTCAGATGAACTTTCCTTATAAAGGTCAGTTGATTAGCAACATTCAACGTCTGCAACCTTAATTTTCTTTTGCCACATTAAACATTCACAGTTCTAGGTTTAATGTATGAACATCTTTGACAAAGCTATTATCTGGTCATCACAGGCTACTATATGAAATAGTACCTTCCTGGAAATCCTCATATTCTAAAAGCTATTCACTAGAAATATATAGCATGTAGGAAAAAGAGAATTTAAAGAGGCAACTTAAGACCTATGTAAGTTAGTGACCACAATATAAATATCTTTTTTAAAAAGTTTAAGGGACATTTTGAATTTTAATAAATACATATACATTAGATATCAAAACTGGAAAAATCAGGGTGAGAAGAGCTTTAACTTGATGGAGGCAGGAATAAGCTATTGGTAAAATTGCTGAGTTATAAAGGCAAAGAAAAATTCCCAAAGTCAAAGAAAGCCACATGATAAGCATTTTCATAACCCCGTGGCATGTGGCCCAACTGAACCAAGAATAATTATGGATGAAAGGGCGAGCCTAGAATAATTTACATCACCTCTGATTTTATATTCAGCTGTGTTGTCTGTTTTGTGTTCAGCAGTTGTCACTTTGTAGGACCAAGCATTGCTGGATTGGAAAAGTCACGTAAGAGTGGAGTGTTTCTGTACTACACATGTGCAATACCTCCCCTACATAACAAATGCGCATGTGCCGATTATCTTATTATATTTCTAAAAATAATTTACACTGCTTGAACTTAGTTCAAAGCCAGCTGGGAGTCATGTATGGAGAATTAAGAACACCTGGAAGTTCCAGGATATTGTTCAATTACTGTTGTTAGCAATGACTCGTGACCAGGAGTTAATCTTATGAATTGATCTTACTTGAGCTTTTGGCGTCACCATTATTTTAAATCTCAGAAAACACGTTTACAGAAGGGACATCATAAAGTCACTGCAGAATATTAAATAACCACATACTCTGGGGAGTCTCTGGCCAGGGTATTGGGAATGCAGGTGTTCTAAAAGAAGGAATGTAATGTATCATTTAATGTAGAATAGAACTTATGAAGCCGTGTCACCTGTAACTAGAGGAACTATCAAAGGCGGCAAGACTTCAATTCCTAACCGAAAGGGAGAAAACAAAATCTAAATAATACTATCATGTCGAAGAAAATAATCCTAACAGGATCCTTAGAATGCCAAAGAGAAGCATGTTGTAAAAAGAGAAACCCAAAGGAGTTGATCAAGAGAGAGCTAATGGTGTGTTGTTTTGTGCTTCCTTGCTTGTGGGGAGGGGAGGCTGCGGGAGCATCTTACTGAGAAGGAATTAGCATGAAGCTACTAGAGTAGCCGTTAAGTCCACCTCTGTCCTCAATAAATTGTTTATTTGGCTTACTTACTGATTAATCAGAAAGTGCCAAGTACAGTGCTAATAAGTGATAAGGATATAGTGGTTACCAGAATGTGTAGTTTGTGCCCTCACACATTCCATGACTGAAATAGATATTAAACTATCACACAATAGAATAGAAAACTGACAAATAAAATGGAAAAAGAAATAATGCTATAAGAACTTGTAAGAAGTACACATGATGTGGTAATGGTTATGGAATTGGATATTTATTTGAACTTGATTCAGATGATTTTCACCAAGTAATGGAAATGTGAATGACTCGCCAAGTATTCGGGGCAATGAGAATAGTAACATTTTATGTCTGTCCTGAAGTTGAAACAACTTCATTTCCCATTTGAGTTCTTTTGCTTTAACAAGTCATGCTTGACTTTCCACATCTACAGGCCATTATCGTTTGCAAAGTAAATGGCATGTAGGCACAATTCAGTAAATATACACTCCAATATATTAAAACGACTGCAATTGGTTTTACTTAAAATTCTTTATGGTATTTTCAATTTTTTCACAATTACTTTGGTATATTGTATGCCCACTAGAGGACAGTGCTGCTCTTTCTTCAAAAAGAGTTTACTTTGGAAAGGCCAAGCCTCTGCCTTAGTTGTTGGGGGAAGGGGAGGAAGAAAGAAGAGTTTCGCTATTTTGAAAATGAGAGATAAAAAATAGAGACTTTTTAGAATAAATGAAAAGGAATTGAATATCATCTCAAAGGCCATCTTTACAAAAAGATTTATTAAGTATTTGTTTTAAGTCATTTACATTGAAAGTCTGCACAAAAATACCAATTAAGAATCCGTGATGGAGTTACTCCTGACTATGTGACACACTTTAAATGTAAATTAAAATATATATGCTTATAATCTGTCTTTAAAAATATTTCAGGTGCTATTTTTTTGTAAGAAAGCCCTACAGATATCGTACCCACTGTATTCTCCACCGTATAAAATTAATGTGGATAATGGGCTTAATAATTGTGAATGTAACTTGTACTTACATCAAGAACAGTAATATCAATTAATTTCATCACACAGTAATTAAATTTTCATTAATTTAAAATAATACTGTAGAAAATCTAGGCTGATTTTTATTAAGTATACACAAGAAACAATTACAAGTTCTGCTATGTGAACAATTAATAAATAAAATATTTGGCTTTCTTGTAGTGGCTTAAATTAGTCTCAATAGTTATGCATACATGGAAGTAAAAATATAATTTGTCAAATACTGTAAACATTTTAATTTTATTTTCCAAGTGTTTTTTTGCTGCATATAGTTATGTGTTTTAGGCAGTCAGCCTAACGTATGAGATACCAAAAATATTTCATGGTGTAAAGCAGTAAAAAATCTACCCTTCTAGTGTTACTGACCCCAGACTTCTCAAAACATTCAACATATGCTTTATTTCTATTACATTTTTGTCATGTATTTTATTTTTTATAATGTAATAGTACTTGGGCTTTTACTAGAGAGATGTGAAATTATTTTGTAGTTTATTTTAGATTTTGTTTGGTTATGAAAATTTAGAAAGTACTTTTTATATCATAGGAATTATCTGGTAAAAATGTAAGCAATTTAAACCAAGATTTTCTTGATTTTATATTTTCAGAATGCCATTATCCACATGAAGCAGGGAGAATAATACTTTTTAACTTCTCCTGTTAGATAAAATGTGGGCCACACTCCCCCACCCTTGTAATAGTGGCTAGAAATAGTTTTGAAGAATGCAGTATATATTACAGGTTCAATTATGTAGTATTTACATATGAGATCTTTATTCATTAATGTTGCTTAAAATAAGCTGAACATAGGAACAACAGATAAAAACTTAAATGATTTTAGGAATAGGTACCATATGTTGATGATAAGATATAGGATTATTGCTGCCTTTCTACCATAGCTAGTTTTTTTATTCTTCTTTTCACATAAACCTCCTGATTATAGCCCAGAGAGATAAAAATGAATATTTTAAAATTATATTAAGTTGATTTGATCAGTAAAATATATTTAACTATGAAATACTGGAATATATAGCATTCTTCATGGCAAATTTTCTACTTCCATAAATATATCTTAGTGATGTTATTGTGAACTGGGGTGATGGCTACTTCTTAATATTTTTCTGTGAGGCTCCAAAAGAGCATTCGGTCTTCTCTTTCCTTTTTGGACGTTAAAATATGTTTTTTGAAGTAAAATATGCTGTACAATGCAATATATAAAAGATTAATTTCTCCATCATATTTCAAAAACTCAGGAAAAAATAAGATGACTGACACTGGACTTTTAATTCCTTGTGTTGAAGAAGCTGTACTATCCCACAGATTGAGGATTAATGGAAAAAATTAAGGTTGGATACACCTAAGATTATCAGTACCTAGAAAAGCTTGTCAAAAAGGCACACATTCCTGTTTTTAAAGTCTGTCTGCACTACCACTCATTACATGATCTTTGTCTTAGTTTTCACATTGCTAGGACCAAAGACACAACACATAAAATTAAAGGAGAAAAGGTGTATCTTAGCTCTCAGTTTGTAGAGGTTTCAGTCCTTAATTAGCAAGCTCCAAGGCAAGGTGGCGTGGCAGAGGGATGTCACAGAGGAGAAACAGCCCATGGCAAGGCAGCCACAGAGCAGCAAAGCAGCAGCAGCCCTGAACTTTCTTTTCTTTTATTCTATTCAGCCTATTAGTTGGTGCTACCCACACCCAGGCTGGGTTTTCCCATTGTCCACACCCAGAACTATGCTAAACCAATCAATCAGTGGGCTAATTTAGTTGTCACACACCCTTAATCTATATTGACACAACCTAAAACCAGCCACTTTGGAAAAGCCCTATCTATGAGCACATAAAGCTTTGGAGCCATAACAAACTCATAGGTGAATATTTAATCATTTTGCATGTAGTTTACTTGTACTAAACAACCAATGCCTAGCTTATTTTGTGGTATTATATAGGTGTATTATTCACTTTTGGGATCTTTAGAACCACACAGGGCATTTACTTTTGTTTTCAATCAGTACACAGAGAATGGCTCATATTGGTTACTCCTAAATCCTGGGTAAACTTGGAGCTTGAGAAAACGAGTACAAGAAGTTTTAATTGTAGTGGAATTGTTCATTACAAAAAAAGTGGAGTGTAACATTAATTGGCCAAATGTTAAATGAAATTCTTGTTTTTATTATGGCATTTTCGCATGTAATCTTTTAAATTGTACCACCCTCCAAAGTAATTTGTTTTTTCTTTTGTCCAGTATTGGATGGCCTGCTAAAGCTTATCTGGTTACACATGGTATAAAATATGTTCTTCTAGAATCTTATTAATTGTTGTTCATTAAATCTGATTGCCTTTACTCTAGTGTTTAACTGTTATCTTCAATACCTTATCTTGCAATACTCGTGGATTTAATGTTTATTTCCTGAGCTATGTCTGGTCTTTCACCTTTGTTTGAGTTTGCTGATTGTTTACAACTGGTATTGCTATTTGATTTTAAGATATTTTACTCCTTAAATCTCAATTTGTTCCTTCCTTCCTTTATTATTCTCTTCTTTCCTCCATCATTGTCTGGGAGCTATTTTGTTTATCCACTAATGCTTAATAAACATTCCTTAATGGGTTTCTTAGAATTCTTAATTATGGTTCGGCCATCTTTATTCTTTTAAAAACTTTCAAATTTTAAAGTCCTCATGAAAAGTTAAATTATGTTATTAAACTCTTAGAAATGCATAAAATTCTTACAATAGTCTTTGTATTTTTTAATAGTGTTATATAAGTGTGTTTGGCATTGCAAGTAGAAATTTTATACTCTATTGCAAAGGGTTAAGGGTGAAAGCATGCTCAGAAATATAGTTCATACACACTGTCACTATGCTTCTGACCCTTATCAACACTTATACATTAGTAGTGATTTTCACATTGTCTCTGGTGTGATCAGAGTAATATTTGCACTTTGGATTTTCAGTGAGTTTGCTCTTTAAAACTTCTATCAGCTATACCGTGGGGGAAATATTAAGAAATTTTTAAATAAAGAAATGATGACTTCATTGTGCCAATCACCAACATTGAAAACCTGAATGCCATTTTTGACTCAGATCTGTTATTGTCTCCTTTAGTAACTAAATCCTGCAGGTTCTTCTTTCAACAGTGACCTTTTTCTCCTTCACTATGCTTAAAGTCCTCCCAAAATCATCATGTAATCATTTCCAAATTCTAGACATTGCCTCTTGGTTAGGCATTCAAGACCCTTTACAGTCTGGTTCTACTTGACTTTACTAGCTGAGCTCTACAGGCGTCTTATCTGAACTATTTCATTTATCTGGCTAGCCAGTTACCATCTTAACACATCAATACATTTCTTTTTCTAGTGTCCTTTTCCACTTAGAATCTTTGACCTATTCCTCTTCTTTTCAAACACCTCTTTAAGTAAGTATCCAATAGCCTGATTCATAAATATATCATAATCAGTCATCTTGTTGTTATTTATCTTTTAAATAAAAAAACCTGTCTCTTCATCTCAGTCGTAGGAATGAAATATATTTACCCATGGTGGTATCAACAATTTCTACCATATATTACATTTGGTAAATATTCTTATTGATTGTTCTAACTCTTCCCGACAATGTACCTAAATAATGATTATATATGATGTCATCATATCTCAGTGAGATGTTATTAAATTTTCATAGCTATTGCTGTTATAGCAATATTATTTCCTTCAATGGAACCTTGCCATCACCTGGCCCTTTGAGTGTAAGGACAATAATAACACAAATTTAATTAAAAAATGCTATATACTCCCTAACCAAGTGGATTTCCTTTTCATCAATAAGACAAAAGCTCTATTGAATGTGTTATTGTGCTGATAAAGTAATTTCAAATTAGATTACAATGCAAATGAGTTGGCTGTGGTGTATTTTTATTCTTGATAGGAATGTGAGACCAGATTTGTGATTTTGATGGACTCCTTATTAAAAAGGACTAATTCTGTCTTGTGTAAGGATGCTCTAAAACATACCAACTGACCATTGGTGTTGACTGTAGTGCTTTTCTGTGTAGTGGAATACTAATTAATGTATTTACTGTTATGGATGAAAAAAAGAGAAATCCAGTTCTCAAGTTTACAGTTTTTACAAATAGTGGCAGCAGTCCTTCCCACTGATATGAAATTCATGTTTCAGTTTTTAGTGGGTTTTTTTTTTATGAACAGGCATATAAAAAAGGAAGGAGTCAGTAAAATAAATATAAAGTCAAGACTATAGATAGATATGGCACTCGATTATTTTGTATGTTTTGTGTTACAGTAGTTTTGTTATTTTTCTTCAAGAAAAAAATATATTTATATGTTGAAAATCAAAGACATTTTACCTTTTATATACTTTTTACAATAATTCTTGTATCAGAAAGAGAGAAAGTACACAGAAAGATTAAGATAGTTTAATCACAAAGCCATTTTCAGCAACATAATATGTCAGAGTATCCAGACAGCTTTTGTCTTCCTTTGTGTTTTCGATTAAGTTGTTTTTAGAATATTTGCACATTATTTATAGAAAAGGAACTGAAACCTTGTGTTTCAAAGATTGCCATAATATTCAAATTATCAAGTACGTGACAGAAAGTAATAACCTAAGTTTTTCTTAAGGCTTCAATATTTTCTTTCAGTTTGGCATGATTTTTTGTAGTCATAAATAGTATATTTACAAAAATTTCTCGCAAGCTATATGTGTAGATAAAATATTGCTTTTACATACCAATTTAACACATTTGTTTTTAGAAATTATTTGTAAATTGCTTTAAATTAGATTAAATTACATAATAACACATATATGAGAAAAACATTACATAAATTACATAGAATTGATGAAAATAATATGCCAGGTTCCAAACCTTATGCATTTTTATAACACCACCTCTTTGAATATAGCATATGAACAAATCTTACATAGCTCCAATTTTTAAAAATAGGTATAGATTTAAACATAAATTAACATGAATTCAAGTTTTAAAAGAAACCACAATACATTTTAAAACCTAATTTTTTTTTCTTTTTCTTTTCTTTTCTTTCTTTCTTTTTTTTTTTTTTTGTATGAGGATTGAACTCAGGACTTTGTGCTTGCAAGGCAGGTGTGGTGCCCCTAAACTAAATACCCCGCCCCAATTTTCATACTAAATGGCTACATGTGATGACAAAAAATTTTTCCAACTTATATACATTATGGAAATAATTAGCAAAATAAAACTGTCAAAAATAAAAAGTACACAAAAGACATAAATATTTAATAGCAAGTGTCTAAATATTCCTTGGTTTATAAGACTGTCATGCATTGAAGTATATATTTGAGACACAGGTCTTTCAGGGAAAACCCTATTTATGAATCTTTTTACTTCAGGTTTGAACACAACACCTAGGCAATAGGACGGACATTTGTTGGGTTCACTTGAAACCATAGCAGGGGTTTGTAATAGTTGTTGAATCACATGAAACAGAAACACATGATCTTCAAGAAAGAGCTAAAAATACTAGTTGTACTATCTTAACAAATATGGAACTAGTTTAATTAGTTACATTAATTCCATCAGATGTTCCTGAGCATATATTAAGAAAACATGTTTGTATGTTTCTATCTAAAAATACAGATTTTTGAACAGCATAAAGACAGTGTCTTTTGTTGCTTTTTTTTGTTAGTCAAGCAAGTACCTTAGAGAAAGAGCTTCACACACAGTTCTGTTTAAGGAAATATCTGTTAAACCAGTATTATATAAAGTCCTCTGAGTACTGATAAATGTCTATTAAACTGATACCATAAAATCATCTGAATACAGTTAAAATTTTTTTGAATCATTTTCATATTGTATCAAAGATTATCTACATACATATAGAGTGTATATTATATAGCTATAACTAGAATATATATATATTTTTAAATTTATTTATTTGTTGTAAATAGTCCTGAGAGTACTTCAGAATTAGTGTCATTCCTCTAGCTTAGAGAGTGAAAGTTTAATTTGAAGTACAGATAGAAATTCACTACGTATTTTGTTTTTCATGAAAATTGCCATGTCAATTTTTATTTAAGTATAATTTCTAAAAAGGAAAGACTGATAATTCAAGTGAAAAGGAATTTATTTCACAGTGAAGCATCAAGCATCCTTTCAATCCTGTATTTTTATGTTGAGTTGAGAGAAGGAACTGTAAAGAAATTTCTTGAAACCTTTTGATATTTAGCAAGCTTACAAAAAAAATGTTTAAATATTAACCCTTGCGGGCCAGACTTGGATCTATTTTGTTTAGTTGGCCTTTTTGTTGTCTAGAGAGAAATTAGGGGAATGTTTATAAAATATGCAAATTATTTTAAATTTATTTGATTAATTTAAACTCATTTGTTAGATTCAAATCAATCTGGGATCTCAGGAAGATTCTTGGAGAGAATCTTGAACACAAATTTCAGAGTAGAGCTCTTTCTGACTCAAAGCATGTAATCTGAACATCAACTTTAAATGAAATTTAAACTCATTGTGTTTCTACGAAACTGTTCACTGTATTTCTATGAAATGGTTGCTCTCCCTTACATAAGGGAAAGCATACTCTCTCTTAGACTGCATCATCAGTGGAGTTAAGCAAGCCAGAATTTGAAGATTCAATGTTGATTCTTTCTGTTTAACTTTAGCTATCCAGGGAGTTTTGCAGACTGTACTCAATCTCTTTTGAGTCCTTCTCTTGATTATGCCATTAGTTTCGACTGTGATAACAACCAACTGATCTCCAGATCTCTATTCTCATGCATTCTCAACTCTTACGCCTCCTATGATCTTTCTAAGATATGAATGTTGCCATTATACCATCTGCTTCTACACCTTTACATTCTCCCTCGTCCTAAGCAATCAAGTCTAGACCTCTTCACATGGCCAGTCATGATGAGGGGCCATTTTGCCTTCACTTCTTCATGGTGGCGAGGGAATTTTATAGTTCCCTCATACCAAGACTTAAATATGCAAAATATTTCACCCATTTCTAAGGCATATGCTGGCTGTTCTTTAAATGCTCAAACAAGTACCCTGCACCTGCCATTGTCTGGAAACTTATCTCTTATGCTTTACCTTCTCTGTGAACCCTTTCTGGGATTCCCCCCTACCCTGCTCACATCCTCTTCAGCTTATTTTAGTTGGGTACATCTCTCTTTTGTATTCCCACAGTACCTTACTCATAGTTTGGAAATTGCAGTTACTTGAGAATTTTGGAAAAAAGTTAAAATTACCAATTTGCTTCCTCATGCCTAAAAAAATGAACTCCATGAGGTCAGGAGATCTCTTATTTAAATTTATTTCCCTGTATCTTTGCTAAATAACACTTCTAAATGTGCTATTATTTCACCATTTGCACTATTTTAAGCATTAAATAAATATCAATGTATTCATTCTCAAACATATTAATCTTCTCATTTTACAGAGGAAGAAAATGAAGTACATGGAAACTAACCTGGTCAAAGTTACACACCTGATCAATAGCAAGGAGAGGATTCTAGACAGTCTTAGCTCTTTGTTTCTCTATTCTTAATAGTTTTATTCTGTGGTCTCTCCTGAAGAACTTGTAATTTGTCAATTTTCTTGCCTATAATATATGAGAATGCAGAAAAAAATCAGATCGAGCACTTGGTAATAGTGACATTCTTTTTACCACCTGCCTCCTTCCATGATACACATATTATATGTATCAGTTTATGGCACTTATGCCTAACAACAGGCAATCAGGAAAACTTTGTAAACAAATATATTTTTTAAATGGTATGTCTTACTTTCAATAGTGCCTAATACTTCCAGCAAGTTGCCTGCACATTTGTTATTTTTGAAGTTTTTTGAGTTTTCCTAATTTCCATGTTGAAGCTGACTTTTCCGGTACTTGCTTATTTATCACCTGTTCATTATAAATAGTTGTATAGAAATGTTAAAAACATTTGCTTTCCTTTTTATCCACTGTTTTACTAGTGAAACAAGAGCTGAAGCTTAAATCCAGCTATATATATATACTGTTTACTGTGGAAAATGGAAGGCTGGCCTGACTAATAAAATGTAACAGTAGGGGTATTTTTCCAGAAAGACTCTAAGAAGGAAAAGAATCCCAAAGAGTAAATATTCATTATATAGCTTTGAAGAAGAAACAAGTAGCAAATATTTATAGCTTTTTCCCCAAGGGGGTGTGAGAATCCTAGTATGAAGGGGACCTTCCTGTAGCCAGAGGCCGTGACTCCATGTTTGGACTGACTCTGCAACATTAGCTTCTAGTTAATGGGAACTGTCAGCTACAGTGCACCAAGCTGTCACTTTTATAGTGTGCGTGTTAAAGCCAAAATGATGAAATTTAATTTCTCCTTGATATGCCACCCTTCCCACCTCTAAAACTATCAGAAATTATAGGGATTCAACATCCAAGGTAATACAAAGAAAAAGAAAATAAAAATGACCAGGGTCTTGTTATTGCTGCTGGTAATTCTATTGTCATTCCACTGTATTTCTTTAAATGCATCATGGTAGTATAATAGTGTTTAAACATTTGATTGTACAATGATACAGCTAGATTTTTAATAAAATAAAAGGCAAAGGAATAGAATGTAACAGGTTGATGGCTAGAAAGGTAAACACCTGTTAATTTATTTTTTTAAATGAATCTTGGCTTTTGTTTTGAAAATAAGAAACATATCAGTGGATGTTCCTAGAGGTTTTTTTCAAAAATACTGTACTTTAAGGAGATACAGTTCAAGCTTCTTCCTGTGTTGATTTTTTGTAAAATATGCACAGATGTAATGTACATTTTAAATATGCTTCAGGTTGGAAATGAATTTCATTTATTAATGTCAATTGTTTACCGACGTTAGCTATGATAGTCACTAATAAATTACCCACCAGGAATAGTGAACATGGCTGTTGCTTTGAATCAGAGTTATTAGGCTTTGGTTCTTCAAGACATCTATTTAGATTGAATAAGGAGCTCAAGATTTTTTTATGACAGTTAAAGGGAAATAGAGTAAATTCAAGCAGTCCCTATTATTGCTATTTTCTTTTATGAGATTACTTCAGACATTTGTTGACAGTAATGTTCAAGAAATAACATTTATTAAAGAGTGAATGCAAATACTTCTTATTATATTTTTCTTTTATAATCTATTTTAGATTGTATCTTTTTTAAGAATGCAGGAAGAAAAATATTATAAATATTAATTTATTCATTCTGGGCCTATCTGGATTTTAAAGATTATGGAAACTAATGTACAGGATACTCTAAAGTTTTCTAATGCCATAAGTTCAATAATAAATTAGACAAAATGAAGATTCAGGTTCTTTGCCATCTAGTTAATATAAAACTAAGGTAAATTTTATATTACTTATTTATGATAGACTCAAACTAAAAAGAAAAGCTTCTAAAAGCATACAATTTGATTCTATTACCATTTTTCTGTTGGGTTACTAATGTTAAATTTAAAATAGTCATGTAAGTCATTCTCACATCATGATTCGCTTTTTAAAATATTTTGTTATTGTATATTTGCAGTGCATAATGTTTACATTGGTTGTGTGGAGTTGGTACATGTACTTAACACATCTTAATTTCTTTTCTCATCTCCTTTTCCTTCCTTTCCTCCTGTCTTCCTCCATCTCTTGATCCCTTTCCCATTTGAGAACCACCTATTTCCCTACTTCTGACTGTCATTTATTTTGCTCTTTATTTATAATTTTGATTTCTCATATAAAAGAAACCATGCAGGAATTTTGCTTGTGTGTCTAATTTATTTCACTTAACATTATGGTTTCAAGATGCATCCATTTTCCTACAAATGACTCAAATTTGTCTCTGTTTATGCACAATAGTACTCTATTGTGTGTAAATACCACATTTTCTTTATTTGTTGATGGACATATTGGCTACTTCCAAGATTAAACTATTATGAATTGTGTTACTGTTAATTTGGACATGCATGTATCTGTGTAATATGATGTCTTTACCTGTTTTGGAAAGATACCTTGAAGGAGAATAGCTGAGTCCAATAGAATGTCTAGTTTTAATTTTTGAGGAGTTTCCATACTGATCAGTAGAAAAATGACAATTAAAACAACACTGATATTCTGTCTTACCCTTGAAAGATTGGTCATCATGAAGAAATAATAGCAAATACTAGTGAGGATATGGGGGAAAAGGAGCCCTTGTACATTGTTGGTAGGAATGTAAATTAATACAGTCACAATAGAAATCAGTTATGGAGATTCCTCTTAAGAATCTACAGATTAGGAAAAATTTTGCCAGCTGTTCCTCAGAAGACTAAGAGCTAGAATATATAAAAAACTCATGAACATTAGACTACCCCAAAATTAAAGACAAAGTAAAAAAAAATGGGCATGTGAACTGTATAGCTACTTTACAGAACAAATGACTAATAAATACTTGAAGAAATGCTCAACATAACTGTCCATTGATTCACTGTTATTCTTGGGAGGTCTTCTGCTTCCTTATTTTGTTAATTCCAGATAGTACTGTAGTTCTTTTTTTTTTTTTTTTTTGAGAAGTCAAAGAAGAACTGAGTTGGTTGGTTGGTATGTTGTTTGGGAGACAATATGTAGGAAAGCTTTATTTTGTAGAATGATGTTGGGTAGATTGATTCATTTGTTTGGTTTGAGCACATTTGATGAGTATCAGCGTTGCTGTGCAAGAGTTTGGTGAGATCACCTTTAATATAATAACAAAGAGGGCCAGGGATTTAGCTCTGTGGTTCTGCCACCTGCCTCACAAGGGCAAGGTTCTGAGTTTGATCCCTGGTATAAAAAAAAAAAAACAAAAATATAGTAACAGAGACTTTTGTTCCAACTGAATTTAACTTTAGGAAAGACATAAAATATTTTCTTGGTAGTAATGAACTAAAGATAATGTAGCTCCGAATGGTAATAAATCTCTTTGATTTGTAAGTTAGGTACAAAAGCTTAGAGTAGGTGGTTGAAAATATTTCAGCAATTTGGATAAAAATTTTCACTGAATTAAGTGATTATTTAGAGATACCAAAGAAATTACCCTATTTGGTTATTTTTTAGATGACTTGTAGTTGTAAAACAGCCAAAATCACTGTAGCACATACAGTTCATATTGTGCAGAGATTAAGGTCCAGCCCCTGCTTTCTGGATACGTGCTTGCTGCTGAGTGTGCAAACTTCCTCCTTGTTCTACCTCTCCAGACTCATTACACACGAGCCCGTCAGAGCCAAAAGGGCCATCAGCTACATCTGTTGCTACTATTTAGGAAGATAACACCACCTGGAACCATGAGACAGTTCATATGGCTGTTTCCCTTTCTGTTAGGCAACTGAGAGGAGCTGTTATATAAAGTGTTCATTTATGCAAAGTCACTTCAGTCTTAAGCTGTTTATATACAGAAACTTTGCCAACATTATGAATTTAGCTTACTATGTTGTCAACCAAGAAATCAAGCAATGAACATATTTACATGTTCTGAAAGTAAGTAATTTTGATGTAGTTGATACCCAGAGAGAGGCTCCTTCTGTATCTCTTTCTTCATCTCTGCTTCCACATCAGGATGGAGATACCATTTATTGAAACAATTCTTGCATCTGTCTTCTTAAATCCAGCCTCTCTTGTTTGGGAAATGTCTGGCTTGAGTGTGATTCAGACATGGCAATATACTTGTCTAATGTTTAATATCAAATGTCAAGTTCAGAAGTAAACAAATTTTTCAACAGTATGGTTTCCAGTTGCACCAAGTCACTGTCTTAAATCCAAGCCCCTTTGATTAGGAAGTGCTATTTTTGAAATATAACTTGCTATCTATAGGCTGAAGAGTGCTTCCTCAGGGGCAGATGTCACATCAGAATCGTTAAATAGGAAATCTCAGTAATTCTCTTGATAGCAATAGTTTTTATATTCATCATCAAAAATAATCTCTTAAAGAGATACTGTCAAAGAATATCAAGTTATAACACCATTGTTTTGAGGTATCTACCTTAATATGAGATCCTATCTCCCCTATTATTAACAGTATTTTTAGGAAAATGTTAATGTGGCAGCATAAAGGAGTCCTAAATGATATTGTTTTAGCCACACATAGTGTACATACTCATATATCAGCACATGTGATATTTTATATGTTAAATATCAAATATATATGCATACATATATATTCACTCTTTGCTAAGAAACTCACCACGCTGGAAATATTTCCTACACTATTAAAAAAAACAAAAAACAAAAAAAATAGAAATATACATACATAGAACCACATGTTCTTGTTCCTGAAATAGCCCATTGTTTTGTAAACACAGTGACAATAGGTGTTAGGAGGACAGATTGACTTCACAATCCCCTTGGCGCTCCATGTGGCTGTGCCACTTGTTCTGACATCATCTCTTAAATCCTCAAAATCATCTGATATCAACACTGTATCCATTGTAGATCCTCTAGTAACCAGAGTGTGCAGAAAAACAAATCATATATCAAGGCCTTTGGCTGTGCTGTTTGGGAGGGAACAGAAAAGGAACATTCATACTCATAATTTTAAGCATGGTCTCTCTCTCTCCCCTCTCTTTCATAAAAACACAATAGAATTGCTCCTGTGTAACAAATATGCCTCTCATGTTTTGGAAATATTTATTGAGGATTTCTGCATCTCATTTTTCTGCCAAGAATGCTGAATCACGATTGCTTAAATAGGACAAAGCTAGCTGACAGCCCACATACAACCTGTTTTCAAGACACTCTTGAAAATATGTCCTATTTCTAGTATAGAAGCTTGTGTTTTTAAAAAAATTTCTTTACCATAAACCTCTCTCCAATTCAATTGCCCTATTCAGTACAGTGCATACTTAATAACAACCACTTTCCCTTCAAGAGTGACTACAAGGGAAGTGCCTGTTTACTTAGCCCATCACTTACTTCTTTGTTGCCAGACATAGGGTTCCATTGTACAGGAAAGGCCCAGAAGCAGCACCCCCTATTCCAAATGATTTGTGCAGAGTTTTAAAAATGTAGGGGCCATAGAACAAATTTCTACTTTAAATTCTTTGCCTGTGACACTATGCCTTATGCTTGCATGATTTCCTAAAACTGAAGTTGAAATTCAAAATGAAGGGAACAGTATGCACTCTGGATTTATACACTGCTATTTTGTGTTGGATAAAAATAAGCTCGTTTTCTTTATAGACAAATTTAAACAGATTTCTTCAGTTGTAAACACTGTGATGCCAAAGACCACTTTTATCATCACACCTTCTCACTCTGCTCTACAGTGACAGCATTAGCAGTGTAGAATCAGTATTTAATGGCCTGTATAAGACAGTTTGTAAGAAAAATCAAATCTAAAAAAGTTGGCTGAATCAAACATATTATTGGGCAGTTGTCTGATTATATGTTTACTGTGATTGAATAAGAAAATTGTGTTTTCTTGAAGTGATTCCTAATTTCTGTTGCTATTTTCAGCAATGCCCACCTACTTTTATGTCACTAATCCCTCCTTTTTATTGATATATTGAAAAGCACATGTTGAAATACATTCATACTAATGAGTTATTGATTTCATATTTTCATGTGTGAATTATTGGGGAAGGAATATAGAAGTGAGAAACAAAAAGAGTATCTTTATAATGGTGGGATTTCCAGCAATGGACCATTGTAGTGTGCTACAGTTTGAAGAGAAAGCTGGCTTCCTAGTCCTTCTGGGAAGTCATGCTTTCTTGGTTAGTTTCTTCCAGACTATGCTATCTCTTTTTACTAGATGTCACACTGAACTTGACCAAGATTATACTGTTACTTGATTTCTGAACCAAATGCTTGAAGAATTTTTTTTTCCTTTGCATTCTGAACTGACTCTCATGATGCCAGTGGCTTTCATTGGAATTGGCAAAGCTTTTTGGACACTGTGTGTTGATCTGCTGGGCTGTATCCAGCCACCCTTCAGCCACAGTCCACTTTGTCAGTTCTTATCCTTTATCGTAGAGATGAATGTTCTTTTAACTGGTTACTGCAGTCAGCATCTTTTATAATAGCCAAACATGCATTTCTCGCTTAGGCTTGCTTGAATTTTGGCTTTCTACTTTGGGTTTCTTAAAATAAAAAAGAAAGAGAAAGAAAATCAGTCACTTTTATTAAAAATTAATTGCCTAGATTGCAATCAAGTCTATATGACAACCCCACAACCTGTGAGAACACTTTTAATTATTATTCTAAAAGCCATTCCTTTCTAATATCTGTTTCATTGGCAAATCGTGGAGGGAAACAAGAATTAATCTGTCCCGAAGAAGGAAAAGGGAAAAAATGAGAATGAAAAAGGACAATGGAGAACACCTATAACCCCACCAAGGTAGAAGTAAGAAGCTAAAACCCCAAAGCACCTTCTCCAATGATCCTCAGTGCAATAATCTATGAGGTCCTTTAGGATTCCCTAAAAGAATATCTTCGGATGGCAATAAAGGGACTCAAAATGATATCATGGAACTTTTGCAAATAGAAGTTCCTGTCAACATTTGAACTGCAGTGATACTAAACCTGATAAAATAGGGTAAAATAGGAAATGCATGTGGTGCACAGATTTATCTTAATGAGGTTCATGCAAAATATATTTTGTGAAAATAAATACTGTCTGTATTACACTTAAATTTCAGAATCTCTCCTCCCCCTCCCCCCTTCCTGTCTCCCTTCCTCTTCTTATTCTGTCTCCTCTCTTATTCTCTTGCTCCTTTCCTCCCTTTCCTTCTTCCCTCCCTTCCCTTCTCCTCCCGCCCTGGTGTTTTCTCCTCACCACTCTTTTGCCTCTAAGTTGTTCCTGTTATTCTCACTTTGTCCTTCGTGTATCCGTCAGAGTCCTCCCCACTTCTTAAGGCTCAGCTTAGATAATGCTGATTTGCTTTGATGAAATTCCATGTCTACACCCTGCATTTCTTGTCATTGTTTACCTACTTGAAAATATATGTCATTAATCATATAGATGACAGAGAATAGTTTAGGAGAGAGTTTAATCAGAAGCAGGGAAAAATTATGTTACTATGGCTATTACTTTACTTAACTCTCCTTTGCATATACAGACTGATACTTTGTATACAGTCTAATATTTATTGTTTTCTGTGTACCAGTACAATTTAAAAACTTTGAATGTGCTATTTCATTTTAAAAGTATCATAATATTGGGAAGCTAGTACTGGTATTATTCTCTATATGGGGAAGCTGAAGCCCAGAGAGTAAGAATAACAACCTATGGAACACATCTTGTAAGTGCTGAAGCCAGGGTCCAAAGGCTGAAAGTCTGAGTGCACAATTTATTTTCTTGATGCTTCATTATTGAGTACTTATTCTGGGCCCAGAGTTGTGTGGAAAGCTTATTATTTATCACATCTAAGCCTTGAAAACCCTGGAGAGGTAGGTATCATCAGATTCAGAGGATTTATTGTGTTTGCCAACAAGTGAAATAGCTGGGACAAAAATGCTTTAGGTCCAAGATTCTGTATTATATCACCCACCTACCAACCTGTTCCCAAATGTATCCCTTATGCATTACACATAACTATGAGGAGATCATATTTAATACATAGGGCCATCAGAACATTTTTGTACAAAATAAGTATTAAGCACATCCTTTAGCTTCTGTTTTATAGCTTTTTATTTTGTGGGATATTTTTCATATAATTTATGTCCAGTTCATTGTAGGGAAATGTTCTAGTACAAGAAGCCTACAGCTAATGAGTCAGCATGAGCACACACAGTAGACAGTTAATAGGTACCTGAAATTGAAGTTATTAAGGAGTGTTAGGGAGATTGCCAGTACTTAGGAGTCGTCAGAGCCAAATCTCATGACCTAGATTTGATAGAAGGTTGCTTTGGAAACAGAGGCACTTGATTTGCTATTCTGATAAATTCCCTTGCATAGGCTAAATACATCTGAAACATTTAGTGCTGCTGTTACTGGGGACTACTGGTGACACTTTAATCTTGGAAACAATTATATGGCCACTGGATGCCACTGTTGCTCAACCAGAAGTCAAAAAATAAGAATTCCTGTGGCAATATAATATTGCCCAGTTAAAGAGCATTATTGCTATTACTGACTGTGGATTTATGCTCTCAAACTATTTGTTTTGATGAATGCAATTCCCATGTACCAGTTGCACCAAGAGCAGGTAAAGCTGAGAAAATACAAATAGCATTTAGTATTTTGGTCTATTTTACTTTCAGCTACCCTATTATAAAAATACTTTCTTTTTCCTGCTTAGTGTATTGTAGCTGACAGTCTCCATTACTTAATAGCTAATGTTGCAGAGTAAGACCAAACAAGGTGTCATGCCTCAAGGTATTAGAAGGGCCTCTTCATCCTAACAAAGACCCTGGGGTGAAAATACTTTGCATGATCAGTCTCTAGAATATTATTTAAACTCACTGAGCACTGCACTACAGATTGAGAAACACAGTTTTTCCATTTACAAGAGGACACATAAATTAAAAATAACTATTGTGTACCTTTAAAAAGCAATATAAAATTTTTGTGTTGGAAAAGATTAGATTAGGTT
Source organism: Fukomys damarensis (assembly GCF_012274545.1). Lineage (NCBI taxonomy): Eukaryota > Metazoa > Chordata > Mammalia > Rodentia > Bathyergidae > Fukomys > Fukomys damarensis. The sequence goes on along the minus strand of NW_022900928.1, from coordinate 112,622,263 downwards.
CAGGAGTAAAACACTAAAGTAGTAAATAAACACGAGGTCAGTTTAGGAACAACCATAATTGCTTTGTATGACAAGATTTGCATAGCAAACACTTCTGATAGATGTACAGTGAAGGCTGCCGGAGTGGGAACCTGCCTCAGTATCTTTGCAGGATCTGTGCCTTCCAATCTTGAGGGTATAGTTATAGCCTGCAGAATAAGTCATTGTGTACTGAAAGGCAGACAGAGCCAGAGTCCTTATTTAAATGTTTGAAGTTATTATTTTTATCTTGCTAGCTATGTTGATTTTATCTATGTGGTTATAAAGAATAAAGTGCCAATTTTACATTAATAGTGAATTTCTATTCCTCATTTCAGCCATATTTAGAAAACAGGTAGGTGAGTCTTTGAGGATGACTCTTCAAGTCATACAATTGAATATAAAATACATTCATGTATCTCCTTGAAAGGAGCAATTAAATAGAAATCCTTTTTATCATTATTTTACAATATAATGACTTTATACTCTGGCTTTATAAATTAACATTTTGCTGTCAGTGATGTTTGTTGACCTCACAGAGTAAAATGCTGCATTCAATATATGTTATTACATTAATTATGTTAATTAGTAATTTTAAAATTCTTATTTTTATTTTCTCCCTCCCTCATTTGAAAATAAAAGTGAAGATAATTATATTCTTTCAAAAACTTAAACTTTCCATGGAAGAAGTATAGGAAAATGAAAGGAAGAGGTCATAATTCCTCTAGAAGCATTTTGGGATTTTAAAAAGTCAGTGTCATACTAAACTGGAAAAAAACAATGTTAGATAGTAGAAGAGAAAAAAGATCATTATTTCATAGCAAAGTCTGGGTGAAATTATGTATATATGTAAAGTACAAATATATGGTAGTAGCTAACATATATTCATTTTACAGCCAATATTAGAAGATACGTTTATGATTAAATGTAATCATGTGAAGATAAAATTATTTGTGGAGTCATTGCTAAATGCTATCATTGCTTCTTGCTTTTAAACAAAATTCTGTAAGAGTCATGATACAACAGACAGGGTGACAGTATTCAGAACAATATTCTGGAGAAATATTTGAGAAACAGAAAATATCCACAATAATTATATTTTCAGTATGATGCATCATAACATCTTCAGCTGTATGTTGAAGAATTCTAAGTGGAGTGATGCAGAAAGACAAGTAATAATTTCATTTGTCTGAAAATATTTCGCAAAGTCATATTAAACTGTAGGAAGCAGACCTTTTGTACTTTCCCATTCTATCTTATAGACAACAATAAATTATCACAATTGTTTTATTTACTCCCAGTATTTGATTAGACAAAGAACATTTTTCTTTTACTATCAGCATTTTCCCAAAAAGATGGCATGGAAATACAAAGTCAATATGCATGTAACAGCTAAGATGAATATTAATACCTTACATTGTGGTAATGACTGTTGATATAATTTTCTTGAAAATATGCACAAAATCCTCAAGTTTGTTAATGGCAACATTTTGTACTGTATAAGCAAGTATTACTGAGAAATATGTATTAGAAGACTGCTTCATTCTGCAATTTACACAGAGTTCTTTTAAACTGTTTTATTTGTAACATAAATTAAGCTCATCGTGGAAGGCCAGAAATAATCACTATATGATATAATATTAAATACTGCTAATGATATAACACACATTTTAATACAAACATGTATTTAATACAAACAAATGAATACAGTGTTTTTCAATAGACTACATTTGAGAAAGTATTGCTTAAGATTGTTTATGTAAATGGTACTGACTATAGCTAGTTTTATTGAACCAAAAATATTTCTTTAATTTTATCTAGTTTTAGATTTTCTCTTACTGAAATTATTTTTGTAATGTAGCAGTTCTTACCTCTGTTTAAAAAAAATCCAGCTTGACCTTTTCTTTTCTTAATAAAATTAAATAAGATTCTGCCCCTTTTGTACTGAGTACAATATCATCAACTGCTAGAATATTGTCTTATATTTGCCATATTGATTTATGCAGTAGCGTATTACAAAAATGTTTGTTGTATCAGTAATTTTTAATTGACACTTAATAATTATACATGTTTGTTGGATGTATGGCGTATTGAATCATGTTTATAATATATAATGATCAAGTCAGAGTAATTTAGCTCATCCATTGTCTTAAACACTGATCATTTCTTTGTGTTGGAATAGTCCGAATCCTTTTTCTCTTGCTGTTTTGAAATATGTAATAAATTAGTGTTAACTTCTCACTCTACTGTGGTATAGAACACTAGAACTTATTTATCCTATTTGACTATATTTTTTAATCCAATAACCAACCTTTCTTTATCCGCTTCCCCCAACTCTTTCCAGCTTCTACTAACCAGCTTTATTCTGAATTTTTTTTTGAACCTCCATACTGTTTCCACAAGGGCTATACTAATTTACATTCCCAACAGTTTTGTGTGGTGTTTGTCTTTCTCCACATCCTTGCCAGCTACTTTCTGTCTTTTGGTAACAGCCATTCTTTTTTTTTTTTTTTTTTTCCATACCAGGGATCGAAGTCTGGACCTTGTGCTTGCAAGGCAGGCAGTGGAACAACTGAGCTAAATCCCCAGCCCTTGATAATAGCCATTGTAACTGAGGTAAGATCTCACTGGGGTTTTGATTTATATTTCCCTGGTGATCAATGATGTTGACCATTTTTGTAATCTTTTTAATGTCTTCTCTAGAGGAATACCCCTTTCCATCATCTGTGTTTTTAAACCGGAGATTATTATTAGTGTTACTAACTAGTGAGTTGTTTTAAGTTCCTTTATGTATTCTCGATATCAATTCCTTGTTATATACTTTACAAATATTGTCTCTTCTCTGGGATCTCTTTAGTCTATCATTTCATTTATTATCATGATTTGTTGTAATGAAACTTTTTGGTTTACTATACTCTCATTTGTCTGTTTTTTGCTTTCACTTTTGTGCTTTTGAGATCTTATTCATGAAACTTTGCTTATACCAATATCCTGAAGTATTTCACCACTGGTTGCTTTTATGTGCTTTATAGTTTCACATCTTATGTTGAATTATTTAACTTTCTTTGGAGTTGATTTTCCTTTGTGTTAAGAGACAAAGGTCTAGTTAACTCTTCCGCGTATGGATATCGTTTTTTCCATCACCATTTGTTTAAGACTGGACATGTCACTAAAGAATGTTGTTGGCACTTGTATCAGCAAGTTAAATATTCAAAGTTAGACATGAACCAAACTGTAGTCATGGTTATATTTCTTAAATGATAATCTAAGACACTAAAAACAAAAATATGCCAATATGTTTATTTTATGGCAACTTAAAGGAGAAATATTTATTAGTTTCTCAGTGCACTTTGTATCCCTCCTGAAGAAAATGAATGCCACCACACATCCTTTTATTGTGCTTCCTCTCTTATCATCAAATACGATCCATTTAAGGTTTGTTCTTTTATTTTTTGTGTCAGCTTTTAGGGATTAAGTAGATCTTTTGTCTTCTCTTGTGGGCCCTCTACTGGTTATTTGTAATATTAAATGCCGAAACATTTAACCTGTGGATGAGGAATATTGGGAATCCCTTGAGGTAATGACTAAGAAAAGAAACTGCCGGTGTTCTGGACCTGATGACAGTTTTTAAAGACAACGAGAGTCTTGGTAAGGTTAGGTGCCAAGGGAGTTGGAGAACAGCAGAAGAGACTAGACAGGGTGATATGAAGTAATTGATCAGGAAAGACTAAAACTATCTATTAAAATGTTGAAAAAGAGTGCTTAATATATGGAGGATTCTTTCTCAACTCTCAAAACCTTTTGGCTGAATCTCTGAAGATTCATTTATCCCTATACAAAACTGAAGAAGAAAATACAGGGGTTTAAAATTATTACTTTAGTTGACTGACAGGAGTTCAAAAAAATTCTAAGAACTGTTTGTGACTGTACTCTGAATAATACCCAAATTTGGGTATATGTCATATGTAATTTTTCTTTTGAGAAATCTGGGTATTAACCAGAACATGATTAAGCTCTTTGCAAAGTTAAGAATATAGAAAGAAGGAAGAAGAATGTAAGCAATTTCCTGAAAAAGAAATAAAAAGAATATCTTGATTTAGATTTGAGGCCAGATATAATCATAGTTTCAGTAAATAACCTCACAATTTTACTTATTTATAACATGTAAATATGAAATAAAGAGAATTATCCCTTTCCTTTTTTAGTTTTTAATTGGCAATTTTTATTGAAGTTTTACTTTATTTTTAGGATGAAAAAAATAGGAAACCCTACATGGAATACAAAAACGTGGTTTACAAAAATGTTTAAAGCAACAAAAAAATTTCATTGTAAAGTCATTTTTGCGTAACTTTTTTGGAAAAATAGTATTCTGTTCATAGGACTAACATTGTTTTGCAATTTCAATTACAAACGAAAACTATCCATAAGAAGTTGGACAGACACTGCTGAATAGATAGATAAATAAGCAATATACACTTGTTTTATTTATATGTAGTCATTCTTCCTTTAGCACTTAAAAAATTAAGGTTTAATCATGAATATAGAAGGAAAATAACCAAAAGCAAAATATTGAGTTCCTTTTTATATATCAAGTAATCAACAGAGACATTTCATTAGTTGATATATACTTATGCATTTTTAAATGTTTGAAGTTTTAAAGTTTGTATTTTTATCTTTTCTTTAAAAAGGCATTAGTTTCTATTTGATATGCATAATGAATACGTTCAGCATGGAGTTTTGGTCCATATACATATTGCATCTTGTTCCTTTTTCCTTCTCTGTCCCCTATTCTCCCTCTCATTTTCCCCATTCCCCAAATCCCCTTCCCATCTCCATAAAGTTTGTCTCCCCAATTCCTATCATCTTTCTTTATTTTGCTCTTGAAATTATATTTTTCATTTCTCATGTAAGGGAAAACGTGCAATATTTAACCGCTGTGTCCAATTTATTTCACTTAGCATTATTATTGAATGTCATTAAAATATCAGAGAATTCCAAGTCTCAGAGTGTTCACAGAACATGTATTTCACTTGCTAAGTTAAACAGCAAACAAAACCCACCAACACTGTGTTTGGTATCTACTTGATCAACGTCATACTGAAACTTTTAGTATTTATCACAATTTCTCCTTTAAGAATAGTAGAAATACTAAATATTGAACACTTCATAGCAATGTAAGAAATGAACTTATTTGGGTATTTTTCAAAGTCTGTGATATGGTTTGAATGCTTTTGTTCCCCTCAGATTCATATGTTTTAACTCCTAATCCTGGAAGTCATGGTAGATGGAGATGGAGCCTTTAAAAGATCATTAGGTCGTCCGAGTAAAGATCTGGAGAATTGGATCTGACTCATTCTGAGCTGATCTTCCTTTGCCTTGTGAGCCCATCTCAAGATGGAGCCCATCTGCTTCTCTGAAGAGGATCCTCACAAGGAACAGAATCAGCAACTTGATCTTGAACCTACCACCTTCCAGCACTGTAAAAAATACATGTTGCTTAAACCATACAATTCATGCTACTTGTTTTAACCTAGGATTTGGTTTGAGATGCATCTGTGTTGGTAGGCCAGATGAAGAAGTGTGTAGGGTAAGTGGGGGGTAGAGAAGAAAAAATATGAACAAATTTGAGTTTATGGATGTTGTAACTTGCTCTTTAGTAGGTGGGATGGTAAATCATAGATGCATACGATCTTAGGATTGGATATAACAATCCACCTTTTAAGGATAAGGAAGTGGGCATACATATATGAAGTGAACTGCTTCTGATGATGAGGAATATGATGATAGATGGGAGGTAAAATTGGAATTACATATTTATTTTTAAATGTTTAGGAGTAGTTAATTGATTTGTGATAGAATTTTCTTTTCTTTTATTTCACATTTAATTAAAATTTATATTGATGGCCAGAGACAAAATATCTAAAGCAGGATGATGTTGGAGAGAATAATGGGGCTCTGGGACAGAGTTAAGATCTTACCAGAGATTGAACTCCAAGTTCAATGTGCTTTTTCCACCACTAGGAGCATTCTGTCACTGACTGTGTCATGAACTTCCTTGAATTTTATTATTAATGGAATAAATAAGGTGGGGACAGGGATGTAGGAAAGCAGCACAGGTCAAAGATATCTCTCTTGGGATTCTGGCTTCAATTAGGAGAGATCATGAAAGGCTCGGAAGGACGACTGAGGAATAGGGGCCATGTTAAGATATCTTCCTCAAGAGGCGTGATGGCGTATATGATTCCATTCAAGTTGGAAAGTTCTTCCACCATGTCACATTGTTCTGGATACAGGTTAAAAAAAAAGAGAAAGAAAAGAAAAGAAAATTGAACTAGCTTAAGGAACAAAAAAGAGATGTTGAGAATTAAGTCACAGGCAGAGCTTGAATGCTCATGACAACCATCTGGGCTTTTGCTCCTTTGGAATGCCAGCTTCATCCTTTGTCACTGCAGTATGGTCGATGCTACACAGGAGGAACCGTCAACAGGCCAGTTTTGATTATTTAGAACCACCAGTGGAGGATTTAGTGTGAACTTTTCCTTTCTCAGTGGCAAAAGTCCTAGGGACAGGACTTGTTAGGGGTGCCTATCTTTCATGCAATCAGTGTGTGATGAAGGCATTTTGTCTAAGTTGGTGTTTTGAATGGTCTGACTTAGAAACAAGGAATGAAGTTTGTAATATGTCGCTATATCCAACTTAAAAATGCAGAACTCAGGAAAGGGCAATTTTTAGCAGAGGGTACTGAGCAAATTATTCTAGATGTTCATCTGTGGTTTGCTTAGTAACATGTTGGGTTACTCAGATTTTGTGAGAGAGGGATACAAATAATAGTTCTATGTTATAGTTAATTCAATTTATGAACATTTATTATAAACATATACTGGAAAGTGAGAAAATAGAGATCCATCTCAGCATCTGGCGATCCAGGTAAGATTTCTTCCCACATATTGAAAATGTTCCTTTCTTATGACAACTCAATTGAATGTGGAAGCTAATGAGTGTAGACACAAGGAAGGCCTCCTAGTCTTTGACTCTAGATTATGGCTTCTATTTCTTCATCCTCTGGCTTGGCAGAAATACCCTGGCAAGGAACCACTTCCTGTCTGTAGCTGTAGGCCTCATTATTTGAGCTAGAATCTGACTAGGTATACCAGCCTCCACTGAACATAGGATGTTTTTGTTAGAGCTTAGATGTAAATTCCTTTCATAGGCTACTCATCTTTGGCCAGATACTAATCATTGTTTCATTCAGTTAGAGCCAGGAGAATGCAGGATCAAGGCAGAATGAACTGAGATGTAAGAACAAATTCGGTGTGATGGGTAATTTAATTGGTAGAAGCCATTTATGGGCTTCCTGGTTCTAAAAAAATATAGTTGCTGTGGGTTTTTTTAAAAACCAATAAACTAACTGGAAATCTTCTTTTTGATAATTATTCTTCAAAATACAGGGGTGACTAGAGTATATAGAGAGTTACGGGTAATTTAATTGGTAGAAGCCATTTATGGGCTTCCTGGTTCTAAAAAAAATATAGTTGCTGTGGGTTTTTTTAAAAACCAATAAACTAATTGGAAATCTTCTTTTTGATAATTATTCTTCAAAATACAGGGGTGACTAGAGTATATAGAGAGTTCCTGCCAGAAAGAAGCTGTAAATTTGATGCAGTACAAGAATGGTCACAATGGGCACAACGAGAAAATAATCTAAAATATTCAGGCCATTTAATATTTTCCTCAAAATTGAAGTAAAAACAGTTCATTTTTTTACTTCTTGTAAAAGACCTGGCACAGGAAACTAAACTTTTATAAAACAGAGACAAAAATAAAAAGGTTGTTACTTATGTCATTATTGTAGGGTCCAAACATAAATTTTAAAAAGGTTTTTGTGGAAGAGGTGTGTCTGAGAGTCATCATATGAATCTAAAGAAGACGAAAGAAAGAATGAAAGAAAAGAAAACAGAAGGGAAGAGTGAGAAAGAGGGAAGTAAACATTAAGCTGTATGCAAAGTTCTGCAGGAGTCTGCTGGGCTGGTCAAATCTCCATCATTGGCTCTGGGCTTAGACTCTCCCTGTCCTAGGCTGCCTCTGGTGAAACAGCCCACTCAGCTGGTTTGGCCTCTTCACTGGTCCTGCTCCATGCTGAAAGTCTAAGAAAAAGAAAGCTTCTGGCTCCAGGCCTTTGCTGTTCCTGTTTGTTCACAGCTCCGTGGAAATAAATTCTTGAAGGACAGAACCATAGAGAACATATGTGAGATGAAGGAAGGCGGATATCTCAAATGATGATTGAGGGTCAGGATACTTTCATTTTCTGTTCCCCTGATACTTTTTATGTATACATTTGCTGCTTCCAGAGAAGCCATATAAAAGAATTCATACATGAGAATGCCTGTGCAAATAGCAAAACAATAACCTACTACCCTTAGAAGACTCAGGCCCCTGTTTAGAGCACATTTTCAGAACTCTAAAAGGGATATGTGGACTAAGATCTGGTTCCAGGATATCTTCGATTCAGAAAAGCTCAGTCTCCCATGGCTCGCAGCGACCTGGGGAATGAGAAGCATAAACCTGCGAAGTAAGAACAAGGAAAGGGCCTTTAAGGTTCCACTGTAGAATAAACCTAAGGCTAGAGGTTGTTTATGGCCTGACAGCGGCCTCCTTAAATTCTTTTCACACTGAACAGTTCCAGCTTGAGACAATGTCCATACAATCTAAAAATCAAAGCTCTACAAGTACAGTTTTTAGGTTGGCCCCTTGTTTGTCAGTTTGGGGAGGGTGAGAATGGTGTCACGAAAGGAATAATTGTGAAAAGGGAATGATAACACTCTCAGAACTATACTAACCTTGAAAATACTTACCAACTGTGGAGCATGGGGCATAAAATCGGGAGACATTTTGCTTAAAGCAGTGTTGACTTTTGTGTTTCTAGAGCAAGCCCTGTTTGGGTGAGCACCTTGCTACAGCACAGAAAAATGGCGCAAGCGCGCATGTGTAAATGTGTGTGTGCGTGTGTGAGAAAAAATTTGTTGAAGCATCTCTCCGTTGTTAGGCTAAGGCCAGGTGTCCAGGGCCCCTCTCTCTCTGGGTGGAAGGGAAATCTCAATCCCTAGTCTCCAGTGAGCCCTTTAAATCGATTCCCCCGCCCCTGCCACGCCGCTCCCTCTCCCTGACAGGTGTTTTCCCAACTCTGGAGGCCGAGGATTTTGGGGAGTGTCTGAGCCAATGAGATTTCCCTTTGGGGGAAGGGCGTGGCTAGCCGGGTCAGAGCAGGGGCGGGGTTTGCGCCAATGACTGTTTCCCCCACCCCCACCCCCACCCCACCCCCTTTCCCGGAGTCCTATTAATTTTTCTGTGGGGCTGCAGCTGGAGACCGCAGAGCGTTGGAAATGACGCTCGGAGCTTTAATTACCGCAGCCGCTGGACAAGTGTGAGGAAAGCTGACAGGAAAAAGGACAGGCTCCGGGTGGGGAGTAGCCAGAAGCTCTCCCTCCTCTTCCCCCTTCCCTCCCGATTTGGATTGGAGGTGCAGAGAAACTGAAAAAGGAGCCTAACATAGCCCAGCTGGGGGGAGAGGCCGGAAGCCTACCGCCTCTTTGCAATCAACTTTTTTTGGGAAGCCTTATCCCCCCTTTTTTATTGTTGACCAACCAGTGAGAGAGAGAAAGTGAGGAGGGAGCGAGAGAGCCAAGGCTCACCCGGGAAATAGCTGCACAGTCCGACGCGGAGCCGGGCGCAGACACTCGCGCGCTCTCCCACTCGCGCGCACCTCGTGAGCCGCCCTCCGCCTCCTCCCCAAAATTAGTCCGCGCCCTTGTACCCTTTTTTTGCCCCCTCTCTTTTTAGACCCTTTCTTTCTTTCTCGCGCGTTTTCTGTGAGCCTGAACCGCCTTCCTTCTGGTCGCGCCTGTTGTTCGGGACCAGGGAGCCTCAAATGCTGAGGCAGAGGAGAGTGCTCTCCCCGACTGGGCCCTCGAGGGAGGGCCCCCTCCCCGTCCCAGAAGCGCGTATTCCCGGGGCTTTGGAGAAACTGGGGTCTCTGGCCGCCGCGCGCCCGGCCTCTCCGGAGCCGGCGCTGTGGGG
>NW_022900928.1:112582117-112612059 GCF_012274545.1 Fukomys damarensis | reverse complement strand
CTAACCCGCTGAGCTGTAGGGGTACTTTGCTAGACTGTCTGACCTCTTAAAAAACAAACAAACAAAAAACTTGGCTCTCTCGAACCAAGCGCCCGGCCTTCCTGTCCTTACTGTGTTTGGCTCTAGGAAGAGTTCTTCCTGTAGTTCAACTTGTTATTGGCCAGAGTCCCTCCAACTTATGTGCTTATTGCCCAGCCCGGTTGAGCGAAATGATTGAACCCGAAGCGGGTGCGGCGGCGAAGGGTGCGCGGCCTCTGGGCATTGCAGAGCTTGAGCCCCAGGTATTTGGGCCGGCAAAGGGCTGACTGACCCCGAGAGACATTGCGGGGGGGTGGGTGAGGGGGCGCTGATGCAACGCTGCAGCGGGTAGGGCTAAGGACAGCACCTGCAGGGCGAGGGAGCTCAAAGTTTCTGACACTTCTGAGTTTCCTGGGGATAAAAGTGGGACAGGAAAGGACAGACAAGAACCAGGGTGTGACGGAGCCAAAGGGAGCCTTTTGGAGAGCTGGGGAGATTTCCGGAATCAACCCTGGCTGGTGGCGGGAGCGTGGGAGGCAGCTTCAGAAGATAAAGTCCCGGGAGTGGAGCTACAGAGAGCTTTAGGCCCCCGAAGGGTGTCCTTCTGACCTCACCAAGAAAACAGTGCGCTGTGGTTTTCCCGCTCCGCCCCCGCTGCCTCCCCCTGCCTGCCTGGTAAATAACAAGTTACAATCATGGAGCCTTTCAAAATGACCTTCCAGTGGCACATGTGTGCCATTTGTGCTGGCCCTTTGCACCCTCCCAATTACTCCGAAATTCTTTATGCATACCAGGTCCCGCGCTCCAGCCACCCTCAGGAATCACACCAGCACCGACTTGAGATTCCAAGCGGCCTTTCAGATAGATCCTTTTTATCTGCCTCTCCACTCAGAGTCCCTTCCTATTTTCCTTCAATGGGTTGATTGTACAGGTTCACCCACTCAAAAGCATTCGCAACTGACATGCAGGCTTAGCCGAGAGGAATTTCTACCAGGCGACCTACTGGGGGTGTCTGGTTCAGCCTCTGCCGCTGGGGGACCCCTCTCCGCGTCCGCAGCAATTCGGTATTAACTGCGGCTCCCGGTTGAGCTATGCCAAAAAGCCCTTTTCAGAATTTCTGCGACGAATGTAATCCAAATTAGTTCTGCAGCTGTCCTCTTCCTCGTCTCAGGCGACACCAGCTCGCGCCCTAGCTCGTCTCTTTTCGTTTCCCTGGGCGAATTGTCAGACCCACAAGCGAGCCCATTTAGAGTGCAGGGATTAGCTTGCCATTGTTCCGAGTGTGACTCTGTACTTGAAATTCTGGGGGCACAAAAGCGAGCCTCACTTGTTCAGAACACAAAGTGATCTAGATAAAAGGGCCGCACAAAGAAAAGCTCTCGGGTGCATCCCTGGTATAATTGCAACACGCATTCTAAGGTGATCCATTGGAAACTGTAAATGCCCTCGGGGACTTCTTTTTTCATCCTCTGCCACAGCACCTGGCAGGGAAAGTTCAGCTGGTTTCGAATGTAAACCAGTAAAAACAAGTTACTGTCTGAGGTGTGAGTGAGGCTCCGTGTATTTGTGTCTCTGTGTGTAAGTGGCTGTATTTTCCCAAGTAAATACATATCGCGCGTCTCCCCTCTCGCGCAGTTAGCAGTCAGTAGCAGTTTGGAGGAGTTTGTCTTGGTCCAAATGAGAAATTAAGTGCGGATAAGTAAACTAAGCTGCCAGAGGGCGACAAGATGTTGAGTGAATTGCTTTTAGATGAAACAAATTAAGGAAACGAGGGAAGACAATCTGCTTCTGGAATTATTAGACACGCATGGAGTTCAGGGGAAAGTGGCATATTTTTGAAATGCTAATTTCTCAAGAAGCAGAAGGAATGCACCTTATTTACTGCTTTATGCTAACAGAATAAAAATATAGGGTGTGGGATTCTGTTGTATAGGTCTTTAAGACATTTCTTAGAAAAATTAACGGAAGAGGGCTTTTTTGGCTTGGGAAAAATCAGCTCTGGAGAGATCTTTTTAGTAATTCAAAAGGACTTTTTTTTCATTTCTAGTAATTCATTTTATATAGAAATAGTATAGCCAAAGACCTTTTAAGTGGCAATGATAAAACCTTTGCTACTCGAAGGAATAATTCTGAAATCTGTCTTCTTCATATGATGGGAAATTATCAATAAAACCTTTTCATTGAAATAAAATACATAATAGTTATTAAAGTGCCGCTCTTACAGATCTTAATGTATATGCGAACAAGTAACGTAATGTATATGTGAACAAGTTGGCTCGCAGTTTTTTCTCTGCAAGCCAGTTATTTTCATTTTATAAATATCATGCAGAACATCTTTCTTATATATTAGGATATCACATTATACTTGACTTTTGAGAAAAAATACTAATAAAAATTAAGAGGCAAAAAAGTGTTAAATATATTTTAAAAGACCAATTCACTTTTTAAAAACCTGTTTACTGTAAGCGCATCCATAAAAACTGTTTCTTCTTTGTTCTTTTAATTTTGAAATTCTTATATATGTTAGAGCTTTTTAGAAAGCATTTTTCCTTCAAGAAGATCTTTAAGTAAATTAGTTGCTATTGTTATAACTGCAAATTCCTTGAACTCCTATAACTTTTGTGCTATTGTGATGAGAAAGAATAATTTTGGTATGTCAAGATTCCTTGGTTTTCTCTTAAAATGAATTACCTTTAGTTTAATCATGCATGCATAGAAAGTCAAATTTTTGAAAATCAAGGCACTTACCACTTTATATATATTTTCATTTAGTCCCTGGAAATGTGTCTTAATTAGGAAATTACATTAGAATATTTACTAGGGCATGAGCTTCATGGAAGATTTATGTATTTTTATTCTAACTTGAACACAGTAAGTTTGCATTGGCTCATCTTTAGAGTTTGCATTCATTTGAGAGAAAATCATGTTTCCCCCTTCAAAGTGGATTCAGATATTTAGTATTCATGAGCTTTCCTCCTTTGGTTCTTAAATAGAAGCACTATTTATCATCTGTCTTATGCATTCACTTACTATATGCATTCCATTACTATAGATTCTTTACATCTTACTGTTTACTGAGTTTACACATGTGAATACATATTTGCCCTCTACTACTAAGTGTAGTCATTGTTTTGTGTGTCTTTCCAGCTACCTGCTACTTAGCCACTGCAGGAGTCCTCTGAGCCAGTTTCATTCCTTTCTGATAAATCTGATATGGCTGGTTGGCTGAACAATCACAAGCCATTCCATTGCTCAGATTTATTCCTAAAAGAAAATAAAACAGCATCGATCTAAAATCACCAGCACATCTCAAAAGCCCTGACTCTGAGGCCAAGTCTTACCTCAGAGAAGTCCCTCTTTACCTTTCTCTCTCTCTGTTCTCCCCTTTTCACCAAGGAAATAAGGTGGACTACTGCCATTTAAAAAATACCAATGATGTAAGCAGTTGTGCCCTTAAATATTCTCTGAAGCCTGATGTTGAGAGCCATCTTTAGATTAATGGCTATGGAAGGTGCACATTTTACACAATATAATTTGATTTAAGATGTCTTAAATGTTGCAGTGCTTTAAAGTGACATAATTTTTATATTTTGCCAAATAAGTTATTAAGAAAAGTTGATATGTTTAAAAATAGAAGGGAGTTAGTTTACAATATTTCCCTACTGGTACATGTTCATATGTGAGCTGTGGTTGCCTAAAACAGAAATGAAGCAAATAATAAAACAGGACGTTCTGTTACCTGCAAACTTGTGGGCACTTGCTCTGTTTAGTTTCATCCTTTTGCAAGATACTGCTGTATAAATTGTTAATATTTATGTTGAAATTACTTTATACACGTGCACGTTTACAGTTTTGCAAAAATTGTCCAGCATATTCCACTATCATCTTTCACAGTGATCTACTGAATATGCTCTGTAGGGTAGAGTTAATCATATTACCAACTTTTCTCCAGGTTATAGCAATTTAACGTTTCACCGTGTAGAACTAAATTGCTCCTTTTGTCTAACACTCTTTTGTAAGAGTTATACACATTGGGCAGTTGGAGGAAAATTGTATTTGTCATAATTTCTAGTATAGTGATTGATTGGAGTTCACAGTTTATAATGAAAAAATTTTGATTCCATTTATTTATTTAGAATAAAAAAGATCCTAGATTAAAGTTAACTTATAATTGTAGCTCTTTTAAATAATTTGAAGATCTTTTCTGCCTATTTTGTGGGTAAGTGCAACACAGGTTATAGCCATGTGGTTTAAATCAAGATTTCTATATTTTATGGGCAGTTCTTCCAGTCCCTTTTTAATACCTTAAGCAACTCATTCCATCTCTTTGTGATTTGACTTATCTGCCTGGGAGTAAAATACATGTAATGTGCTATTTCTCCACTGAATAGCAGTTTTCTGAAAAAATGACTTTAAAACCTTCTTTTGTTGAAATTCATTCCAGTAACAAGTCAGTAGTTTTTGTCGTGATATGTACCAACATTTTAAAATTATGCATGTAATTAAAAACGTGTACATTTGTTAATGGACTGATATAAACGTCATAGCAGGCCATTTGTGCCACATGTAAAGAAACAAGGCTGTTGTTGACTGTACAAAATGTGTGTTTGAAGGCAATTTCTCCAAAACACTACTTTTCAGAATTGTTCTTTAGATTTCATTATATGTATATATATATATTTGGAGTTGTTAGTTGATGTATTTTGTTAAATAAAGTGGGCTACTTTTCAAAACATACTTCAATAAAAAGCTTTAGAGCTACTTTCTTGACTTCACATGATACTTTAAGTAGTTTCCAGTTTGAGAGCTATGGCTCCAGTCCAGCTATATCACTTGTATGCCAGAGAGTTGAAATATGTGGCTCTGGGGGAACTTAATTGTAATTGATTGTTTAGCATGTAAAAATTATTTCCTAGTTATTTTTATTTTGAATAAGTGATTGCTCTACAGGCTTATTGCTTTGCACAACTCTAGGGGGCAGCAGCCACATAGACTTTAATAGGAATGGTGCTTGCCTGCTATGCGAGTAGAGAAGCAGCAGCCCTGCTGTTAAAAGGGCCAGATAAAAGCTGCTTTGGGTTCTAATACAATCACTTGCTATGTAATCTTGGATGAAACTCCTTGCCTCTGTGTTTTCATTTGTTCAATTCTGTTATTGTAGCCAAAAGTGACATCTACACTATTAACATTTTCAATATTTTTAATGATTCATTTAGACAAGAAAAGGATGTTTAGAATTTTAAGAAAAATCTGTTGGTTTTAATTATTTTTATAAGTGCCCCCCCAGTGAATTCATATATGAAGTCCAGGTTAGCAAGAGCAGTTTTTATCTCCTTTAATAAAAGGAGAGCTGCTTTTGTTAAAGCTGCAGTGAGAAGACAGCTTGGTGGCCCCCAGTTTGGGGTCTTTGGTGTTTTTCCCACTTTCCTTCTATTCTTCTGATTCCTCCCTACTTCTTTACAGGAGTCTAGGACTGTTTAGAAGCTAAGGATCCAGTCCAGAGCCCTTCATTTTTTAATTGAGGGAACTTGAAGCATAGCGAAGTCAAATGATGTCAGTGGCACCTCCTGACATTAGTACTGTACTGTTTTCTATAGAATACACTGAAGTAATTGAAAACTGATGACACATTCTAAAAAATGAGTAAAGAAATAAAAGACTGTTACTTTAAAAAAGTGAAATAGATTGGATCTCTAGACCTAATGATTATGCTATATAATTCTTTTCAAAGAGAAGATTATGTGGGGAATCATCATTTTCAGTTTATATTTAGGAAAAAATCATTGATTGAACTTACAATAGCATGAATATTAAAGAACTAAGCATTTTAAGACAATTCTATCAGATATGTTCTCTGGCTGGGCCTATTCTGGATGTGGAAGTTTGGCCCTAAAATCACAATGAATCACCCACATTAGTAGATGTATATAATGGATTTCTTTCTGTGAATCTATAAAGGAGACTAACAGGTAGGGAATGATGAATTTTCTATCCCATAATAAATAATATGCATGCTTAAATAAAATGGACTTTAAAGGATAAATGGTGAGTTTCTCATTGCCAATTAAATAGTAGAAACCTTTAACCAGCGAATCTGAGGGAATACTTCTGATTTGTCCAGGCCTATACCTATACCCAAGTTTCTTTTTCATTTCCACTGTCTCTCTTGGGTCCTCTTATTTCTTGAGGCCCCTGCTAAGACACAGTTGTATTCTTTAAACAGGTACATAAGCAAATCTTAAAATATTAAGGTTAAAAAATTTATTTCTTTGTCACATTTCTTCCCTCTAGTTGGCTTCTGCAAGATGCTGTCTCTGGGCTTTATGACTTAGCAATGCTGTTGATCTAACCTTAACTCTCTGGTCATGGCTGAATTCTGTCAAGCTCCCGCGCTTTCTTGGGCATGATCGTTTTCATGGGCCCTGGTGACAGAAAAGAGATATGAAACTTGTTTTAGCAGTATGAGTCACTCCTTGTTATGAATTAGATAAGAAAATTAACCCCCCTTAAAAATTAACACAGACACCGTGAAACTTCCTGTGCAACATCATTAAACCTCTCTCATCATAAGTAGATCAGGATCATTATTCTTAATCACATTATTTCCAGTACTGCAGGGGATACCAAAGCATACTATACCAGTAAGGACACACAAACTTCAGTTTCTGAATCTAGAAAGTTAAAGTAATAGGAACTAAGGCTGTATGAAGCTACATTTTTTGAAATGTAGTTTAAACATGTTTAATATAAAGAAAATGACTGGTATAATAACTATTCATTTATTTTCCAAAAAGATCAGACTTGTACACAGTTTCACCTGTTAGATATTTACTACTTTTCTAACCTTTACTTATGTCTGTTCCCATGTGCATCTAATGTTAAGTGGATAGCCAAGTGTTAACTCTTTAGGATACAATGGGGATCATATGCCTGCCTTCAAAAAAATACATCTGCTGATATTCTTTCTTCTGCTGAGGATAGCTCATGGCTGGTTAGGGCTGAAAAAAATGGCAACAGATTCTCCAGGTTCTATATGTAGTATGGCTGTGGAGTAAGCAATAACTTATACAGTCTTCTATTTCAGGATGGGCCCCCATCACTGGCAGGGGTATGACTAATAGAGGTCATAGATGGCAGTGACTCTTTTGCTCTAGGCAAACTTGCCTTTTACTAAAATGTTTCTTTGTCATTATTTGTTCTTCTGCCCCATAGGCTTAAAGAATATGAGTTTCTTTCTGTGGGGACCTATGAAAACCAAATAAAAATAAAACAGAATATTTCCTTTGGATGTATACTTTCATTTCTTAGGAGTTCCCTTTTTCTGGTTACTTTGTCTACAACTGAGCAATTTAAAAAGTTTGTTTTTAAGGAAAATTGACTGGGTAGCTTATTAAAATGTACTTAAATTTTTTTTTTAAATAAAATGAACTAGTCCTTAGAATCTTCACTGTAAATGTTCTGCAAGATCCTTTTTACTCGTCTTTGTTCCATGTCTTCTTGCCTCTAAGACCTCCTTTCAGTAGCTACCAGATGACCATTTCCATTATAATATTTATTATCTCAGTTCTTACTGTGAAGTATCCAGTGGATTCCATTGGAAAGTTTAGAGCCTGCTAAAATACTCTTCAATTTCCTTTTTAATCCTGTTTTAGATATTTAAATGCATTCTACCTAAGAATAAGTATGTGTTCTACAGGTACTACGTTATTTTGCTCATTTTCTTCACTTTTGCTAACTCCTCTTCCTAGAAGTTGAAGGTTACTTTGTGCCTCTGCCAAACTTTGAATCTTTTGAATTCTATTTCATTAAACTTTTACTGATTCCTCTAACCTATAACTCTTATCAATATCACTTATCACTTATTTCATCCAAACTATCCTATAGTTTTCCAAATGCAAGATTTTTATACACTGTAGAGATGAATGTGGTGCCACATATATAGAAAGCACTTTAAAAAAATATATATGTATATGTGTGTATATATGCATATGTATACATACATATAGAAGAAAATACTTTATATAAAGTAATTACCTTGCATTTCACAGCACCCAAAATAGTAACGTGACACAGCCATGTTGATCTGTCACCCAGGCTGGTCTTGAACTCAGCAATCCTTCTGTCTCGGCCTCCTGAGTGCTGGGATTACAGGCATGCACCACCACTTGCGGTTTAAAACTATTTTTAATGAAAGAGTAACATACATTTTCAAGAACAATTTTAAACTCATTCATGGATTGTTATTATTTGTAATTAAATCATATAGTACACAAAGTAAGCTGTTCTGAAAACATAATTATAGAATTCTTAATAATAGATATTAGACATGTTTACCCTGGGAATTTTTGGTTGCTTTCACCAGCTTCCTAGGGTATTTCTTCAAATGGAGCATTTCCAAGACTGTAGCATTTGTCCCCCTGCCCATTTTTAGAGCCAGTTTATAATATGGTACAAAGTATTTCTGCTGGTTTTATTTCTGGCAAGCTAAATAACTATGAATATCATTCTTAAACATGCAACTATTTTTATGTTATGTGGTCTTTATGTTGGTATTTCTTACTTATCCAGCACTTTAAAGTTTTAATCAGTTTAAGCAATGAGC
The DNA here is from genome assembly GCF_012274545.1 of Fukomys damarensis. Taxonomy (NCBI): domain Eukaryota; kingdom Metazoa; phylum Chordata; class Mammalia; order Rodentia; family Bathyergidae; genus Fukomys; species Fukomys damarensis. Next base: position 112,603,439 of record NW_022900928.1, on the reverse strand, counting down.
ATTTACTGAGCTCTCATTCAGGATCATATTAGGAAGTATGGAGTAGATATAAGAAGAGCAAGACACCAACTTTTCCCTCCATTAGAGAAGAATAGATAAGACCTGTGAAAGTCAATATTAAAATACATAAAGTGATTTTGCAAACTCTTGGGATGAATATTTTCCTTCAGAGAAGTGCTAATAACTATTTTATAAAAATAAAAGAATTCCAGACAGAATTTGACATTTGTCTTCCTTGATATATGTGATAATACAATTTTTGTTATAACTGAATTTTTAAATCTTGAAATCGACAACTACACGTATGGGTACTTTTTAGAAAGGATCCTGTAAAGGAAGTAATTGCAGCATAACTCTGCAGCAAGGTGATGGGATTCTCTTAGCTACTCTTTCAGATGATTCACTCTGCATTCTAAAAATTGGTGAAGTGACTGTAGTATTTATAGAATCACATGCCAGGCAGTTTTTCCTTGGGTTACCAGAATTCAAACAATTCTCGACCTTTCTAGGCCACTAGGGTGCACTAATTGTACTTTAATTTATAATTACCTGAAAGAGTTAAGGTAACTTTCCATATAAGTGAAATAAATAAGGCACACATGTGTAAATACCAAATAGTTTCTCTGGTGTGAATAATCTGCAATAATACAGAAGATCCTAATAAGATTACTGACACTGAGAAATGGGAAGAAAGGAGCTAAAGGTGTAGGGAAGGTGGGACGTGTAGGGGAAGGGTAAAAAGGGAAAAGAAAAAAAATGTGAGATAATGAAAAGATGGAAATAAAGTGGTTGTAGATGGGGAGGGGAGGAGGGAGTGAAGGGAGGGCAGGGAGAAGGGGAAAAATGAGAACCAAGACTTGTCATGTAGAGGTACAAGATCCCAACAATGAATGTAACTGTACTGTATCCCTAAAATGTACCAATAAACTCAAGTAAAGCTGAAAAAAAAAACTGGAGCATAATGTATTAATAAGAGAATTGGGCATTAGCATCTTTGTCTGAGGTTCTCTGAGAACTTTCTTGTTTTATTTTCCTTTAGGAATCATTGAGAAGGAAATTTGGCTCAGGGATTATTGTTCCTGTTTTGTAGATGAGAAATAGAAGTATAAGGTAGTATGTAGGAATAAAGCCTGACTGGTCCATTAACCTGGAAGTTATTTTTGTCCACCTTGTCCCGAGAGCCAGTTGGCTCTGTCTTGTCCTACTCAGCCTGTTGCATGCTTCATCACAGTATGCAAGATGATGCAGGAGCAAAGTTCCTGCACTCTACCTGCCCACAGTGCAAGTGCAAGCGCTAGGGAGGGATCCTTGATACACCAGATCCTTCTGCCTTTGTGTCTTTTTACTTTCCCTGTAGCCAGATGGAGAAGCTTATCAAATAAATCTGTTGAGGCAAGGCATCCTACTTCAGATTACTCCATGTTTTTACACTTCCCATGTATACTTCACATATTTTTCTTTGTACTGTGTATATGAAAGACACTGTCACCTCAACGTGATCTTCTGGAGGACACTTCAAAGCCAGGGCACGTGCAAAATTTTAGGACCTGCCTTTATACAGTTTGGGAAAATTCTTTAAAAGCATTATAGAAACAGGTTTAAAAATTAGTTAAAGGACCCTGAATTTGAACCATTTTTAAAACCTTCATTGTAAATATGCCTGTGTTTGAAAGTTACGCATTTTATGAAGTAAATACTTTCTCATATTTTAACTAATTTTGGGTGTCATTTTATGATTCTTGGTATTTTTTTATTCCTAGTGTATGTAGTGTCCATTATCAATGTAGAAAAATGGATTGCTTCAAGAAGAAAATTACTTGGTGTGAAAGCACACTGTAAAGTACTACAGTATATCTTTGTTGAAATATCATGTATTGATAATTTTCATAATATTTTCTCTCTAAATATGAAGATGTCTAATCTAGGTATGTATTTGTGTTTGATATTTTAAAAATAGATTATGTACTACTTGCTGTCTTTGTACAATTCTGTAGTTCATAAGGGTTGAGTACTATTTGAAGGAATTATACCAGTTCTCCTATAACAGCTACATTATTAAAGTACTAGTCCTTAAAGTGCATTGGTTTTTTAATCACTTATTATTTAGCATGGGTGAATGTATGTCTTTCACTTTTACCCAGTGGCTGGGTAAAATGTGACCGTTTTAGCTACAATCCACATCATTGCAAGCAATGAATGAAATAATGCATCTAAATTAAAATCAGTAGTCAGAGAAAAGATCTTTACTGATTTTTAACATATTTTTAAGAATAAAGGATTATTATTTAAAGTTGAACTTTTACTATGTAAAAATAGCAGCTGAAGTGTTAATATTTTCCAGTTGTTAACTTCAAATTTAGCAGCCCTTTTTGTCCCTAGCAATATATTGAAACCTCCAAATATGTACTTTGAATTAATGGAAACGAGCAGTGATTTGTATTCACATATAATTCTTTAGTGGCCTTTTTCTTTTTTAAGTCCAGGATGAAAATTGAAAGTATAAAAAACCAAGATAAATCAAAATAGACAAAACATTTTATGCAACTGTTGATGAAAGGGGCATTCATTATTTTTGCTAAGCTTACTCTATTGGCTGTGGCCAGAATTAGCACACCATGAGCCAAAGAAAGAGATAAGACAAATAGAATAACACGCAACTAATTTTGTTTAGCAAATTTAGATCTAATACTTGGTATTTCACTCCTTAAAAACTGACTCAATGTTTGAAAGGCACAGATGAAGTTTGTATCCCACAGTTTAACAGCTTCTAACCAATATTTATAGGGTCTATAAAAATAAATTTCTCTAAGCATCGTATTTCTCACTGGCAGCATAAGTACTGTGAAAGTAGATTTATTAATGAGAGAGAGAGAGAGAGAGAGAGAAAGAGAGAGAGAGAGAGAAAAGAAAACCAAAAGTATTTCAATTGCTCCCAGGTCTGCAGAAAATAAAATATGTCAAAACACCCAAAATATCTTTGTTTCATGGTTATGTATAGTGGGCCCTTTGGCATTAAAGGATTTTCACCACTTGTAGTGAGTCAGAAATCCCATCATTTTCTAATAATGTTATGGTTTGAATCTGGTAGATAGCTAAATTCATTCTCAAACTGGAAATTTGTCTGATATATGAGTCATGGAGATTTAATATTGTGCAATTATTAAGAGGTCATATAAAACAGCAAATATACAACAAGCTCACAAACCTTAGTCCATCAAACAAATAAATTTTAGCAAAAATTTTTAAATGAGGCTAATGTCAGAAAATGGCCACAAAACTTGTGAAGCTTGAAGAAACTTGGATTCTAGAAAAAGCCAGGATTTGTAAAATAACATTCATATTTTGGAATATCTTAAGATGTGATCCCAATGATCTTTTAGCACAGTGAGCTATAGGGTATTGAAAGAGTTGCAAATGTTATTTTTGTATCTGCTAGACCTCTATCATGACTCAAAACTGCACTCGCTCCAATCAAGCTCAAATTAAAGAATAATTCTCATATTTATGAATTGTTCATCTCATCATATTGCTAGTGGTTATTTCAAGGTTAATTTTTTTAAAGTAGTTTCTTGATTAAGGTCTGTAGGAATTGTATTATGTATTTGCAGATGTAGCACAGGAATGAAGTCTTCAAACTGGGAGATGTCTTATTTCATACTGAGTCAAGTTCAGATTTTTAGCAATGATTTCTGCTCAAATATTTGAAAAATAATTTTATTTTTAATTTTTACTGGAAATGTGGAGAATTTTGTTTGACATTTTCAAAAATCCAATAATCGCTTAGATATGGTATGATGAACAAAGTGTATTCCATTGCTGAGATATATGTTTCTTATAGTTTTACTGATTGTTAAATTTTACTGAAATATATTCTGATATAATTGGATTTCTTAAGTACCTTTCCTGGAATCCTTTCCTCAGACTTACCAGGATCGAACAACTCAAAAGCTAATGTTATGAAGGACATCAGTGAACCTCTAGATCTCTCTTCTACCATATATTGTGGTATATTCTAATATTCCTTTGCTGTTAGTTACTATTTTGAATATTACTCTTAACATGCAGTTAAAATTTTGTCACAAGTATTTTTAACTTACTTTTGTTTGTTTGTACGAAGGATCAAATTCAGGGCCTTGCACTTACAAGGCAGGTGGTGGCACCACTGAGCTAAATCCCTGGCTCACTGCCATACGTGTTTTAAAATAATACAAATATAATATATTTATTCTGCTGCAATTATTAGCCAATTTGGAGAATTCATGTTTCTAAATTAAGCATATCATAGCATAGAAGCTTGTTTTATATGACTTGAAGTTAGAAAGGTACGATTTAAAGATGGTAGACAGAATGTCACTGGTCCACAAATTGAAAATCATGTGAGTAAATCAAAAGATCCAAATAATTTTTTCACAAAGGGTTTCTTGTGAAAGAGTAGGAGTTGTGAAAACCACCAGTGTGGGAAAGGAAGAGACTCACATCAACATCTTTATCACTGTACCAGTGGATTTGGATAAGTCCTTCAGTACTGGCTACAAAGTGGTGACATCAACAAAAGACCAATGAACAATTCGAGGAGACGGCTGCTGAGATGGGGAAGGGTTTCATCAAGCATGTCTGGGCCTTGGATAAACTGAAAGCTGAGCTTGAGTGTGGTATCACCATTGACATCTCCTGTGGAAATTTGAGATCGGCAAGGGTAATGTGACTATCGTTGATGCCCCAGGACACAGAGACTTTATCAAAAATGTGATGACAGGAACATCCCAGGCTGACTGTGCTGTCTTGATTGTTGGGCTGCTGTTGGTGAATTCTAAGCTGGGGTCTCCAAGAATGGGCAGACCCAAGAGCATGCCCTTCTGTCTTACACACCGGGCCACCCTACAGCCAGGAGAGATAGGAGAAAATCAAGAATGTCAGCACCTACCTTAAGAGAATTGGCTACAACCCTGAAAAGCTACAATACTGTAGCCTTTGTGCCAACTTCTGGTTGGAATGGTGACAGCATGGTGGAACTCCGTGCTATATGCCTTGGTTTAAGGAAAGATGACAATGCCAGTGGAACTATACTGCTTTGGATTGTGTCTTAATATCCACTCGCCCAAATGATAAACCTTTTCCTCTGCCCTTCTGGGATGTCTAAAAAATTGGGAATCTTGGTATTGTCCCTGTGAGCTCAGTGGAGACTAATGTTTTAAACTTGGTGTAGCGCTCACCTTTGCTCCAGTCAGTGTCACAACTGAAGTTAAAGTCTCTTGAAATGCACCGTGAAGCTTTGAATGAAGCTCTTTCTGGGAACAATGTGGTCTTCGATGTCAAGAACATGTCTGTCAAGGACATTTGTTGTAGCAATGTTACAGGTGATGGCAAAAATGACTCACCAGTGGAAGAAGCTGGTTTCATGGCTCAGGTGACCATCCATTCCAAATCAGTGCTGACTGTGACCCTGTACCACGTTGTCACATAGCTCACATTGTTTGCAATATTGTTGAGCTGAAAGAAAAGACTGATCGACAGTTTGGTAAGAAGCTGGAAGCTGGCTTCTTGAAATCTGGTGATGCTGCCGTTATTGATATGGTTCCAGGCAAGCCTATGTGTATTAGAGCTTCTCTGACTATCCTCCTCTGGGTTGTTTTGCTGTTTGTGATATGAGACCGACAGTTGCTGTGGGTGTCATCAAAGCAGTGGATAAGAAAGCAGATGGAGTTGGCAAGGTCGCCAAGTCTACTCAGAAAGTTCAGCAGGATAAATGAATGTTATCCATAACACCCCAGTCTTTAATCGGAAGACTAGTCTTAGAAATGTTTCTCACAACTGCCCATTTAAATTTAATAGTGAAAGACTGGTTAGTGATGATTATGCATCATAAAACCTTCAGAAGGAAAGGAGAATGTTTTGTGCAGTATTTGTATATGTGCTGAGGAGGGACAGTTTTATTACTTTTCAAAGTCAACAGTTTTTAATAGAAATAACTTGAACAAAACTCTGTCACAGAATTCTGAGACCCATTACAATAAAGTTTAATGAGGAAAAAAAGAAAAGACAAAGCAAATGCTATAAAAATAGTTGCTGATGTATTATGCCTATTGGGTGGTTAAATAATCATCATTTGAATTTGTGATGCACATCATTTATATGTTAATCACTATATTACATGCCCATATTAATCGGAATAAACAGTTATCTGGCAAAGTATTAGCTGTTATAAGTTATGTGTGTTAGAGATTGGACTTTTTCTTAGGGGCAACATACCTACTCTTTATTTAGGGTACATAAAGAAAATTTAAACCTTTTAAAATTTCAATTTAAAACTTCTTTTTACAAAACTAAATTTTATTGTGGTATAGATTGTAAATTCTGTATCTGTTTTATTATAATACTTTCAGCAACTTATATTTGGATGTGATTTTAAAAAATTGTCTGCTACAGCAGAATCATGACATTGTCTCTTTTGAAGGATGATTAAAGGGGTAAGGTTATGTTAGGCATTGATTGAAAAGGATCCTTGGGTAGCGGACATGATAACTGTCTTCAGTAGTTGGAGGGTTGTTACATTTAGGAGAGATTAGCACTTCTCTGTGTAGCCTTGGAGAACAGAAACATTAACAGCTGTTTGAAATTGTAAGGCATCAGATTTCAGTTGAACACCATAAAGGGCCCTTCTCAGAGAGCTTCCCAGAGATGGAATGGTTTGTCTCAGGACATAGTGAGTCCCTTCGAGTGTTAGGTGATGACTCTTCTGTGATGACAAGGAATAGATGAAGCAGCTGAGGAACAGCTGGTCAGGAGCGTTAGTGTGGGGTTTGGGTCCATGACTTCTGAAAGCCCTTTTGGCCCTTACCCGAAGGACCTGACACACAGGTGAAACTCAAATTCCATGTTTTCATGGCTAGGATGCCCACCCATTAGCTTCTTAGCATGTCGTGTGCACTGTGTGGATTGGTGGATTTGAAAAGATTTTTATATGCTTGCTTTTCTTAAATATCATTTTTTTTTTTTTTTTTTACCGGATTTTTTTTTTGTACCGGGGATCAAACTCAGGTCCTTGTGTTTGCAAGGCAGGTGGTGGCACTACTGAGCTAAATCCCTGGCCCTACTTTATATTTTTTTAAAGTTTCCATATTAGACATTCACACTTCTGATCCAATACAGTATCACCAAATCATTCCCAATATTAAAATACAGAATACAATCATACAAATTTAAAACATATATACTTTGATGAAACCAACAAGTATTTATAAAATTGGATGTAATTACACAGAATATAAATGTATAGGGAGATGGGGCCATAGTTAAACATACCAGGAAGTCAAAAAAAAAAAATACTTGCCTTGTCTCACGGCCCTAGTCTTTCTGATTCATCACCTCTCCTCACTGTAAATGATCTATCTTCATTTTCTGCTTGCAAGCTCTCTAACTCTCCAGGTACTCCAGGACATTTCCACCAGTGTACCCTAATACCTGCAAGGGAGGTGATGTTGATCCTTCTTCATAGATAAGGAAACCGAGACTTAGAATTACATAGTCGGCCAAATTGCAAAGCTGCTCTCCAGCACAAGCAATATTCCAATCATCTATTTTACTATTATTGGTTGTATACCAGATTTATACTTTGGTTACATATATTTTAAAGAGGCAATGAGTAAAGAATAATAAATAATTATTTTCCAAGTTTCTATCTCACTTTAGACTTCTTCATTACTACTTTCTCTTAGTTTCTAGATCCCCTTTTTTGTTTTACCTCACTGTAGATTGTTTTGATGTCTTGTCCCTCTATTGAGCTCTGATCCTTCCTGTTTATCCTGCCTGCTAGATATCTCTACTTGGATATGCCACAGTGTCTGTCTTCAACTCAAGCTTTCCAGCATTTTACTCTGTTTTCACATATGCTTCATTGTCTTAATTGGTATAAACTTGTATAAATAACAGATTAACTCTTCTTTAATAGAAGGCCAAGAAATCATGTGTAATATTTAATAAATGCCTACTATATCAGGAATTATGCTAAGCCCATCTCATATGATATCTCATCTGATATTAATTTGTACACCATTTTCTGTATTTTACTGACAAACAGAAGCTTAGAGTAAGTAATTTGCCTGGCACACACATGCAAGTGGCTCAACCAGTGTTCTTATCCTCAATCTACTTATTTCTGGTGGTCCAAATATCAATATTTTATATAAAAAACCCTAAAACTCCCCAGAAGGATGATGGAAACATAAATAAATTTACTTATATTTGACATTTATTTTTATTGGATACTTATAATAGTAACATGGTACACTTGTGAAAATACCAAACTTGAAAACAAGATCAAGTATATCAACTATCAACTATAATTTCTACTGTGTTTTTTTTTTTTTTTTAGACAGAGTCCAGATATATAGTTCAAGCTGTCCTTGAACTCATTATGTAACCCAGGCTGGCCTTACACTTGTGGTGATGCTGCTGCCTCAGCCTCCCAAGTGCTGCCATTACAGGCCCTTTCCACCACGCCTGGCTGTTCTATATTTACATTATAGTTTCAGTGTATTTATAACACCTCAGATACAATAATTACTTACTTGCTTTCTACGACTGATATTGTGAAGTAATACATTTCAAAGAGTAGAGATAAAACAAAGGTACTTAAGAATCAACGTTGTCCACGTTGGAATCCTAACTATGTAATTATGCGTTACATATATCACCTATTAAGTATTTAATATACTTCTGAGATGATAAATGTCCTTTCCAAACTTTAGTTTTTCATTTAAGAAGGAAATCTTATACTACTATTAGCCATGTAGTTGTGAGTACTAAAAGATAGTGAATTTAAAACAGTATGAGATACAGTCTAAGTGCTCAATAAATGTCAATTATGTATACTATCGTAGTACTGTGATAATTAAGGCTAGTTAAAAGACATACATCGAGTATCATAAATTTAAATTCTCAAATATTAAATATGAGGGTATGGACTTTCCACTTTTCATAATTTGAACTTGAGTTTGTGTGTTCTGTGAATATGTTTATAAACAGAAGGTGTAATAATGATTTGCAGAATAACTGCATACCTGGACTGGCATGAGCACACTAAGTAGACTATCTGGGGAAGACTTTGGCTCTCAAAGGGGCAGTTTTCTCAAATCATTTTTCCTTCATAGTCTGGTTTTATAGTTTTGGTATTAGAAAAAAGCTTAGTGAGAGTTTTGTTTTAAAGATTTATGTTTACCTGGCAAACTGAAATCTTCTGTCCTTTCATCCTTATTGTTTTTTAAAGTGCCTTTAAGAGAAAATGGTTTTTAATGAAATTCATGGGATAACTTTTTATGTTACATTTTATAGGCATTTAAACTTTTCAAGATAGAATACAACTAATATAATGTACGAGTGAATGTATTTTTGGAAAAATTTCTGCATGCTAGAACTGAGGATATGCTTGGAAACATCCCTGTGTGCAAGAGAATCCTCAGGTTCTGTATACCAACACTGAACAGGTTTTACTACATAGAAGATAGTGAATAAATTGTTGTGATTATTGAGTGTTTTCCCTATATTATGATTATTATATATTTATTTAGATAGTTAAAGAATCAGGTAATGGTTATATGTAACATTTTTTGGCTCACAGAGTTATGCCAGGAAAACTCACTTGTTGAACCTAATAGTTTATATGCTTAGAAATACCAGTAGTATTACTAATGGGAATGGCAATTAGTTTTTCTAAGGGCGATTGCTCTTTCACAAACGCTCACACTCACTCCCTATTTCCTACAGCCAATGAGTCAGGTTAAAAAAAATGTTTTTTCCCCTGTATACTAATGGAGAAACTTTCAGGGATGCTATAAATTGCTTCTTTGGCAAAGAATAATTAAAACATTTGGCTTATGATCTTTAGACTGAGAGAATAGGTACTGATTTTTGTGCATAAACTCTAACACGTGTCATTATCTTATTCAGCTGACAGGTGGTGCTCCAGAACAATATGGGCCATCAGGATGTGTGATTAGATTTCTGTCAGAGTTTCTGATTAAACCAGGAGCTGATAACTTAAAATGAATACCTTTTAATGTAGTAGTTGAATTATTAAAAATTTTAGATGTGAGGATAGTAACCCAATGAAACAATTCCCACATGCAAATATGATCTTAAATTTTAAAGGGTTAGTTGCAATCACTGACCTTGACTAGGTTCAAATTTTCATGTAAACTTAATATCATTTAAGATCATTAAACTATAATTCAAGTCATTTCATTAATATTCCTCTATTGATTTTGTTGTTACTATGTCATTTTTTTAACCAGTGTTTGGTCACAAATTTAGAAGACAGTGTTAATGCAGAAATAGAGTAGACCTTTGACTTATGAACTCAATCACTTCCCACGGCTAGTTGTAACTAAATCAATACAGCTGAGATCGGGGTGTTTATCTGGGTGCCCGCTGTACATAACAAGAGGCAGATGAATCTGCCATTAGCCCAATTAACCCAATTTATCTGTATGTCAGGCTGGTCGTAACTTGAATCCTCACTGTATTTAAAAATGCATTGTTCTACTTAGAATGTCCTGAATGTTTTAAATGAAGATATCATGAACAGACTGGCTCTATGAGTACATTCTAGAAGTGGTAATAGTTGCAATTATGGTCACCCTTCACCATATCTTTGGTGGTATAATTTGGATTACTCCTGTTCCTTGATGAAGGTGCTGAAGTAAATGGGAGTAATGGATATTTGAGTTTGAGTTTAAAGAGAAGCAGTATGCTCAGTTGATGAGAGATGCAGGGCTGTGAATGATCCTTTGAGTGATTCTGATTGCAACAGTGAATCAGGAACCAACTCATTCTCTCTCATGAAACAATCTTAATTTTTCACTGCCAGTGAAAACCAATCTAGAGAATTTCTTTCTATACTTTCTGCATCGTTATCAGTTTTGTTATAATCTTGTCCTCATTTAAAACACAGTATTGTAATTTTAAAGTACAGTGGTATTTGTTAGGGTTCCCTGCGTTTACGAATTAACACTCTGCCCTAACCTTTCCCACCTAATAGCACAGGTGTTTTTGGCTTGTCTCCTTATGCTTTTGGGGGAGTCAGCCATGATTCTAATTATGTCACTGATTTCTTCCACATAGTAATTTGATTGATAGGCAGACTACTCTGTGTAGACCACTTTGCATTTTTAAATTTTATTTCCGCTAGGATAGGATTCTGTTTATCACCAAAGGTAGTCTAGACATACCCCCACAGTGTGGAAAACAAGAACATCAAGCTTCGATTGTATAATGTTGCCTTGCTGGTATCTAACACTGAAATCTGAAAGCAGAAGAGACAGATCTTCACACTTTTGCTGAATGAGTTTAGTATTTATCATAGTTTAATATCGTTTGATACTATTGAGGACAAAACATCAGAAATTTTATATCACTAAGACCATGATAGTTATCCGTATATTCTTGAAAAAGGAGATAATTTTCAGTTTTCCTAAAAGAGTTGGGAAGTCGTATGTATTGTTTAAGTAGATTTATATGACATAAAACTTTTAATTCAGTTTCAATCATTAGGATTTTTAAATTATTTTAATTAGATAGAATTTATTGTACTTATTTCAAAACTCAGGAATACATTGTCTATACTATTTCTAACATAAGGCTAATGAACTCCGGATTTATTTGTGCTTTGAGAAATACAGTTTAGATTTTACAAGTTTTTCATTCCTTCTAAGAGCAGTCTTGATTAGGAGCACAAGTGCATGTGATTCTGACCACACACAGGATGCCAGCCCTGGAGTCCCAAATAAGTTTTTTTTTTTTGTCCCCCTGGGAGATGGTAGAACAGCTGTCCCTTTTGACTGTGATCCCTATTTGGAGCAGTCCCAGGACTTGTGAAAGAAATCTTCTCTATGATTATTGCCTGACACACAACTATTCATGTCCTAAGACCTTACTTTAATTCTCTCCACCTCCCTGGGATTCCTTTTTCCAGCAGGAGTTAGATGTGGATGGAGAGGTTATGTTTGCTCATAAGACCTCAGCACTGCACTTAACTGCACTTGGCTAGTTCTTCCTCTTCTTCCTGTATTTCAGCTATGAACAAGTGCACTTCATAACTTGAGCTGTCTGTTTCTAAAATACTTGGAAATTATGAAGAATAAGTGGATTCCTGCTTCACAAACACAAGGACCAGAGTTTGATCCCTGTTATCCAAAAAAGAATAAGTAGATTGCCAAAGTTGTCCTTTATGACAAAGTTCAAAATTGTATCTAGCGGGTACTTATAGTGCCATAAATGGTTTATTTTTACACAAATATTTTGATTAATGATTTCATGCATCACTGAAATTCTCTTAGCATGTTTTGTTATGCTCTATAGTTTTTACAAGTATGCAAATGTAGAAGTATATTTAATAGCCCTGATGCTATTAATTGTTCAGCTTCTTCCCAAGATTTTTAGATGGGTCTTGGGAAATTCTGAGATGAGATTACATAATTTGTAGTTTAAAATTAACATTCTTGAATATAATTTTCAATGAGAGAATTATGCAGAACTAATTGCTGCCATAGTTACGATTGAGATCTTAGACAATGATTAGAATTATGTTTTCCAAGACTATTTTTCTATGCATGGACTCTCTTTGTACCTTGAAAACTGCCAGCCCAGGTGTACTTATTTAAAAATCAAGTCCTTATCAATGAATTTATTGGTAATTTGTCATCAGATACTATTTGTCTATGATATTTTCATCAGAAACTGAATTCACAGGTGAGTACAGTGCTATTCCTAGATATTCTAATTAATATACTTTGAAGTTTTCTAAATTTTGACTATATCCAATTAATGTGTTTTTTTAGGTTGAAAATTGACATAGCTCTACTCTGTAGGATGTTATGTTTTCTTTCATACACTGCACAGTGTTTTAATTCTTGTAATAATAGGGTTGTTCAGTTTGCCAGCAGGAGGCCCCTCAAAGCAAGATGATGCCTCTCAGCTGGCAGATTTCTGTATAAATAAATAAAGCTCCACACGTTCCTTTCAGACACCCACGTAAGCGAGATAATACTATATAACTTTTTATTTAAAAACTAGCTGTATTATGTCAGTGACCTGTAATAAATAGCACTGCAAGGAGAAGTGGCAGCCTCATTCACCTTGCATTCATGCAGAAATAACTGAGCCCTATTTCCATGGCTGGAGGGAGAAGAAAGAAGAGAATGAAAGAAAAGAACTGACCTTGGATTGCAGACACTCTCATACTAACAAGGGGGAGTTTACGCAGACTATTTTTAATGCATAGAATTTACCACTCAGAGCATTGCAAATAACCCCTTGTACTCTGAGCATTGGGATAACCATTGATGATGGTGTAATGGGAATATAGTAAACATTCTTTTTCCATTTTCTTGAATCCTGTGTATTTTTCTTTTAACTTCTCATCAATTGGCAAAAATTACTGAAAATTTCTTATGGACTGAATATGACAATGCAGGGATTGCAACTATTTTTTGGGCAAGGATGGCAATTTATGTTTAAACTTTTCTAATTCATGATGAAACTATAATATGCTATATGTCATCTTTCATTTTCCCTAAGTAATGATATTAATGTTAAACATTAAAGTGTTTAATATTAAAAAGAAAAATAATATGTATGCTATAGAACAAACTAAATTTAGAGCCTATAAAATGTTTCTCAGTGAAAACTTAAATACTTTGGTAGTTTAAAACTTCAACCCTATTCAAAAGCATTTATTTTATTCTAAGACTTTTGGAAGATGGATGGAGAATATAGGTAAGTGTGCAGTAATTGTAGGCTTGAAGGGAAAGCCTTTATATCTCATTGGAATTTGTGGAAGTCATGCAGACATACTTCAGTGGAATTCTGTCCACTGCTGTTATTTACGCATTCTGCCCAACTATTCTAACATCTAGCAGACCTTGGACAGCAGTGAGACCAGGATGCCTGCTGTACAAAGACCAAGATAAAAAAAAAAAAAACAAAAAAAAAAAACTAGATTATTTGGCCCTAGCTCCATTAGATTATTTCAATATATATTATAGGATTTAATATAACTGTGATTCATAGAAGAACACCAGAAACAATATTTCAAATTTTAAGAACCTCCAGATGATTTTAGAAATCCCCAAATTTATCACAGTCTAATGAGATTAAAGATCATTTTGTATGATTATATTAAATGTACCTTAAGAATTACCTGTTTCTAACATTTTTTTATAAAAATGTTTGCTTGAAGACTTCTTAAAATGATGTTTTCTAATATTTTTATTTTATAGAAAACAAATTTAAGACTCAAGTTATTTGCCTACTAAGTAGCAATCAGTGGCAGAACCTGGGACTGCTAGCTTCTAACATTTTTCTATTGCCCAGGCGATGACACCATAAAAATGGAGACAAAATAAATCACTATGCAGTTCTTAGACTGCATCTCTTTTCAAATTTAACCACTATTACAATATTTATTTTAGAGGAGTTAGATACGCATATGCAAAAATGGATGCAATGATATTTGTAATTCCTCCACTTATAAATAACCTCTACTGACACTTCACACTAATAACATTTGGCAGGTTAGTAACTACCTTCTTGGTGTGTGTGTATGAGTGTATGTGTCCTTGTGTCTGTAGTAAGTTTTACAAAAGTGATGTCCTATGTTTCATTCTGTTTTACAACTAGATTTGTATTTATTTTATACCTTGAAGATATTTTCACTTTTGAAATTCTTATTTCACCCATATATTTAGTGGTACAAGTATTTTGTTCCTTGGAAATGCTTTACTAAATTCCCTTATGTTGACCTTTATGTTTTTAGTTCTTTCTCATTTTTTAATTGCTTTCTTATTTTAAAAGCCACAATTTTCTTACATGAATCTCTGCATATAATTGTGATTATTTCCTCAGAATAAATTTCTGGACTGTGAAAAAGTAACAAAAAATTAAGCTTTCTTCATTGCCCTGAAGAAAGGAACAATTTATTCATCTATCAGCTACCAAACAATTGTTTAATAATTTTTAATTTAGTAGGTTTCTTAAGTGTAAATATTAGTCAGCAGTTTGAATATTAATATTCCACTTGTCTGTTTTTAATAATTTTTTCTTCTGTAAAATATAAATATAATGTTAAGTAAGCAAGATACAAATGTTATGTCCTGGTAATCTTAAAATTATATGTATTATTATTTGTTAAGTATAAGCAGTTCTTTAAATTTTACTTTAGATTTTATACTGTTTTATAGTATTTGTGAGTATCATAAAATGAATTTTGAGTTTCTCTTAAAAGATAAGTCCTCAATTTATGATCTTTTAAAAAATTAACATTCTGAAATAAATGTAACAATTTCTTTTTAACTTTTTATATGAATTATCTAACCTCAATGTTTACTTATTCTATGTACTATGAGCCAGTTAGATTAAGATGAAATATTTTAAAGTGTTTAGACTCATGTCATATAGGAATGCTAACTTTAAGCAGAAATGGAGTACCTAATTTTCATCACATACTAAGTAGTGATAAATAGATACTTGAAATGTTTATGCATCACTTAATATTTTCTCTACAGAAGAAAACTGTGTCCTCAACGTGGAGTCAAAGCTCTGAGCTACGTGCATACATATTCAAAAGTATTTTCGCTTTCCTTTTCTTCTTAGAGGCTCAGATGTTGGTACTTCTGAAGCTGAAGGTTTTTTCTCCTTTATTGTATTTTCCATTGTTTGAGTCAGTGGATGTCTGACATTAATATGTCTTTAAAAATATTTACAGTCTTTGTCCCTTTGATGTTATACTGGATGTTATTAATCCTGTAATTTAATGAGATGTTCTCAATGATATATACTTGCAACTAAATTCATGTTACTTTTTTATCTGTTGTTCTAGTGCTGTTTTTTCCTTTAGCATCATTTTACTTCTAAATGTAGTAATAAAGTTATTTTAGCACTCATTACTAGAGTTCGTATTTATTTCATGAGTACATGTGACAACAAATGCATTTTAGTAATGCTGAAACATTATTTAGACATGAAATGTCTAAATAATGTGAAACTTGTTTAGAAGCAAGCATCATTACTTTTAAGCACTTTATTGACTTCCTTTGGAACAAATGTAATTGTTCATATTATACTTTTAAGTAGTAGGAATATAGTACCATTGTATAGTGTTTCAAATTGGGCTTTTGTTTGCACATACGTCAAAAGTTCTGGGAATTTTGCAGAAACATGTTAAAAGAAGGAGTTTTGTCATAGTGCAAAAAAGTGTTGCTTATAACAGTTTCAAAGCAGTGTATCAGTACAGTTACTGTTGATAATGAGCAAATAGCTTTTTCAGTAGAATGTGAGGAAAGAGTTGGAATAAATGCTGTATTACCATCTCATACATTTAGAAATTGTTTTTATTTCCTTATAAAATATAGTTGTCTTGGAGCTCTCAGACTATAAATTAAGAATGGAATACGAGAGAGAGAGAGAGAGAGAGAGAGAGAGAGAGAGAGAGAGAGGGGGGAGGGGAGGGGAGACAGGCACAGTCAAATGGAAAATAGTGTAGCAGCTGAAACATGGGCTTCCAGCTCCACACACCGGAGTTCAAATTCCAGGTTTGGAACTTACTAGGTGTATGATCTTGGAAAATTTAATTAACTTCCTCATGCCTCAGTAACCTCATGTTTCAAATGGGAAAAATACTTCTACTCTGTAATGTATTTTGATGATTATGTGGGAAAATACTTACAAGGCACTTATGGCATTTGGCTCCTGGTGAGTTTTGTGAAATGTTACTATATTTTGACATGAAAGTGATTTCTTTTAATTATTTTTTTAATCATTTATTTAAGAACATTGTCTTTAGTTTTCCACTTTGGAGTGCTTAATACACAAAGTAAAAACTATTTATTTTCATTCAGAATACATTTATTGAATGATTATTTCTATACCAGAAATTTATCGGCAGTATATTAGAGAACTAGCAAGGAAGGCAGATGCAAAGTCAAATCATTTATTAATCTTGTTATGAATGATAAGCAAACAAGATACTCTGGTATGTAAAAGGGGCATTTAATCCAAGGAAAAGTTATTAGAATTTTTTAGGGGAGATAGTTCTGAAATGAGTCATGAAGATGAACAAGAATTAGTCTTTTGAAGAATGGTTAGCAGGACATTCCATAAAGGGGAACTTGCAACAAGACATTAAAAGACATTATTATAGAAAGTGCAGTGAACACTTAATTTATTGTGATTAAAGCATAGATATATCAAGAAGAGGTAAAGGATAAAACAAATGTAGAAACAGGTCACAAGAAATTTTATGTTTGATTTTTTCCTTTCTTAAAATAATCATATTTTATATTCAGATTTCATTTACAGAGTTTATCATCTGACAAATACTATGTTATAATCAAGATACTTGATCTACTCTTTATATAAGCTGCTAACTCAGTAGCCCTGATAATTAGACATAGTGCTTTACATGGAATGAAGTATTACAAAGTATGAAGAAAAACACTTTAAAACCAGAAATTTGAAAAGAGTTAAATTTATGTCATAGTTCTTGGAAAGTTAAAGGATTTTGACTATCATAAAAGAGAAATTAGGGATGAGAAGTTAAAACATTAATATATATTGCAGTAAGCCATATATCAGGCTCTGTGTTGAGTACTTCTGCATGACTTATTTATATGTTACTGAAAATACAGCTCAGTTAAAATATCTAATCATATCAGTATATAAATTGATAAATATGTTTTCAGCATCTATGTCTGTTTTTCAGAGAAGCTGACACTCAGATGTATTTACATAAAGAAAAAGATACAAAGTGAGAAGACTTAGGATAAATTTCTTTGGACCCACAAGGCATAGGTCAGACAATACTTGGAGATAGTTCATCAGTTATTTCCTGTACTTCTTCCTAACAGAGTAAAGTTTATTTCAGTTGACCCTAATCTCTGCAGAAATAATCATACTTGCTTTTTGCTAATTATTGTGGTTTCCCTTCTCATGCCAATTCCTTGTTTGATCATGAAAGTGGGACAGAATCCTGTCAGGAAAAGGGTAAGTCTGCTGAGCTTCAAGAGAAAGGTGTCCTCTCTAATGAAAAGCAATATACATGGGAAGCACTGCTTTTTGACAAAACATCATCACATCTCCCTGTGCAAGATGGCAGCAGTTTTTTGCCTTGGTTTTAGATGCCAATTATGTTCTCAAATGGAAAGAGTGGCATCTCTATGGCTTAGTTGAGCTTCTGATCTAGCCTTAGAATATCTGTATCTCTACACTTTCTATATTTGAAAAATTAAATGCCTTATTTTCAAACACATTTATATATATTGTACTGGGGTTAGAACTCTGGGCCATCTGTTTGCAAGGCAGGTGGTGGCACCACTGAGCTAAATCCCTGGCCCTTAAAACACGTGTATAACCAAACTATATAAGCCGGAAACGTTCAATTAGAACATTCAGACTTGTTCAGCAAGTAACAGATTCATTTAAATATATTGTTGTTCCTCATTATAAGCTGCCTCCTCCTCCTCGGTCATTAGGAAGAAATAAGTAAATCTGAAACAAAAACAACCATCCCCACACATCCATAGAGAATACATGTCTGAAAGAGGTGTGATAATGGAGACTGAAGATTGCTTAGGATATAAGAAACAAGCAAAAAAATCCCATCTCTGGGGATAATAACATACTTTCATTATGCTTTAAATAAAGATTTTTCCTAAATCTTATAATTGCAAGAGAAATAATACAACTAGGTGGCTGTCCCTTTAGGTATTTTTAAATGGCCATTTCCTGAAAACTATGCCTGAATTTTAAATGAAGTTATTTGAATCTCATAAAATCTCTGTGATTAAACTGGAAGATACTTTGTTTCTCCTACATTTTTGCCTTTGGAAGCCTATTGTGGAATGTTTATAAGCTTTCAGTAGAGAAGGCTTTTTATTTAAAGAAGGCCTAAAATATTTAAGAAGAGACAAAAAAGATTACAAACAAGATGGCATCTTTGGTTCGACACATCTATATCATGTCTAACTTTTGTGTATGTTTACAGGTAAAAACATTTTAGTTTGGAAAAAGATTTAACTTTTAGGGAAAGATTTAACTTCCATGAAATAACTTTTTTGAGCCTCTGCCATATTCAAGATACTAGACCAATCATTTGCTCACTAATTGGTACATTTTTGAATAATATTTTCTTAGTATTTTGTCAGTATCTCATTGACTATAAATTGAATACTCCTGAAAAAAATAATGTCATTTGATACTCCTTATTCCACACTTACAAAGAAAATAACTTTTCAATTTTCTATTTGTTAATGAGCATTAAAAGTATGAAATTAGTATATTTTCTAGATATTTTTCTATATAGGCATTTTATTGGTGAAATGTGAATGAGGTGTTCTGAAATGTTATAAATGTCCCACTTAAAATGTTGAAGATTGTATTGATTTTAGGGTTTTCAATCAGTTGAGTGTGCAAACTGAAATGCCCTGTTACTCTATGTAATGGCAATTATGTGATTTCTTGTTAGCTAAGGAATTTCTCGGTCAGATAACTCATTTTGTTTCTACCATGCCATAACATTGTACATAAAATTTACTTATTTTCTCCTATAACTTTTTGCATTCTTAGAAAATTATAGTTTGGAATGTGGAAAAGTCTTTAACCAAGTCCTATTTAAGACAGTATAGTGAGATGTGAGCAGACAAGTTCACTCAGCTCTTAGGTTGGACAACATTTAAAAATAGTTGACATACCTATAGAAATTTCTCCTTTCTTATTTACCTTGTCAAACCAGTTTATTACTTACATAGTTTAAATAAGCTTCTAGATTTCTGTACACTTTAGTTTTATTTATATTACACAACAGTCATATTGGAAATGACCCAACTCTATTGTTGAATTAACCCATTAAGCGGGAGCACTTATGTAATCATATTACCTGTAGGTAAATGCTTATACTTTTGTGTTATATCTCCCATTAATGTCCTAGAGATAACTGTCTATATAAGTGTATACATTGAGAATAAAGTGAACTGAAATAGCTGAATCTCTTTTCAGGTATAAATGTTTGTAATAAGTGTATGGTATTTTGTAACAAAATATTAGGACATTTCATTGTTAAGTATTGTTAGTTAGACACTGAAAATTATCTAAAGCCCCACATTTAATACACTATTTTTAAGGATTAGATAAACTCTAATGTAAACAAAAACCATATCTTATTGTTTAATGCTTAGAAACCAATTGCCTATAGGTTCAACACATTCTTACACATTGTATTAGTAACAGTGAGTGTACAGTTTCTGAAACACGCACTAGACCAGACTTTGTGATCAGTACATAATATACATGATTTTGTTTGAATCTGAATAATACTCTGCAGGAGGCAGAATTTAAATTTATGTTTGTCTTAACTCCAAAGTTATGTATAGTTTTTCTCATTCCTCATTGGGAATATGGAACATAAACTTATTTAGAATAAATTATTTGCAGTTAATTTTAATTGTAGTGATTTCTGATGAGGGATCATGATCATAGAACACTACATAATTTTTGTGCAGAATAAAAGGAATATATTAATTCTCCTGTTGCTTGACTGAAGTAGATATTGGAGGGTTGACCCATAGTAATAAAATCAAAAGAATTAAAGCCTGTTGCTCCTAGTAGAGAGCTTACAACTATTTGTGTAAGAAAGTGAAATTTAAAAAAGCACAGCCTTTTATATGAGTTATCTTAAGAAATTTTACAACATATAGTCTGTTAAGTTCCAAATTTCACTTATTCATTTATACTTTCACTGTGATATTTAAAATTTGTAGTTGTTTGCTTTAAACTTATCAGGTTTGGGTAATAAGATTTTTAATGACTTCTTTATACAACAGTATTTTCATTGAGATTGGTAAAATACTATGTGCAAAGTTTTATAGACTGTTCCCAGTTTCTTCTTTTGGGGAACTATTTTGGAAAGGAGAACTAGAAGGAAGTAAAATATAAGCAAATATGGAAAGGTATTGTGAGAAAGAATGCAAGGCATAAGACATAAGAAAATAAATTGTCACATTAATTCAGAACCTGCAGTTTTTCACAATTCTTGCTAGACTCAGAAATTCAGAAATAATTGATGGGAATTGACAGTGATGGTGATAAATAATTCTCTAATAGCATTCCAGCTATCTACACTATATGATTTTTTTACTTGCTTAATAGGCAAATAAAAATGTTTTTAAATATGCATTTATCAGGGATATAGCTCATCAGCACAGTGCCTGCCTCTCAAGCCTGAGGCCCTGAGTTAGATTCCCAGTACCAAAAAAAAAAAAAAAAAAAAAAAAAAAAA
>NW_022900928.1:112570578-112582104 GCF_012274545.1 Fukomys damarensis | reverse complement strand
TACTTACCTATTTTAGAATTTTGGCTGAGAAATGAGAAATTTTAAAATATTTAAAATAATTTCTAGAAAAATTGACCCATACAGTATCACCCCTAAATTATAGGAGTGTGTAAACCCACATGAAATTTATGTTTATTATTTTTTCTTGTGTAATAGTTTATCATTGTTACAATTTTAAATTAATAAAATATTAACATAATAATCGTTCATGTGTGGTTTGGAATTTGATTTTACCCTAATTTCTGCTAATAAGTAGCCTGTTGTGTCAGAGTTGGTGTCAAAAGATAGGAGACTGAAGTCAGAAACAAAGGACTTTATTGTTCATGTTGCAGCAAGTAGGATAAGCATCAGCATGCTTTCATCAATTGTGCTTGTCCCCAGGCCCCATAAAGTGATGCAGAGGGCGCAGATGAAAACTGCTTATGTAGTGGGTTGTTTACAGAAGAGAAACATTGACGCTGGGGTATCTACTGCTTTTATAGCAATCAGTACATAAGCCTGCTCTTTGTCCCTGCAGGAGACATTACCTCATCCTTGAAGATTTCTGAACTACAAATAAAGTTTGAGAGGTAGCTCAGGTGAAGAGACCTCCCATTTTTGACACAATCAGCAAGATATGGAGGGGCACAAGAGATCTCTTGGAAGACTATCCGTCCCAAAAGTATTTTCCAATTTTATAACATTTTCCTGCTTTCAAGGATTTTGTACATATACAACCTCATTTTCTTTTTACTTAATATTTAGTAGGCACTTGCTATCCTAAGTATAGGAAACAAATAGTTGTAAGTTAAATCCTACAATAAATATTTTTAGTGATCTTTCTAACAATATATAGCATTTCTATTATTTTAGATATAATTACAAAATTCAACACTGTGTGTGTATGTGAGTGTGTGTATGTTTCAAATATTATACCTGACTACCACTGAGATTTATTTGCATATTTGTACATGCATCATTCTCATTCACACTGTATTCCCTGTTCAAATGGCTTGGTGAGGATTGGTGAGACAATCATAAAGCATTACTATTGTTGTTTGGATCTGAAATGTTCCCCTAAAATCAGAGGTTGGGCTTTGGAAGCTAGTGGATCAGTGGATTAGTTGATGAGCTCACAGTTTACTTGCTGTTAAGAGATGAGGTGTTTTTGAAGATGGGTCACTGGGTGTGTCCCCTGGAAGGATATATTCTTCTCAACCCTCCCCCTTCTCTCTCTGTGCTTCCTTGCTGCTGTGGGCCCTTTTATCATGCTGTTTCTGTCTTGGAATCAGCCAACTATGACCTAAGTCAGCTTAAAAATGATGCAAATAAATGTCTCCTCCTTTAAATTGTAGGTGTCAGGTTTCTTGTCATAATGACCAGAAAATAATACAGTTATTAATCATGAACAAAGTTTATTGTGCATAGGAAATCATTTAATAGGCTTGTCACAACTCTATGTTCCTGGCTTTAGCTGCAGAAGATATTTTATTCTGTAGGCTTCTGTTTAGATGTTGCATCCACAATTTTATTCATGAGTTTGGTGCATTTACATTTAATATATACTGAATCGATTGGGTTTATTCTTTCCTCTTGTTCTTTATTTTCTTTTTGTCTCATACATCCTTTATTATTTTGTTCATTTTTGCTTTATTTGTGATTAATAGAAAAGAGGGGCCCAGGATTTGGCTCAGTGGTTCTGCCACCTGCTTTGCAAGTGCAAAGGCCCAAGTTTGATACCTGGTACCAAAACAAAAAACAAAAAACAAACAAACAAAAAAAAAACAAAGCAAACAAAAAGAAAAAAACCCACTTTTTGCTCTACTGTTTTCTCTATAGGTTTTTCCAGTATATCTTTTTGTATTATTTTAATAGTTACTCTATGGATTAAAATATATATGTTCAGGTAATTCCACTGCAAATTTTCTATAAATTTACTTAAAGCAGTACTTACCTAGAAGGATTTCTCTATCAGTCTATCAGTTATTCCTTTAAATTAAGGAATTATTCATAAGAGTTCCTGAAAAAAAAAGTTCTTTTTAAGGTGGTGATGAATAACTAACAATAAGAATTTTCTAGTGAATAATATGTGAGGACCCTCACTATACTAAAATTCTGTGGGATTGGAATTTGAGGCAGTTGTAATAATATCTGGTCAGGGATGAGCATGAAATTAATTTTTCCAACCGGAAAAATACAAAAGTTGTTAGACTAGAAGATAGTGTAAATATGGTTTAGCCAATATGCATCTCTGTAGGACAATTTCAGAAGTGTAATAGAAGTGTGCAAGGAGTCTACATATGTATAAATTCTTAACAGCTCTTTTTATTTTCAACCACCAGTACTTTTCTCCTACTATTTCCCCTTACCCTTATCAATTGTTTAATGTATCAGCATTCTTTTCTCTTCCTACTGAAGATCCTTCACAAGATAACTGGCCACAGCTGGCAAAAGACAAGACCTTCAGCGATTCAAAAACACTCATGTTAAACACCACAAAGCAAGCTACTTTCAGCTGCTTCTCTAAAGGTCACATAATGCTTTGTGTTTTCCACAACATGACACAGCATGACAGAACAAAGTAGCTATCTTTTGTACTTGTCAGCATTGTTATATCAGCTTCAAATGATGAAATGCTTCTGAGTATGCT
The DNA here is from genome assembly GCF_012274545.1 of Fukomys damarensis. Lineage (NCBI taxonomy): Eukaryota > Metazoa > Chordata > Mammalia > Rodentia > Bathyergidae > Fukomys > Fukomys damarensis. Next base: position 112,579,475 of record NW_022900928.1, on the reverse strand, counting down.
TTTGCTTTTTTCCTTTGGTGGTTTACACCAATCCCTTTAAAATAGAATATGGATCAAATAAATGGTTAATTTATTATCTCTGACACTTGAATTTGGTAAGAAAAAGTATCTAGACATCACTTCAGAGCTACATTTGGTTGCTTTTTCTTTCAAAGTGATAAAATGCAGCTTATTTTGATTTTGCCTTTAAGTTTCTATGTTTATTTAACAGCTATATTTTACAAAAGGAAAGGGGGATCGTATTCTTCTAGATGCTGCAGAGCACAAAGTTTAGTCTCAGGAAAATCAGTGTTAACTTTTAATTCAGAAATTTTCTTTTCCCTTCTTTCCTTTTCCCATCCCCTCTCTTTCTTCCCCTTCCCATTTGAACATTTTCTTCCTGTTTTACAATATCTGTTATGCATATTTGTCCTTTTTTATACTTTTGGTTTCTCACACCAAAGAAACATTGTAAAACGTGTCCAGTTTACTTCACTTAATAGTATGGTCTAAAGATGCATCCTTTTTCCTAGAAATATCTCATTTATCCTTTATGGCTGAGTGGTACTCTATTGTGTAAAAAACGTCTTCTTTATCCATTCATTGGTTGATGGGTATGTTTCTAGCAGCACAGTTTGTAATAGTTAATTGAGAAATTTTAATTAAAATGCTTGAGTGATAGTCTTATTTTAATTTAAAAACTATAATTAGGGTAATACCAGGTGATAGATTAGAAGATCCCTATATTATAGTAGGTTAAACCAAGATGAGTTTATTTACCATTAGTATAGTTCAGTGCGGATGTTTCCAGTTGCACTACTGCCTGGTGTCTTCCTGTCTTCGTATTGTTCTCACTGTAGCCTGGTGGATATATGCATCCACAAAAGGGAATGGAGATCTCATGTGGAAAGTTTCTAAGAGGTACGCCTGACAGTGCCTACATTATTTTGGTTCACATTCTCTAGACTACATTTCAGTTCACTGACATAACCAGCTCCAAAGGAAGTATGGTGAAGCCATGTGCTTAGAAATGAGTTTGGTAAGCAGACCGAAGTCTCTGTTAGAGACTTAATAGGCAGAAATTGTCTGTTTTAGTGCAGAGAAATATTGATTTGAAGTCAGTCAGCTTTAAGGTAAAAATAAAACTCAGGCTTTTGTTAGCCAATTATAGCCTTGAGGAAATTAGTAATCTTCCATTAGACATAATACAATAAAGAATAGAAAAATAATGTATACCTCAAGGATTATTATGAAGATTAAATGATAAATGTATAAAAAGTATCTACCACAGTGCAGGGAATCTTTCAAACACTTGAAAAGGTTAGTTTTCATGTTTATTGTTTGCTGATTTACTTCTGTATTACTATGATGGTCTATAAAAATTTGATTTGACATTAACACAGTTCAATACCAAAACAGTTTATAAAAGAGAAATTATGTATGATAAGTCATAGCTACTCAGAAATTGTGCATTTCACCATCAGCCCAAAGCAATTGAAGACATAAATATATATTTAGAAGACTACATTTTTGGATAAGTAGGATATGATCTCAATGTATAGTTTTTTCACATTGGTAATTTTTAAGATTTTAAGTTGAACGTATTTACTTTGTGGTTGAATTTACGGAGAAAAGAAAGCATAACCTTTCAGGGAATGAAAAGAGTAAAATATGTATGTATGTTAAGTATGCATATATCCATAATGTATATACATATATACACATATATGTGCCACTAGTGTATATGCATATATTTCAGACATACATATGACAGAGACAGAGACAAAGACAAAGAGAGACAGAATAAGAATGAGAGATAGAGACCCTATCATTTCTATAACTTCTCTGTTGTATTTCTCTTGAAATTTTAATATTTTCGTATCTTAGTTTTTCATGTCACTTTAAATCTAATATATTGTGGTGCTACATTCATAAAGAAGAAAAATGTGCTGCATAGTTTAATTTCATGGGACTTACAGTGTAAATAATCCATGAGAATCCACTTTTATAAAAATAGAGATTTTCATTAATTAACTAATAACATGACTTTCAGGCTACTTGTCTTTGTACATCCAATAATCTATAGGGGCAAAATCCATATTAAAACTAAATATAAAATATAAAAGTTTACTTTTAAGAACTGAACAAAATTGAGATTCCTATTTAACTTTCTAAGATCCTTGGCTACCTGTGAATTTAGATCACTCATTTATAGGTTCAGATTTTAAAAGCTTTCTCCATTTTGATTCATAAAGTGATTAAAGAGTACAAAGACGCTACAGGATTCCAAAATTTATGTTAGATTCTGTGAAATAAAAACAAATTTAGATCAAGTTCTTGCACTGTGGGGTGAAAGGTAAGAGTTAAAGAGAGTGATTCTTCCATGTTTAAACTGGAGCAAACATTTCAGAGCAGGTGTGGTTTTCTGAGTAAATACTTCTCTTTGTTATAAATACTTGCATTCTAAATCCAAAAACCCTGATAATTATTTATTTACTTTCTGTGACTGCCAAAGAAGTTAGTGGTTGGTAGTTTTCCTCACTTTTGTTGCAGTTCTGATTTTCTTTGGATTTGTTAGATGGCGATTGAGCTGTTGTTTGATTTATTTATTGTCTCAAGTAATTTCTGGTAAGTAGTTGATGTTAATTTACATTGATAGGGTTTGACCTTATCTTGTGCATCCTGAACGTGCATTCAGTTTCAGTTATACAATTCACAAGACACCTACTTCATGCCAGTAAATAGACAAACTACACATCCCCAGATGCCACCTTGAAATCAGGAGCATTCTTTACATCTTGGGATTGGCTGTGATTAGGAAAGGCGATTGCATTCTCTTCGTGAGACTTCTGTGTACTTTGTGTTATTAGTGTGTGATTGTGTATCCTTGTCTCTCTATGCCTGGTGTTATTTTCTGTGTTCAAATGTGTCTGAAGATATTGGTAATGCTTAGCTGTTAATCTTTTTTTTTTTCTTTTTCAACACAAAACTAAGTTGTTCCGTTGATAATATCTCGAGGTTATTTTCAGAACCTATTAATTTCCTCCCTTTTCTCATTTGAATAAATTACTCTTTTAGTAATAACAATGTTTGGGTATTTTCATCATATATATCAAGTATATTCCACTAATTTTCTGGACCCTAAATAATTATTAAGATTGACAGGATGACTTTTTAAAAACTAGTTTTCTGTTTCTCTATTTCCTTTGTGTAGCCTTACCTGAAGAATGTAGGCTCTCTGAGTTGTATCGATGGAATGAATATTTTCCATGTAATTTGTTCTGTTTTCTTGGTTTAATGTTGGTGGTAATCATTAGCAAATTTTGTATAGGAAGGTTAGACATTACAAGGATTCTAAACATGCATGTGTTTGATGGCAAAGCTATTGTCCCTTTCCCTCATCAATTCTAGAATGGTACTTTTTTTTTTTCTTATCCCCTAGAAATAAATGAGTAAACAAAATGAAAATAACAAACAAACTATGAGACCCATTTTATAGTACCCCTACAGTAGTCATTTATATTAATATCATAATAGTTTACAATGACTAATTTAATAGACAGATGGTAGTTCATATTACAGTTTGAGAGTAAAGTATTTCCCTGGGCCAAGTCATTATCTACCCAGTTTTCAATTAGAGAGGAAGGCCAATTATCCAGAGTGGGTTTTATTTTAATTATGGGGTGATTAGGACAACTAGGTAACCAGCCCAGAGGAAGGAGCACTCAACTGTGTGTGTGTATGTGCACACGCATGTGTGAATCTTTATTATGCAAACTTATAAAGCCCATGCAAATAAACTTTTTAAATGAAATGGTGCAATTTATATTCTTTTACTGATTTGATCAATAAAAAGTGACTTCAAAATGCTAAACTGGCCATTTGTGAACTAAACACTCCCTTTTCTGTAAGAAAAAATAAATCCAGAGGAAAAGAATTATATATTAGCAGTTGGTGTTCAACATGGTTTGTATTTTCTCATTAGTAAGTCATTCATCTCAGGAAATATGATTGAGACTTCAGGCAGTATGAGAGTTGAATAAATTCCTGATACTCCCTTTTGTTTGCCCTCATTAGAGTTTTTACTGAAATTAATTTTCTGTTTGCATTTACCCTGTGAATTTTTCTAATTGTATCTCATCAGCTTAGCTTCAACAGATCTAAACCAATCCCCTTTCCCTGCAAACAAGGTTCTTCCTGAAATTTCTCTGTTCTTCCTTCTGGGAAAGTTATCAGCATTGTAGCATTCCTTCAGACATAATGGTTATGGTTTTTATTACACTGTAATCCTTTTCCCGTCCATTTTTGAATATTTTTATACCAATCCCCTTATCTCCATTTGGGCTATCATTCCTATCCAAGAGATGCTATTCCCACATCCTTTGTTGGCCAGACAGTCTTATTTATCTGAATAACCCTTTGAGTAGCAAATACTGGGTTTATATATGTCTGTGGACTAAAATTATTGCATTGGTTTATATGAAGTATAAAATATATAAAATATTCAGTTTCAAGGACTTCAATAATTTATTGCTACCTAGCTCATAGGAAAAAGGGAAGGATACATTGGTAGTAGAAATCACTGAAAAGGATGGGTTTAAACAACAATTTAATATCATTTCATGTATGATAAGTACTCCCACACTGCAATTATATCATAGATGTATTAGAAATGGAAAACACTCCTAAGGAGTGCTATGAAACTGAACTGTCAGTATAGCCACCTGACAGCTGATTAATTGAACTAAGAGGCTTTGTTTTATTAATATAACTCAAATAATTCTGGAGAGATTTTTAGTCTTTTATAGGCTAGTGGTTCTACTGAAAATTGTAGTCATATGAAAACTTGAAAGTACTGTTAATACAGCCTTGCTTTAGGAGATTCTCATTTATTTGCTGATTAAATTCACTTGATGAGAATCTCCATAGTTAGGGTCTAAGAATGTATTTTTGTGATACTCCAAGCCTTAGTAAGTTCAGAGACCTACTTAGCTATCTACTTTTTCTTCATCATAACACAATTAGTTACTACTGCTAATGAAGGCCTCTGAAGCTAAAGAAAAATATTCTTATAGTTGGAATGAGTGGAGTTATAAATATGGTGAAACGCTTTTTTGAATCTAAGTACTGTGATGAATGACTGCTAGAAATATCTAGACATTAATGCATTGTCATAAAAATATTATATCATTATATTTAGGATGACTCCAGAAATGAAAATAGGATTAGTTGTAATTCCCTCCGCTAAACATTCATTATGATCAAATGCCTGGCCCAAGGTGAAATATATGTATATATAAAAATATTAGAAGTTGACTGAAAATACTTGAACTGTTTTTGCAAGAGGAATGTATCTGAGTCCTTTGAGAAACATTAGCAGTTGCAAGGATTTCTTTTTTCTACATTAGCTATTCTAATCGATTTTGGGATTTAAATAGCTTAAGAATAATGACACTTTAGTCAAATTGGGAAACATTAACTCATTTCCGATAGTAAAGAAATAAAAATTAATCCATTTGCTTAGAAAAGCTGTAGCTTTTTTGATTTTAGGATTATTTGTTAGAAAAACTGGTACAAGAAAGGATATGTAGTAAAATAGGAAGGAGATACAAAGATATCTTTACACTCATCAGAAATCCCAGTGACCCATCAGTGTACCCACCCACCCACATACACACATGCACAAAATTATGAAGTTTTGCAATGGGGTAGATAAGGAAAAACAGTGATTGGCTAGAAGCAGTATATTAGGGAGTCAACACAGAGCCTTGAGGATGGGAGAGTGGAATTCCTATGTGAGGAGAGGATCTGCAGTTCTGCTTATCTGTTACACATTCATTTTTTAAACATAATTTGTAAATAGGAAATTTTATATAAATATATTCAACTTTAAATGTTTTCAACATTTGATTTTTCCTCCCAAGAAGAGTACATAGGATTTGGAAGGCAAATTAAAACTAGACTGTTCAACTTTCTTCAACTTCATCTAGATGCATATATTGTTGTTAAAGGCATTTATTGCATATTGACTATCGGCAATATTTGCATGCTTATCTTGGTGCACTAAAATATTAGTATTTATCACATCGTAGGTAGTTCATGTTTATGTTAATGAATGGACATAAAAATTTGGTTTCAAACAAAAAAATTCATACTTTAGAGTCTTATTCTGAAAAAAGCAGGTGAAAAACTAGTATTTAAAATAAAAAGTAACGTTCAAATTGGTGTCTAAATATAGTTGTTATTTTAAAAGTCAAATAAAGTACTCTCACAAAAGGAAAGTACAAGATATGAAGCTTAGTATTAGATATTAATCTTTATTTAAATCATATTATCATTATTGTTATTATTCTTGTAGCACCAAGGATTAAATCCAGAGCCTTACAGGTAAGTAGACATTCTAGGCAAGTGTTTTACCACAGACCCACGTTCCTGGCCTATATTATTTTTATTTAAATAATTTTATAAAGAGAACACACAGATAGATAGGCTTTTTTTGTGAACTTGGAAAATGTTACTGTCAGAAGAAGTGTAGTGTGTGTTGTTAGGTAGATTTCTGCCATGGCTAAGTAGTTACTAACGGAAAAGAGTTTAACTGTGTGCAGGAGAAGAATAGATAAATTTGTCAGCAGCATCTAGAGGACCAGATGGTTTGACATAGATATTGTGTTCTTTTAATTAGTTAGTACTAGGATTGAAAAAAATGCCCTTTTAATAGGCTAATAAAATAGGCTTACAATTTAAGCAGTTTCTTTTTTTTTTTTTTTTCCCCTTAAGGAAGAATGGATACTAAAACTTAACAAGTTTAAACCACTCTGACGCAAGTCATTTCTACTTGTGGATTTGCTTGCAAACTCTGAATTTATACAGTACTGAGAAAAAGCACATGGGTGAGATGAAGAGAATTTTCCTAATAATGCTTACATCTAAACAGTGCTATTTCTTTTTATTTCAGCAAGTTTTTAATGAGGAAAAACACAGTTCTGAGAAACATGATGGTGTTAAATAAACACTGAAACAAGAAACTGAAGGCAATAGGATAATCTTTTACCAAGAGCTGGAATCCTTCTGCCTCATAGTTGAGGTCATGTCTCAGTGATATCTGAAGCACATTACATTTCATGATGCTTTTTATTCTTAATTTTCAATGTAAGTTTCAGAAATTTGACACTGTATTTTAAATTTTTTTTTTTGGTTGAAGATTTAGGATTTTTTTTTTTGAATCTTATAAGTAAAAATCTTTCCATTATGTCATATGTGCATTAACTACATTGTAAAGTTAATTAAGCAAGAGCTGGGCATTTCATAGGGATTAATGACTAACAGGGAGGAGTAGATGGCTCAAGGTACAGCTAAGGGCCATTAACATCCACTGGCTGTTAATTCCCAGAAAATGCCCAGCATTGAAGTCATTATTGCTATTATGAATTGAAAATAGAAGAGAAATATAGGCATATGGATTTTTTTAAGGGTGATGCAATTTTAATTGATATGTATGAGGCATTCATGGAGAACCTAATTCTTGTACTTTAGCCAATGGCATTGCAGTTTTCATTTCTCATGGTTCCATTTGGATTATAATTAAGCAATAACAATTGTAGAGTTGGGCATTTCCTAGGGATTAATGAATGGCTGGGAGGAGTTAATTGCCTAAAGTATAGTCTCAGGCCATTAACCTCAGTTGGTCACTAATCTCAAGGAATTTCTTTTCACTGAGGGAATTTTTTGTGATTAAAAAAAACTTCAATTATCTAATATTAATCCCAGAGCATTTTTATTTTCATGGTGTGTACCCAATAATGGAAAGCTTTTTCTGTTTAGCCCTTTCACACTCAGTGAGTGGGTAACATAGTTATGATATTTACATAGAGCTTATTGGATAAGAACATGTTTCAGTGATAAAATAAATATGGAAGCATTTGTTTTCTGGGTTTGTCAGTCAGTACGTTACATATAAAAGGGTGTAGGTGCATATATGTGTCTTGCTGATTCTTTATTAAATTTATTTTTTACCTTATTTTAACCTGGAAAAAGATTGTCTTTTTTTTATTTCCTATTATAATTGTTTTGGTACCAGGGATTGAACTCGGGACCTTGTGCTTGCAAGGCAGGCAGCAGAACCACTGAGCTTAATCCCTGACCCAAAGATTGTCTTTTTAATGAATTAGTTAACTATGTATCTTTCTATCCAATTTAGATATAATAGTTCTCCTGGCCATTATCTTTTGTGATATATCGATATCAATTTTCTTTGTGTTTCTCTCAGTAGTACATTCTATTCTATTGGCACTAATTCCTAGTAATGTGTTGATAATTTCTACATTAGTTGAAATATCAAAAATTAAATGGATTAAAACTACATAGGACAGTTGATTTAAAAATGCTAAGTTTACGACTTTTAAAAATCTTGTTTTGTAATTAAGATATTACATAAAGAAACTAAAAAGTAGAGATTACTAAAGAGATATTTAGTGAATGTGAATACATAATTTCTAGTGAAAAGACAAAGAATTGTATTGATTGTATTCTAGTAAACTAATGCTAGAGTTTGTCTTCAAATAACACAGTTAAAAACCCTAATGTGAAATTTGAATAATATGTTTGGAAACTAATCCCTAAGTATGCTAAATATGGCTGATACTGAGTTTAAGTGGAAAAATTGACATATTCATAAATTTATTAGGACAATAATCATAATAATAAAATTTGCTATGTTATAATAAAAATGTTTCAAAGTTCTGGGTAAATTTTTATTTTGACACATACTTGACAGTATGACAATTAACTCCAAAAATATGTGAAACTATTTGTTTACATTAAATGTTAAATATAAACACAATGTTAAAGTATGTCAATATGCTTTCATTGGCAAAAGCCACTAAGGAAAAAACTGTGTGTGTGTGTGTGTGTGTGTGTGT
>NW_022900928.1:112467513-112563680 GCF_012274545.1 Fukomys damarensis | reverse complement strand
GGTAGATAAGGAAAAACAGTGATTGGCTAGAAGCAGTATATTAGGGAGTCAACACAGAGCCTTGAGGATGGGAGAGTGGAATTCCTATGTGAGGAGAGGATCTGCAGTTCTGCTTATCTGTTACACATTCATTTTTTAAACATAATTTGTAAATAGGAAATTTTATATAAATATATTCAACTTTAAATGTTTTCAACATTTGATTTTTCCTCCCAAGAAGAGTACATAGGATTTGGAAGGCAAATTAAAACTAGACTGTTCAACTTTCTTCAACTTCATCTAGATGCATATATTGTTGTTAAAGGCATTTATTGCATATTGACTATCGGCAATATTTGCATGCTTATCTTGGTGCACTAAAATATTAGTATTTATCACATCGTAGGTAGTTCATGTTTATGTTAATGAATGGACATAAAAATTTGGTTTCAAACAAAAAAATTCATACTTTAGAGTCTTATTCTGAAAAAAGCAGGTGAAAAACTAGTATTTAAAATAAAAAGTAACGTTCAAATTGGTGTCTAAATATAGTTGTTATTTTAAAAGTCAAATAAAGTACTCTCACAAAAGGAAAGTACAAGATATGAAGCTTAGTATTAGATATTAATCTTTATTTAAATCATATTATCATTATTGTTATTATTCTTGTAGCACCAAGGATTAAATCCAGAGCCTTACAGGTAAGTAGACATTCTAGGCAAGTGTTTTACCACAGACCCACGTTCCTGGCCTATATTATTTTTATTTAAATAATTTTATAAAGAGAACACACAGATAGATAGGCTTTTTTTGTGAACTTGGAAAATGTTACTGTCAGAAGAAGTGTAGTGTGTGTTGTTAGGTAGATTTCTGCCATGGCTAAGTAGTTACTAACGGAAAAGAGTTTAACTGTGTGCAGGAGAAGAATAGATAAATTTGTCAGCAGCATCTAGAGGACCAGATGGTTTGACATAGATATTGTGTTCTTTTAATTAGTTAGTACTAGGATTGAAAAAAATGCCCTTTTAATAGGCTAATAAAATAGGCTTACAATTTAAGCAGTTTCTTTTTTTTTTTTTTTCCCCTTAAGGAAGAATGGATACTAAAACTTAACAAGTTTAAACCACTCTGACGCAAGTCATTTCTACTTGTGGATTTGCTTGCAAACTCTGAATTTATACAGTACTGAGAAAAAGCACATGGGTGAGATGAAGAGAATTTTCCTAATAATGCTTACATCTAAACAGTGCTATTTCTTTTTATTTCAGCAAGTTTTTAATGAGGAAAAACACAGTTCTGAGAAACATGATGGTGTTAAATAAACACTGAAACAAGAAACTGAAGGCAATAGGATAATCTTTTACCAAGAGCTGGAATCCTTCTGCCTCATAGTTGAGGTCATGTCTCAGTGATATCTGAAGCACATTACATTTCATGATGCGTGTACATAAAAATTTTCAATGTAAGTTTCAGAAATTTGACACTGTATTTTAAATTTTTTTTTTTGGTTGAAGATTTAGGATTTTTTTTTTTGAATCTTATAAGTAAAAATCTTTCCATTATGTCATATGTGCATTAACTACATTGTAAAGTTAATTAAGCAAGAGCTGGGCATTTCATAGGGATTAATGACTAACAGGGAGGAGTAGATGGCTCAAGGTACAGCTAAGGGCCATTAACATCCACTGGCTGTTAATTCCCAGAAAATGCCCAGCATTGAAGTCATTATTGCTATTATGAATTGAAAATAGAAGAGAAATATAGGCATATGGATTTTTTTAAGGGTGATGCAATTTTAATTGATATGTATGAGGCATTCATGGAGAACCTAATTCTTGTACTTTAGCCAATGGCATTGCAGTTTTCATTTCTCATGGTTCCATTTGGATTATAATTAAGCAATAACAATTGTAGAGTTGGGCATTTCCTAGGGATTAATGAATGGCTGGGAGGAGTTAATTGCCTAAAGTATAGTCTCAGGCCATTAACCTCAGTTGGTCACTAATCTCAAGGAATTTCTTTTCACTGAGGGAATTTTTTGTGATTAAAAAAAACTTCAATTATCTAATATTAATCCCAGAGCATTTTTATTTTCATGGTGTGTACCCAATAATGGAAAGCTTTTTCTGTTTAGCCCTTTCACACTCAGTGAGTGGGTAACATAGTTATGATATTTACATAGAGCTTATTGGATAAGAACATGTTTCAGTGATAAAATAAATATGGAAGCATTTGTTTTCTGGGTTTGTCAGTCAGTACGTTACATATAAAAGGGTGTAGGTGCATATATGTGTCTTGCTGATTCTTTATTAAATTTATTTTTTACCTTATTTTAACCTGGAAAAAGATTGTCTTTTTTTTATTTCCTATTATAATTGTTTTGGTACCAGGGATTGAACTCGGGACCTTGTGCTTGCAAGGCAGGCAGCAGAACCACTGAGCTTAATCCCTGACCCAAAGATTGTCTTTTTAATGAATTAGTTAACTATGTATCTTTCTATCCAATTTAGATATAATAGTTCTCCTGGCCATTATCTTTTGTGATATATCGATATCAATTTTCTTTGTGTTTCTCTCAGTAGTACATTCTATTCTATTGGCACTAATTCCTAGTAATGTGTTGATAATTTCTACATTAGTTGAAATATCAAAAATTAAATGGATTAAAACTACATAGGACAGTTGATTTAAAAATGCTAAGTTTACGACTTTTAAAAATCTTGTTTTGTAATTAAGATATTACATAAAGAAACTAAAAAGTAGAGATTACTAAAGAGATATTTAGTGAATGTGAATACATAATTTCTAGTGAAAAGACAAAGAATTGTATTGATTGTATTCTAGTAAACTAATGCTAGAGTTTGTCTTCAAATAACACAGTTAAAAACCCTAATGTGAAATTTGAATAATATGTTTGGAAACTAATCCCTAAGTATGCTAAATATGGCTGATACTGAGTTTAAGTGGAAAAATTGACATATTCATAAATTTATTAGGACAATAATCATAATAATAAAATTTGCTATGTTATAATAAAAATGTTTCAAAGTTCTGGGTAAATTTTTATTTTGACACATACTTGACAGTATGACAATTAACTCCAAAAATATGTGAAACTATTTGTTTACATTAAATGTTAAATATAAACACAATGTTAAAGTATGTCAATATGCTTTCATTGGCAAAAGCCACTAAGGAAAAAACTGTGTGTGTGTGTGTGTGTGTGTGTGTGTGTACATAGAAAAGTTTTATAAAAACAGGTTCTAATGAAGAATCAAAGCAATTTTATGCATGAAATGTACTCCCTTTGTCATTGGGTTATTTAGGTAATAACTTTGGTTCTTCATTTTTTATGTGTATGACAGGTAATTTGAATTTATTCAACAATATAATTCATTAAATAATTTAACATCAGAAATAAACATTAACAAAATTAATAGTCGTTTAAAAACCAAAATGTCTTAATAGTAATTAGGTTTTCTAGCATCTTTTATAATGACTGTTGCATACAATAAATTGCTAGTTATCTTTATATTATAATACAGAGATGGTTTCTTTGTATTTTCTTAAAAATTTTTTATTAGTACATGTTTTCAATTCACATAGTTTACAATCATATTGTGGAGTGGTTTGTTATATACTGTATGAAGTTGTTTGAGCTTCTTTGCTGACAATTACATAGTTATTTGTTTCAGTAAATAGATGACAGAGTCCTTAGAAAATAAATGACTTTGTTAGAAGTAAAACTGAAGCATAGGTTTTCTTTTTCCAACTTTAATACCTTTACCCTGTACCTGAGTTGTATAGTAAAACAATAGATTTGTTCATGTAATCACTGTAAAGATGTATAACAAATCAAAATACCATCTTTATTTGTTTATTTTGCTTTATTGAGGCAGGGTCTCACTATGTAGTTCAGGCTGGTCTTGTACTCATTATACAGCCTAGGCTAGCCTTAAACTCATGGCAATCCTCTTGCCTCAGCCTTCTGAGTGCTGGGCTAATGGGTGTGAACCACCACACCCAGCCAAAATGCCATGTTTAATTTCTTATGTTTTATCATTTATACATGTAATGATATAAGCCATACTGTTTTCCTTTTCATTTAAATAATAATCTACTTAAAAATTCCATCCTAATACTAAAAATGGGGAGTTTTCTTTATTCTTTATTATTCTTTATTTATTATTATGAAATTATGTGTTGATGTTAAAAATTTAAATAAAAATAAATTTATTGAACACATCCCAGCAGTTACAAGTTTTCAGCAATTCCAATAAAATTTCTTTTTGATCATCAAACCCTGTATATTATATTTTGCTTTGTTTTATTGAGAACAATTATTTTAAAATACAATACACTGTTCTTTTTTAGATACCCACATTTCAGTAAGGGTATAATCTTGTTTGAGTACAGTTTTCAGTCTTCTACCCAATTTCTTATTTAATGGTAATAAATTATATTCTTTCAGAGTCTCATATTTTTCCATGAGACCTACTTTTAGATTGCACAAATTTATATTAGCTTTTTCTCTGCTACTGAATCTCCAATATATGTCTTGTCTGTACTTATAAGAGCATTCAAAAATTGAAAATTTTTCCAGTACCAATATAAGAATCTGCTTGATTTAGTTCAGTGGTTCGGTGGCCTGCCTTGCAAGCGCAAGGACCCAAGTTCAATCCCCAGTACCAAAAAAAAAAAAAATTCTGCTTGAAACTGTCTTTGTATACAGTATTTGTATGCAACAAAGAATATTTGTTCTTAAGGGAGTATATTCAGAAACACTGTGAAATGGAGACCAGGGTCAGAAAATTTATGTAGTCTACATATTATGTATTCCTTGGAATGTCAACTGTTTTGAATGTTCATATTACTAGGGTGAGAAAAGAAATCATTACATCTAAGATTGCATGTTTGAGGAAATCATAAAAAATGAGGGATACATTTGCTAAAAATGATAGATTCTAAATGCCAGAAATAAATTTAATTTCTAGACTGCAGTTTCAAAAGAAGAAAATTTTCGATGGCGAATAAGGCAGTGATCTATTTCTCCATATACTGTTTAGAGAAATTTAAATGCTCCATGGAAATCATTGTTTAGCAAGTTAGTCCTCTTCACACCATGTTTGTCAAAGTTCATCTTTCTTAAAGCAGTAAACTCAACAAAGGCTGAGCTGTGAAACAAGTTTCTTTTTTTTTTTTTTTTTTTTTTTTTTTTTATTTTTGGTGGTAGGAAAGAGAAAAATACAAACTAAACCACCTGGAGAAAGATAGCATGCTTTGCAACTGGTTGCAGACCTGAGTGACAAGTTTTTGGTTGTCCCTCACTTTGATTTTGAAGAGTTAGACATGAGTCACATAGAATGCATATGGGAATCAGATTGAATCTTCATTATTGATTTTTTAAAGAGACAATAATAAATTTTCTATACACATAGAGTCTAGAAATACATGGAAATAAATTGATTTGCAAAATTAATGTTTTCAAGGGCTAAAACAATGCTGAATTTGTATCTCTTATTTATGACAATTCTATCTTCCATTGGATTTAATCATAGTGAGACCTCTGCAGTTAGATAATAAAATACATTGTAGTACTATCCTTTAAAAGTTGGTGCTCTTACTTTTAAAAGTGAAAAAGATAATAAAATGCCAGCTGTGAAAAATGAGGACCCACGGCAAGCAGGTATAAACTGACCTAAAGCCTAGAAGATACTATGTTTATTTCAAAGTAAAAATAACATTCATGAGTAAAATCATATGTCATTAGACAGCTTTTTTGAAAAGGAGGAAAGATTACTGATGAGACAGCAGGGGAAATCTAAGACTACAAATGGAAAATTGCCAATCAGGAAAACTGAATCGGTCATTTTGTGTTGGTACATACAGAGACAGAGCAGCTGTCATGACTGAGTGGCTTTCTGGTTTCATTATTTGAGTCAAAGAGGTCACCTCTGAATGTGAATCTACACATTGTGTCATCCATAAAAAAATACTGTCTAGCTAAAAACTGTCACCTGAACGCAACAACGTTTTGTGGGATGTGATTAAAATTATCAACCACATTAAAATACATGTCCTTAAATCTTTTTGGGTACCTCTGTGAGATGGATGTGGAGCACATGCATCTTCTCTTAAGAAGTGAGATGGCTTTCTAAATGTATATCATTAGCCAGAGTTTTTTAGTTACAGGAGGAGCTCCAGAGATGTCTTTGAAAAGCAGAACAACTGGCAGCACATTTTAGTAACAAACCAGATAACAAAATTCACTTACTGTGTAACATATATTCAACCTGCTCAGTGAACTCAATCTGTCACTTCAGGGGAAAATGACAGCTGTGTTCCGGTTGTCAGATAAAGTGGCTGCATTCAAAACTAAACTGGAATTATGGGGACAGTGAGTAAGCACTGTGATTTTTGTCATGTTTCCAACAGTAGCAGACATTAAAAAACAAAACAAAACAGAGCCAGGGCCATTCAGCTCCCAGATCATGCCTGATTACCTATCTCAGCTTTTAGATGAGTTTGAATATTATTTTCCGACCACAAAAGACCCCCTGGCCTGGGAAGGAATAGATCTGTAACTTATTTGTAAATAAGCCAGGTGAATCAACCTTGTCTCTTAGAAGTTAATTAACTGCTTTAGATCTCAAGTGGAAGTGGCTTTAAAATTTTGTTTGAAAAGTTCAAATCTCCCCATGTTCTTGAAACATGTGTTAAAGCCAAGGAAGAATATCTTGAGATTGGCACAAAAGTACTGAAACATCTGCTTCCATATCTTTGTCAAGGTGGGTTTCTTGTGGTGGCAGCAACTAAAATGAGATTACAGAATAGCCAGGACATGAGCAATGTATTTTGGGTGTCAACTTTTTCTACAAGAAAAAGGTTTACATACAGATCCAGAATACTTTAAAATATATTTCCAGGACTTGTGAGGGTACTTTATCCATTTTACAACAGTATAAAATGTACAAATCAAATTTGTTTATATAAAATGTTTTTATATGCTATTCACATAGTATAAATTATATAACTCATTCAAAACTTCATTTGAATTTGCTTTGAAACTGCCTTTCAAACCTGTCAGTTAACAGCCCTCGGTTTAAAAAGTATACTCTAGTAAGAAACAAAGACTTGAAATTTCAGTTGTAACTTTCTGGATTAGGAGAAAAGGTAGAAAGAACTAAACAGTGGGGTCACAATCATATCAAAAAAACTAGAAAGGAATGAGAAACAGAAGGAATGACACTAGAGATACTGTTAAACTTTTATTCAGTGTTCTTACATATTTGTGGTTTACTATTGCAAGGCACTATGCTGGGAGCTGGGGATGTTATCAGTGAACAAGATATAGACTTCAGTTATTGTGACCAAATACTGTGCACAGACTAAAGGAAATATGCATGTGAAACAGATTAAAGAAAATGATTAAATCTAGCTAATTACCATATAGATTACCATACATACATACTTATTTTTTATGTTGAGAACAACTAAATCTCTTAACAATTTTAAAGAAATGTTATTAACTACAGTTATCATGTTGCATGAATTTATTAAAGTATCAAATATTATTCTTCAAAAAAAATGATTTGGTTATGCTTCTCAGCTAGCGAATAGGTAGGAGAAACCTTTTGCAACATATTATGAGTTACACAGAAGGGCTCTTGGGCCCCAGTCATTCCAGATAGTAGCAGAAGATGATACTAAAAGCAATATAATGGGTTTGGGAAGCTATTGGATCAATAATCTTAAAATTTAACTTTCTTACGATCATACTTGAAGAAAATTTTGATAAAAGATGACTACAAGTTCTTTGTGACTACATAAAGGAGCATAGTCATTTAAGCAATGGGGAAGCTTAGTTTAGAGTCGCAAAAGAAGTTTTAAACTGTGGAGGTCTTTCTTACATTTTCATTTATGTTTAACAAACTCAGTATTATGCATCTTTCCAACTCTTCAGCATGTACAAACTATGCAGGACTATTCCTACATAGAATAATGTGTTTCCCCTCCATTCGTTAAAAGAGAAATCCTAGCTCTACTGAGAAGTGAGTGTTTGTGATACTTGTTTTTATTTAAGTGTGTGATAAATTAGATATTTTGTTGGCTATCGTGATCTAGAAAAATATTTTGATTCTTTACATTAGTAAATCTTTCTGATATGGGATAAAGTTAATGAACCAAAGAAAGATAAACATCTACCTAATTTCCAGTTTCATTGACTTGAGGAAGACTATCTCTACATGAGTGTTGATTTTACTTTTATGACTCACTTAAGAGACAATATAGAAGTACTACAAGGGGCAGAGGCTTGGCCAGTGCGGTTCTCTTAGTAAGTATCCTGTTTGTTTATAGTAATGTGTTGAGTTTTTTTTTGGGGGGGTTACTGGGGATCAAACACAGGACCTTGCACTTGTGAGGCAGGTGCAGTGCCACTGATTTAACCCAATATAGGGCTAAATCCCCAGCCCTATATTGAAACTTAATTCAGCCCCAGCCTTGTCTCCTATGAGGCTGAACTGAAAATGGGCTCCCAGAGAAACATAAGTCATGTTAGGTTGTTTATGTGTCAATAACTAGTCCCATTTTGTACATTTAGGAAAATACCTGTCTTCCTAAGGCAAATTTGTGAGATATAAAGGGGAAAGATCCTTTAAGACAGTTATATCTTATTTTGTCTCTTATACCTAATAATTATTCCTTTAAACTTTTTAGTACATTTTTCACTTTAGTTTTAGAGAACTTAATTTGGTTGAGCTATATGGAGAGGTATTATTTACCAATTGCTCTTGCAGAAGAATACAGAGATTTTCGGGAGAGCATCTTAGAAAAGGGGAGTGGTCATTCAGTATGAGGATCAGAGGGGTGAGTTTTCCTTCTTTGTCCCTTGTTTTGTGTATGAACAGTTGAATACATCTGCCCAAGACATCATTCAAGAAAGTAACAGAATAAGAAGGCTGAGATTTTTCGAGGCTGTTCTAATGAATTTAAAACTTTAGGTATGAAGTAGTAAATATCTGTTGCAAGGTAGACGGTGTCCAGGAACCACTACAACAATGAGGGAGTTATAAGCAGAGAATGTCTGTGGTGAGAATTTGGCCTCCCCCTTTTGGTTACTTGGTTGGTTCTCCAAAGTGATTATTTTCTATTTTTCTCTCCAAACTTTGTTCTCCTTTCTTACTGTTGATTCAGTGATTTATCTAATAACATTCCGATAAATTCTTGTCTGCTGTAGTTCACAGTCAGTTTCTATCTATTGAAAGCCAAATCCTGATGTTGCAGTTTGCTAGCATTCTTTGAAATACACTAGCAATAATTTATTTCTGGTGACCAAAAGCTATTTCTGAACATGAGTTTAAAAATAATCAGATCAGATTTATGAATTACAGAACCATTTAGTCAATAGAGATGATGGACCACAGGTGTCAGAGATACAAGGATAAATATAATTAGAAGGCTATTGAAATTGTTCCAATGGGTGCATATGAGGAGCTGACCTTATGTGGTAGTGATTATTAGCAGGATAATTAAGAACTCATAGCCTTCATGGATTATTTCAGAAGTAAAGAGTGAAGGTAGTAAGGAATCACAAAGCTCAGAGTTCTCCCTAGATGTCATATGGGAGTGACTGTTAGCCTACAAAAAGGATTGCAGAGAGGACACAGTGAAAACTGAAAACAGGTTGGAGGAAAAGCAGGGCAGAAGTGCTATAGTAGGAAACACCAAAGGAGAAAGTTTTGTGAAAAGGGAAGCAAGTCAAATTGTCAAATAACACATAGAATTCAAGAAGAATTTAAGTTAGGAACTGTTTGGTCTGGCATATGGAGGTGATCAGACAACTAGAGCGTTTCAGGTGAAATGGTGAGATGGGAAGCCACATTTCAGAGGATCGATTTGAGGTTGACCAACTTCACAATGAATGCAAGTTACTTTCCTGATGAGCTTGGCTGTAAGCACACATTACTGAGCAATGTGAAAAATAAGTGGTTTCTTAGAGATACAAAGTACAGAAAACTCCAGGAAGCTGGAAAATAATTGGAGCAAAGTCATGATATGAGACTAATTCTGTGAATCATCATTTTCTCATTGGTAAAACTGGGATAACAGCACCCCCATGATATGGTGTTTATGAGGGCAGAGGTAAGGTCAGCTAAGTTTGGTCTTGATATTTTAGGCTGCAGTTCCTTGGTGCCTTATTTCTGCCTTCATAGCAATTGACATTTGCTGTTTCTCTGGTTTTGTTTGGAACTGTAATCTCTTTGATGGAATGTAATGTGTACTATATTCACAGCTGCAATTCTAGATCCTGAAATATTGAACCTGCATAGAGGTTCACAAGATGTTTGTTGAAATTTTAAAAGACATGAATAAATGAATGTCTAACCTGATGAGGATGTAGTAAATATTAATTTCCTCTTCTCTAAAGCATTTCAGCTCTTTACAGATTCCATTTAAAACATTAGTTTTCATTTGTGTTATTTCCCCATTTTAAGTTCCCTTTCTGTAGAAGAAAAACGTTTGCCAAGTAAATTATACAGTCTGATAAAGATTTTAAAGTTTTTTTTTTCATGAGATAAAACATAAAAGTTATTTTTCATTTATTCTAACCTTAAGGGAAATAGGAATGGAGAAGATATTCGGCATATAAAAATATTACAATATATAATTAGGACATGTTTTATATTACTCAATTACAGCTTTAAACAGAATGTTTAATGCTGTTATAATCCCTTGCTTCTCTCCAGTCAAAGCAAAATAAACATTTCTGATACACTACTGTCTTTATTACTATAGAATCAGAGAATTATAAGACAAGAGATCATCTAATTTAGTAACTGCCTCCAGCCCCATGATATTTTGAAAAAAATGAGAACAAGGTTTTGCAAACGTGAATAGCAGTGAAAACTTTAAAAGCAAAATAAATGTGGAAAGTGGAAGTAGAGGGGCATTTCCTCTGTCTACTGGTGTTTGAAATTCTAGTGTTTTAAACAATTAAAATATTAGACAATTAAAAAACTAATTTAAAATTCATTATAATATAGCTTTTCCAATTGTAAAATAAAAGAATAATACAAACACAATAATAAAACTAATACAGATTTAAAGAACATAATTACTTTTAAGTATAGTGTTATTTTTTCAAATCAAATCACTGTTGTGTTTTGCAGCCTAACTGCGATGGGTCCCTTGTTTGCAATTCTGTGCTTATGCTGTGTCTGTCCTGAAACAACTCAGTTCACTAACTCAGTTCAAATAACCGCAGTGTCCTGTGATTTACTGTAGAGGTGAGGCAGTACTGAACAGGTTGGAGCTGACTTTACCTCTTCAAAGAAGTGGAGGTAGAGACAGAGAGGACTTCCTAGCCCAGGTGATTTTGGAACTGATAGATACAAAAATGAACTATAGAAAATAAAGATTTTTCTATAACTTCAGTGCCTAGAATCAGTCTTGATGCTACTGAAATTCGGGCTAAATTTTGTCTTTTTTACTTTCTGACTCATCTTCATTATCCCCTCCTTTTTCTGTTAATGAAATCATAATTTTATTGTGTCTTAGTTCTTTCCAGGAAAGAAGTTTTAGAAAATAAATATAAATGGCTACCTGTTTGCAGACTTCATTACTTTCTGACTCATCTTCATTATCCCCTCCTTTTTCTGTTAATGAAATCATAATTTTATTGTGTCTTAGTTCTTTCCAGGAAAGAAGTTTTAGAAAATAAATATAAATGGCTACCTGTTTGCAGTGTTTATTGCTGGTACATTCACTGAAGTCAGAGAAAGACAACACTGTCATGATTTGATCCCACCTAGCCACAGTCTATGAACTGTGAGCAAAAGCACTCCTGGGTAAAAGAAGGGGCCACCACACTTTGAGGTGGCAGGAACATCATGTAAAAGAGATGGAAGCTAGGAGGGGTAATTATGAACTTTTGGAAACAGTAGATTATTTAATATGAATCAGAATACATAAGCTGGGTGACTCATGTGAGTAGGAAGGAGACAGATGAAGATGTAAAATGTAAGGAAGGCCTTGTACCAAAAGGCTTTAGAAGCTATGCTAAAGCAGTTTTCTTTGGTCTTCCATGTGAAGGAGACTTTGAAATTTGTTTTTGGTGTTTGTTTTCACTCAACTTATTTTGCACTAGACTTTTAAAAAGATCTTTAAATTCTTTATGATTATTCTTGCAAATGTAAGAAAGAAGAGGCAACAGGCTAATGAAATATCAACATGGCAACAAAAAATTTCTTTCATTAAAACACTTGCTTCAAATACTGATGCAATCTCATATATTTACATTGCAATTAATTCTATATATTTTCTGAACTCTCTTACACTGGTCAACATATGACCATACAAAGATGAGAAAAGGATGCTAGGAACTTGGGTCACACAAAGAGGGGATGTAATTCTACTGTGGTATCTTTGAGTTTAGGACACATTAAATTTTAAATATCGGTCTACTCTTACACTCTTGGTTGGCTAAATGAAACATTTTATAAAAGACTTTAAATGACAGTCTAGAATTAGGGGAATTAGGATTCTGAATATTGCTAGTGTTTTTTAATTGAAGCTTATCAACATGCAGAAAAATGGATGCATCGTCTAGAGATTGATGCATTTTCACAAACAGAACATACCTGTGTATCTAGTACCTGGATCAAGAACTAGAACGCGTGTAACAAATGGTTTCTCCGGTATGAGAAACTGAAAGTGTAGATAAGGACTAAAAGGTACAATAGATAATGTGAAATAGGAAGAAAAGGGGCAAAGAGGAAGGGGAAGTAAGTGGGATGGGGGAAGGAAGGAAGAGAATGGAATTAATATGAGAAAATTAAAAATGGAAACAGTCTTTGTAAATAGGGAGGGATGGAGGGGTTCAAGCGAGGGCAGGGGAATGTTGAAAAAAGTGAGAACGAAGGTTGATTAAAGATTTGTAAAGGTACAGATTTCCAACGATGAATGTCATATTGTATACCTAAAATATAACAAAATTAATTAAAAAATTAAACATTAATAATACTCAAGAAACAACTGAGATGCTTAATGAATACATTGACATGGTATTATTCTGAATTTTGAAATCAATAGCCGATATAGAAAAGATAGTTGAGGCTTTTTGAAAGAGTTTAAGAGATGAGAGTCTAAATCAATATAATCTCATTAGTACAGACAAAGAGATATTTAATATCTTAATCTTAGATAATGTTTAGTGAAGAAATGTGGAGAATTGACTATGGAGCCTGAAAATATTTTAGTTAACTTTATTTAGTATGGACAGGTACATAAGAAATTAAAAAATATCTTTAGCACTCAAAGTTTTAGAATAGCAAAATGTTTACCATTAGTAAAATGTAGAAGACAGAAATAAGTATTTTAGTGGGAAATTCAACGAGGCTTATGTAATAAAAGTGAATTTATGTCTAAAATTTAATGAAAATCCTTATGAATCCTGAATGATATTTACTTGTCTTTTTAATTTTCTTCCTACAAAAATTATGAGCACTGAGAACAGCATGTCAGTCATCTGTTCTAGTTAGTTTCACAGGAAGACAGGGATAAGAGCTCAGCAGATGGCACGATCTTTGCTCTTGGAATACTGTGGGTTAAGTCATCACTCTGTGGGTACCTGTCTTGTTTTTGGCTCACTGAGGGGACATAAATGATTGGTCTCTGTTTCCATGTATCTATTCATGAGGTGGAATGATACAGGGGCAAGAATGCTAGCCTGGAAAACAAGATATTCATTCTAGTACAGTACCTGTCTCATCTTGACTATAGCATTTAATTGGTTATTTTTAGTTCTCAAAAAGTGAATGAATTGGGCCAGGTATTTAGCTCAGTGGTTCTGGTGCCTGCCTCAGGCGCAAGGGCCCGAGCTCGATCCCTGGTACCAAAAAAAAAAAAAAGAATGAATTGAGTTACATATCTTATTTTCCTCTTGCTATAACTATCTTGCCAAACTTGTAAGGTTTTTAAAAATTTTACCTTATTTATTCCCCGAAATGTTACTAAATATTTTAATAGTTTTTTATTCATAATATGATAAAATTTATGTTAGGATGTTGATAAGACTCAAATTCAAGTCTAGATTTTAAAATCCTTTAATTCTGAAATGCTATCCAAATTATGAAAGTTGTGACATTGCTCTATCACATTTACTGTTTTTTTATTATTCACTTTTCGCGTTTCTAAAGGAGTACTTTATGTTGTATGGAAACTCAGTTGTGGGTTCATTTCTGCAGACTTGAACATATCAGTCAGAGACTCAGTGGGATAATTTTTTTGTTTGCTTGTTAGATGTTGGTTTTGTTTTTAAATTTGTCTCAGCTGGCATTCAGCAATTTCCATGAAATACATTCATTATCAACATGGTTTTGTGTTCAAAGCTGGTCAGTGTCAACATGATTTGAAATTAAATATATTCTAAATTTTTAAAGAACTCTGTGTAAACTTAAATCTCCAGAGTGTATAGTCAGAAATGTGATGTGAGCTGTTACCTTATAGGTTTGCATTTTGGGTTCACCAGGCTGGATTGTTACTCACATCACCACCGGGCCTGTTGTACATACAAAAGCTGCAAACCACTCACATATGTGCATCAATATCTAAGTGTAATTTGCCAGTGTTTAACTGTTTTACTCATCTAATATCTCAATCTGAAAACATATGAATGGAAGTACTATTTCCCATCTTTGTTTACACACTTTATGTTTTTCCAGCCTTTTATGGATTTGTTTGGGAAACATTGCTGTGAATAGTACTTTCATGGTGTGCTACTGATGGAATTTTCTAACAAAGATAAGGAGGAAATAGGTATTTATTGAGCTTCATGGAGACATCTGGTATTATTACCTCCTTTAATCTCACTGAGGCTTGGCAAACTATATTGATTTTCTAGAGTTGAGAAATTTGAGATTTGGAGAGTTAAATTTACTTTGGTCCCATACTTGATATTAGAGAACTGGAATTTAATTCATAGGTCAGGGACTTCTTTTAGAATTTCCTTTTGTTCACTTTGGCAGATGCAGAAAGTGAGGATTTGCATAGAGTATCACTATGCTGGGATAAATAATATCCTTCTTCTTTGTGCTTCCTGCATTTTGTAATTTCTGTGGTATGAAATTTGCATACAATGATTTTAATATCAAACAATGAACAAGTTGCATCTTTGAGAGATTTTCATATAATAATGCATTATCATCTCATTTCAAAAGCATATGTATATGTGTGAGATTCATAACTTACATATTACTTGGAAGATAAATCGTATGTACCATATATAATTTATGTACCACATATGCTTTATAATACCTGTATGGTATGGATATATCCTATATATGGTCTATTATAAATATAGGTTATATAGAATACAATGCCAATGACGTATTTATTTATGTTTGCATGTACATGTATACACATACGATCTCAGAATTAGTCAAGGTCTTAGATGTTTAGGAGACTTTATATCAGTATGCTAAATTTCAGGTAAAAATTTTTAAATCCTTAAAACTTAAGAGGCCAATTATGTTTAATTCAAAATCTGCTTCAGGAAACTTTGCTTATAAATGTATATTCCTTCCAGCAAATAACACATTGTTATTAGCTGCTAACTGCATAATCATAACATTAGTAGTGTGAAGTCATTTCTTTTTAAAAGTCTCCAAATAAACTTAAATATGTAATCAATCACAACAGTAAACTACCAACAACACCATTTTAGGGTGCTCAGGCAGGTGCCATAACTGTACAGTGTTTTAATGATGCCAACAGCACATAAGGCTCGCTTGTCTCCTCTGTGTCGTGTCTCCCGCTGTTGACACAGGCAGGAGTGTGCCACAGTTCCATTCATAGACATGGTGATGAGGCACTGTCTGTAAATGATGGGGATAAGGACAGAGTAGCTCTTCAGGTGTCAAGACTTATGAGCAATATTATCCAGTTTCCTTTAAAGCTTTCTCATTTTTCTTAAATAAAATCCAGATGCTTCAGTGAGGCTGGGAAGCTGTGCATGATGCAGTGCCCTTGTGTCTATATTTTCACTTGCACTTCTTCCCTGTACTTCTCTAGCCTCCTTTTGCTTCTTCCCATATGCCAAGTTTTTGACATACTGTTTCTTTCTAGGAAATGTACTTGGTAGTACGCATCTATTAGTAAGTTCTGATTTAACAAGTAATAGGAGTCTTTGATCTACATATTTCCAATGAAATATAATATTTTACTAATAGCTGAAACACATTATTCTTCCTAAATTGTTAGAAGGTATTTTAAATATGTTATCTTCCTTTACTGTCTGTCGCCTTGCCTAGAGGAAGAGTTGAAAAAAATTCTTCACCTAAGCAATAATTAACTCTCTAAGAAATCAGAAGTGAGAAACTAATGGTACTTTTATTTGAGAACACCAAATGTGCAGAGATACCTTTAACAGTTTTCTTTGCTTGTAAACAGGATGGAAAAAAAAAATCATTTTTTAGAATGCAAGAATGTCTCTCAAGTAACATGTGAGCTGGCCCTGGAGATTTTCTTTGTGAGACCAGGACTTGTTATTAGACCCCAGCCATCATATCCATTTTATCAGAACCTCTGTATGTGCTACCTCTTTCTATTCCAGTGTATAGCTTATGTTTCTCATGCACACATGTCCTGAAGAAATTTGAAATCCATTTTCTAGCATCAGTACATGACCTTTATTGTAACAGTTTCACCCGAGGCAAGCAGATGTTGGCAGAATTAGAGTGGTTGTGAGTGGATACTGTGGTTCTAGTTAAGACTCTGTTACAGAGTCTAGGGTAGATCATCACAACCCTAATAATTGTAAGCCCGGGACACATTTGCTCATCACTACAATAGATGTATTAATAAAACTTTCGATATAAGAGAGAGAGAAAATTTAATGACTTTAAGCACATTATTTGGCACACTATAAATGCTCAATGTTGAGTACTCTTGTTTTTATTAAAAAGTGGCTTAAATTGCAAACTTGATATTCCTGCTGGAGAGAACAGGCTATCTTTCAGAACATGATTTAATTGCTCTACTTTTGTGGAGCAGAGAGGTGAGATTTCCTGATCATAGTTTGGGTGGCTGAAGACAGAGGAAGAAGTAGTTCTAAGAGATTAACAATTATTTGGAGCCTTTGAAGGACTCAGGCTAGAAAAAGGGAGACTAGTAACGTGGTAGGAAGGTGAGGCTTGAGGAGAAAGATAATGAGTAGAAGTGCTTTTATAATAAGAATTGTTGAAGGGTTTTACCGATAGGGATTCTTGGTAATTAAGTTATTTACTGTAATAGCGCAGTCATGCTAGCCCCTAACTTTTAATAAAATCAGCTCTACAAACATCCTTGAATATGTGGCGCTTTAATCAATAAGTGGGTGGGGGTGCTGCCCACAGAGGCCATCAGTGCACAGAGTGATGCTAAATGTGCAGTATAGAGTGAGGATAGAGAATGTAGCTGATGGTGAGAATCCCAAGCCAGAGCTGGAGAGGAAAAGCCATCATTTCAGTCTGAACTGATTTTGGGAGCTTTAAGGAGAGATGCAAGGTCTCTGAGTATATTTGAGATGAAATTATGCCAGTCACTTTTTACTTATCTCTCGAAAAATGGTGACCTGATGCAGATAAAAGTTTTAGTAGCATTCAATTTATGACTTTAATACTTTGGACAGTGGTCTCTGGAAAAACTAGGGCTAGAACCTGTGCAACCAGCAGACCTCACTGAAACTGATATCTGCGGTATTGGGGATCTAGGACTTTCAGGAAAACAAAAACCTGGAGCTCTCAGGAATAGGAGCCATTCTCTTGCCCTCCATTTCTGCTTTTACATCTGTCTCTACCGTCTAACTACACTTGTTCACTTATAAATATTTATAACTTCTTGTGCTTACTTGAGAAACTCTTACTGCATGTTTTCAACTTTTTGCACTCATTCCCTTTGTTATATTCTAAATTCAGATTCCCCAAGAGAGAGAACTTAACTGTATAAGCCTGGACTGTGAAAGACCATCCTTGTGCCTGAATTTTCCCTTCCATAAGTGAATGAAACAGATTGCCACCAGAAAACATGCCTCGTATAAGCTCTCTAATTAACCATATACTTTCAAGTATTAATTATTTCCCAATGAATCTATTTAGTGCCATTGTTCTTTGTGGATACAGGATACATTTTACCTGTTTTTTGAGCAAATTTTTCTGGCCTATAAAATATTTCGGAATAGTGAATTAGAATGAGTTTACTGCAACTCAAGTGAATTTGTTGAATTTTTGTTTTCCGTATGGAAATTACTAGTTTTGGTTGAAGCTATCTAATAAATAACCCTCTTATGAAGAAAAAATGAATGGCCTAGCCCAGTAATATTATTCCCAGGATGAATGCTAAAAATAAGCAGGTAAACAACTGAATACTTCCCTGCTCTTCCTTTTTCATGCACTGCAAGAGAGATGCCAGTGAATCATTATACATTTCCTGTCCTCAAAACAGAGCCTACATATTGAATAACTGAGTGACAAGCAATCTGGCCTATCCATATGACCATATTGTTTCCATCCCCTAATTAGCCTAGTCCTCACTGTGCTGATGAGGAAACAGATGCATGAACCAGCAAATTACCTTCATCTCCCCTCTGAACAAAAAAAGACACAGCTCTTAATTGTCTCATTTGAACTTGGGCCATTCAAATGCAATAAAGTGGAAATATTCAAGAAGGGAACGCTGTTTTTAAAAACATGTTTTCTTTTCATTTACAAGTCACCACAGAATAAAGATTTGAATTATACGAGTTTGGCAACTTTAGGTGGAAATGGTTACTTCTTAATAAAAGACTCAGAGCCAGTTGGTTCATTAATTGACATGTGGATAAATAGAGATAAATTCAAAGTGTTTGTGGTCCTGAGGGTGTACTGCATGTTTACTTTCCCTGCCTACTTCTCAGTCAAATTAATTGTTATGGTTCCTTTTGCATTCTTTATCTGATTATATTGGAGGTGTAATTTTGCATAACTATCAAAGTGCCAGAAGTGTAGGGAGGAAAACTTGTGCCAGTGAGAAACTAATGAGAACCAGTCAATTGCCCTGACAGATAGACACAGATGTCTTTCAGCTTTGGATTTTGTCTTCCAGTCCAAACTTTGTAGTGCTCTGTCATTTTTATTCATATCTCTGTGACTTTCAGAACCTAACAAAGTTTTAAGTGATTATTTTTGTTAGATAAGATTTATTAGTACTTATAAGTTAGCAAACAAGATACCAAGTGTTTCACATAGGTCATTTCGTTTGCTTATCTAAAAGTGGTACCAATATTATTATACTATTTTGTAAATGAGGCAACTGAAGCTTAGGGAATAGGAAGACACAAGAATCTGTGTTCCAAAGATCATTCTGAAAGCACAAGTAGAAGCAGAAAAATATAGTTAAAATCCTCATGACTGAATGTGGACTTCTGCAGTATAATATTTAGGTTTTGCTTTGTCATGAAGTAAGAATTACCATATGCACATGTGGTAGTCTTCAAAGCATACGCATTCAAAACTGAGATAAGTGATAAAACATAAAGTTTAATAACACATTAAAAATGTGTGTGTGTTTATGTGCATGTGTGTGTACATATGTATGTTTGGCAGAGGATTCTTTTTAATTTATAGTGGCAAATAATATTTCAGACATCACTGAGGAACTGAATCTGGAGATGTAGGCAAAGAGTAATTGTTACAGATTTACAGTCTGATTTGTATTTTTAAAAGTCCCTCCTGGTTGCTTTGTGCAAAATGACACAGGAAAAGGCAACAGAGCCCATTACAAAACTTCAGGTCCAAGATGAAAGGGATTGGACTGAGTGGGGATTAGAAGGAATTGGGGAGAACTGAATTGATACAAATCTTTTCAGGATGCAGCATTGGTAATACAAGTTTTATTCTTTTTATTTGATTAAAAAGACTCCAATAGCCTTTTGTTTGGAAAACACACTAATTTATGATACTACAAAGCACAGCTACATATTATATTACTTTTCATTGTTATTTATTTCTTAAATAACTGTTGTTATCTGCATGCCACTGTATTAGTTGTTAAATAATCCCTACTTCCTCCATTTCCATGAGCTCATAGAACCTGAGATATAAGTAGGTAATAAGAATACAGTTTCATTATTGAAATACTAGAGTTACTCAAATTGTATTAATATGGGAGTGCTTAACTGAGATTTCTCATGCGGGGAAGGCTTATTGGGGGATGTAGCAGAGATGAGTATTTGAGGATTTGGAATATTTCCAATAGTAGGATAGTGAAAAAAGTGAAAATTTTCATGGTATGTTTAGAAGCTAAACAGGTTTTACAGAAGACAGGGTGTCAGAGACAATCCTGGCTATTTTGCAGTGCAAGACAAAGTGGTCTCTTATTTGTAATTTCTATATGGTAAAGACAGAGCAGTAGAGAAGCATAGGACTCTGCTAAGCAAAGGGCCTTCATGGTCATGCAAGTTGCCTGTCCATAAAAAGCATGGTGGGGAGGAGCTAGAGGAAATTTGGGAATGTGGAAGGAAAAGCAAATTAAGAAGATTCCCAATCCTCCTTGTTTGAGTGCTTAAGAGTTGCTGATGCTACCAACAGAAATGGAGTCTTTTATTGCAAGGACAAGAGTGGCCACACAGCATGGAGTGGTTGTTTATGTTTTGGTGTGTTTCATTTAAAGCACCTGTGAAATTTCCTGTTAGAAATGTCCTGCAGGTGATTGAATGTAAGTACTTGACTCCCTCAGGAGGGAGTGATATTGAAATTATAAGTCAGAGAGTTGATTGGGACCAAGAAGAGGAGATGGACAAGGAGAAGAACCCTGGGGAACCAATCCCAAGATTTCCACTGTATACCTAAGATGTACCAATAAAACTAATTAAAAAAAATCCCAAGATTCCCAGAAAATTTACTCACAGATAATGCAGAGCATAATTCTTCAGAGCACATGCCCAAGTGGAAGTGCAGGACAAGTTACTATTATGCCAGTGATTATTTCTTTAGCAGTTGTGAGATACTAATATATACAATGGTGGCTCTTCCAAAAATAGTAAAATCAGCTGAAGCTTTTCTCTGCCAGCACAGTGTGGAGTTAATAACATTGTGAGGCAGGGACAGTTACCAGGAAATTAGCTACTTTGAAACTCATTATGGTTTCATGCCTCCTATATTTATGTTTTAATTAATAAGCATTCATTCAACTTCTATTTACAAAGTCCCATGTTTGTGACATACTGTATAATGCTCTTATTCCCTGTTTTGTCTGTAATTTCTGAGATATATTAGGCTTTTGATTTATCACCTATCTCTCATTTACTATCTTTTCTGAGAACAATTTAATAGAAAGAGTATCATCAATAAAATAAGTGAAAAAATTTGTTTATATTCCATGATTTTCAAACTCATATTTCATTAAAGTATAATTTAAGGAGTTTTTTAATAATTGGCTTTTATTAGCAATTATAGTGCATAGCTAATTATATTTTTTTAAAAATTCAGAATTAATGTGAACATTTAGACACATAATGGTTAAATGCTTTTTTACAATATTAAAAGCTCCACATAGATTGTAATAGATTGTTTGGTTAATTCAAAACTTTATCACAGATCCTATTAGGTGTTCTTATGTCCTGTGAGGAAAGCAATTGCTGAACAGATGAAAATTTCCATATTAGTAAGCTATAATAATTGCATCAAAGTGCCAAAATGAATGATAGTTTTATTTTTTAATTTTTCTGATATAAAAAACTTACATATTATCCATATATAAGGAATACCATGTGATGTTTCCACACATAAATGTCATGTCTAATTTTCAATCAGAGTAAATATATTTCCTCAGACACCATTTCCTCATGGTAAAATATTGAAAATCTTCCTTTTATTTGAGTATACATTACATTATTATTATCTGTAGTCAGCTAGTGTGAATAGCATAAGCTGGTTTCATCCATGTCCCAAATTAATGGTAGTTTTATTCCCAAATTGCCAAAAGAGTCAGTAATTTTCAGAGTAATTTGTATATACTGATCTCATTACCCTATTCATTGTCATTAGTCTATAGTTGGTAATATTTGAAAAAGAAAATTAAAAATTAAGTGACTGGCAATATGTACTATGTTACTGAAAGCTACTTTGCTGTGAAAAAAAATTATTTCATGGACATTTTTCTCTTTTTGATTTCTGAATTTAATTAGCACATTTTTTTTCCTGGAATCATTGCCTAGATTTCATGATGTAAAACAAATTTTCACTTTGTAAAAATGAATTTAGGAATCTATTATGCACTGCTGCCACATTTTGGAAAATGGCAAGTGTAGAAACCTGTTTCTATACCCCAGCCTTGGCAGAAAGGATAAACACACTAGTTGACTTGTTTCCCCATCACGTTGATTACAAATACAGTCTGTAAGAACAATTCCCAACTCTGGAGTCTGTCAGAAAAGAAAGTAATTTTAACTACAGAATAATAATAGTTATATTCAAAATTAAGTATATTAATAATAACCATAACATAAAATCGGTATGAAAATAAGTTTATGAGTTTAGAAACTGGTAGCTCTGGAGTTTAAATCTAAATTTAATTTGAATTTCACAATCATTTTGTGTTTTTTAGAGAACTAGCTTATTTTCTATGAATTTTAAATGTTACATGGAAATTCATACAGAAAACTGTTCATAGCAAACTAGGTTAAAAAAGAGAATATGGGAGGGGAAGCATAAGGTGATAAAAGGGTGTAGATGAGTATTTGGAATGTAACCAGGAAGTGACTAATTGTTATGATCTTCTGTGCTTTTCACCATTTTTATTAAGTAGGGACGTGATAATTTTGAAATGTCCCTCGGTTTCATGTTTCAAAGCTGTGAATTCCAGGCGATGACCTACTGGGAGGAATCTTTAAAAGGTGGAGCCTAGAGAACAGCCCTTAGGTGATTGAGTTTGCCTGTAGCTGTCCTTTTTCTGTTGGTTGGCTGCCAAATCCTAAGCAGCTTTTCTCCATTAGGTCCCCCTCAATGTGATGCACTTCTGCCACTGGCCCAAAATAATAGGGCCAAGTGACAAATGGGCTAAAAGCTTTGAAACCATGAATCAGAATAAATCTGTCCTCCTAGAGGTTGATTTACTCCGGAATTTTTCACTGATAGAAAGCTGAGTTAACACAAGAAGTGATGAAGCCTGAAAATGTAGGAAAGTAGAAAATGGAGAAAAAGGTGTTATGGAGAAGAGTTAAGGGCTAGACTCCAAAGGTTTGGCTTTGAAACCTTTTGCTGTTTATGTGTTTAGATGTTGACAGAATAGTTTGTCATTCTAATATATTTCTGATAGCTTACTGACTCAATTTGCATTATAGACAACAATGCCTTGGTGAGATTTTGCTTGATTAATATAGTGCCTACCTGATGAAAAATGTTACAGTTCGCAAAAGCCACTATAAGTTGACCATTACTTGGTTTGTATAGGGAGAAACATTTAAAAGAGATTGGTTCAATCTAAGAAATAAATCCGTTTGTGTGTACAGATACACAAACTTTGTGTGACGGTATAGAAGTTCTACATAAAAATGTAATATAATAGTGAAAAAAGTGGAGCAAAATAGCTTGCTCGATTTCAATGCAATAATTAAACATTTCAATCACTGCTGGCGAGGATGACTGGATTTCAGGATAAGAAGGAGAGTCATTATTCTGAGTCTTCCTGGGGTTAGTGATACACTCTCATGCATAACTAATCCCTGTCCAATCACTCTAACTAGTTAAGCAGAGAAGGCAGTTTTGTATTCCACCTCCAGAGGTGCTGACTGATGATAGACAAGTACCGTGTACAGAGCATTTCACTGGGTTAGAGCCAGGAGAAAATTGTTCTGTCTCAGGAAAGGTTTGCATGCCAATTACCCTTCTTTTTATTTCTCCATGTTTAATATTTAGACAAGGCGATTAAGCTGAAATTTTAAATTTCTCAATGTTTTTGCATGTATCATAAATGGATGGTAATTCTGCTTTATGAAACAGGCCAATTAATCACCTTTTGAACTGAGTCATGAAGCTAATTGAATGAAACTATCTGGGGACACACACAAAATAATTAGTTTGTGTCTCTTAGGCTGTCAGTATTGTATTATAATATGTCATTTTACTGCCAATGAAAACATTAATGCAAAATGATATTTTCAATATATTAAGCCCAATTTATGTGTAAAGTTTAACATCTAAAATAATTCACTGTTTCTCTGTAGGATGAAATAAGTCTACTGTTCATAATCCAGAAAGCATATCAATTATGATTTTAGTATATGGCCCAGTGACACACACACACACACACTTCACATCCTTAACTTCTGGTTTTCAGATTCATCCAACTAATTTTTTTTGATTTTTTTGGTACTGGGGATTGAACTCGGGACCTTGCACTGGCAAGGAAGGCAGCAGCACCACTGAGCTAAATCCCGAGCCTTCAACCAACTTCTGAAGAAAAACAGTTGAAAAAATTGCATCTGTCTGAACATGTGCAGATTTTTCTTTTCTTGTTAATATTTCCTAAATCATATAGTGTAATAACTATTTTCATTGTTTTTGGTATTATAAATAATGTAGACGTGATTTAAAATACATGAAAGGATTCATAAGTCATATGAGAACAGAATAGGCATGGCATCCTTCACTTCTGCTGGAGGTGCTGGAACCAACTCCACAGATACCGAGGGACAACTGTATACACAAAGTATATACACATGATTTATTTACCAAAGATGGTCCCTTAGTTTCCTTAGTGAGTTTTTATTTGTATATGAGTGAAGAGCCAACTGAATTGAGCCTAAGGAAATACCCTATGCAGATCCAGTGATGCTGAAGAAAAAAGTAACTCAAAGAACACAAACTTATAGTGTCTTTGTGAACATAAAAGTACTATATTCTGATACTTAACTGTAAACTTTGCCCTGTACAAGATTACCTGTCAAAAATTTGTGCTTACAACACTTGGCTTTTGATTATCTAGAAAAAGCCAATTTGTGAGTGAACATATGGAGTTTTTAATAAATAGCTGCAAGAATGAAGTAATTAATTAATTAATTTGTTTATTCCCAATCATTTGAATGCGTAAGAACCTGAGCTATACTATGGGGCTGAAAATTAGCAAGCTATATTCCTCTTTTTTAAGAAAATCCTAAAAATGATTCTGTTTGTATCCCAATTACCTGTTAGTTTACTAGGAAGTTCTGAATTTAATTTATGATATCTTCCTAAACATGTCTCTAAAGCTTATTAATGTTTGATTCTGAAATTTTGTCCTCTGTTTAGTTGCTGCCTTATTTTTTGCCCTCACCAATTTCTAACTGGAATTATTAGTTCATTGTCTCTAGAAAGATTGCTCCTGCTTCTTGCTGGTGAATCTGCCTTGCATTATTCTTGAGTGATCCTTTCCAATGCAGATCTGTGGGACTCTTTATTTGAAAATTCTAGTTCTTGGAGGATAAAGTCAAAACTTGTAAACACAATTTTAATGGTATCTCATAGCCTCTCTGGATTCTGCTTTTCAAGATTTATCTTCTGGTATATCTATAACTGATGTATTTTTAAAGTTTGGTTGTATTTTTTAACATGTATTAACAAAACATGTTAATGGAGTTCAGTGTGATAATGACCAAATCCAGCCTCCTATCTCCTCTTCCCACACACATTACCAATCTCTGGTAATCACTGTTCTACATTCATGTCAATATGTTTTTTTTCAGTACAGGGGATCCAATCAAGGGGTCCTCTGCCATTGAGCCACATACCAGACCTTTTTGGTTTTTATAGTAAGACAGGGTATTTTTAAGACTAGCTTGGAATTTTGTGATTCTTCTTTCTTAGCCCTTTTACTAGGAATTACAGGTATATACCACTACAGTGGCCAGGTCAACTTTTAGCTTCCACTCATGAGATAGAACTGTAATATTTGTGTTTTTATGCCTAGCTTATTTAATAAAATATTTTGTTCTCCTCTATATTGCCACAAATGACAGCATTTAATTCTTTATGGATGAATAATGTTCCATTGTATATAAATTCTGCATTTTATGCATTCACCTATGGGCACCTAGATTAATACCATATTTAGCTCTTATCAATATTGTTTCAATAAATGTGGGCATGTGTATATCTCTTTAGTATGCTAATTTTATTTCCTCTTTTCGCATATGTAAAAGATGGGTAGCTAGGTCAAATGATAGATGTATTTTTAGTTTTAATGAGGTACCTCTATGTTGTTCTCCATAATGGGTATTCTAATTTATATTCCTACCAAAGTGGGTGAAAAGTTCCCTTTATTACTGTTATATTTAATTTTTCAGTTTTTAAACAAATGACATACTGTCACATCTGTAAACCCTCTCTATTTGAATACTATATTTTGCCATTATTCACCAAGTGTATCTTATAAGCTCCTGCATATCTTTCAGTGTCCAGCTACAAAGGTTCTTAAGATAACCTATGAGATTTCGCACTGCCTGTTGAAAATGAATTATTTCTTTATTTGCTTTTATATGGCACTTTCAAATGATATTAAAGTTCTTTATTTCCTCCCCACACTTAATTTGATTTCTAAATGTTTCTGGTTTATAGCACGCAGCATTATATATTTTATATACTAGTTATCCAATAATTTAAAAATGAATCATGGCATTGGCTTTGAGAAACAAGGGAGAAAGGATAGTTTCTGTTAAGTTCCCATCACATTTTGAGATAAGATAGACGATAATTATGTTGTCAATGCTTTTTACACCACAAGCAACAAAATATCTGAATGATTAAACAATAGTACAATAATATTACTGGAGTGCTCCATGAAAAAATGAACATACTAGTATATGAATTTTAAATATTATCCTCAAGATCAAATACTGGATTTTGTTTCCAAGCTTTTAGTATAAATTAAAAAGAATGTTATGTTTTAATTTTATGTAGAGGTCTAATACTAATATACACTGTCCACTAGGACGCTGTGCCCATCATTTAAAGAATCTGGGATAAAGAAAAAGGAATATGAAGAGAAAACTGATTTCACTAAGTTGAATTTTATTTATTTTATTGTGGTTATTAAAAATAAAATATTTAGAGATCATTAAACCGTACTATGCCAATGAACTGATCCAGATTTAATGGTACTAATCCTGGAGTTGTCATAGGACACTCAAGAAGAAAGCAATTAAAATGAAATCAGACTTGTAAGCACCTTCATATAAAGCCTGGCTGATCTCTTTCTGACAGGATTCTGCATATGATAGTTTATCAAGGAATATTTATCAAAACTTGGAATAGTGCAGAGAAGAGAGTTGAATTATCCACGAAGCAGTACAAGTGGTTACACAAAGAAAGATTGACCCAGAAACCTTCATGTATGAAAGGAGAGACAAAAACTGTGATATCACACTGGAGGAACTTGATATACTGAAGGATTTTTGTTTGAATTATTCTGGTTTTCTGGCTTTAAAAAATATATTTCATGCAAAAGAAGAAAAAGGCATGAACTTTACTAATCTTAAATGGTTAATAAACTTAGGGATGATTTATGCATACATTTAAAGATGTTTATTCCTGTGATAGGTTATTACAGGTTATTAGGATATGTAAAAATTCCCTTACTGTTTTTCCATGTGAAATGGGCATAATGAAGTTTATTGTATGTTTCTATGCAAATTTCTTTGTAGTCCTTATGAGAGCTGTGTACTCTGGTGGATGGAATAGAGACTTTGGAGCATGATTATAAGAAAGGTAACTGATGCACTATTAAATACATAAACTTGGATCATTTAGGTTCAGGTGAAGAAAGTCTATTATACTCAACTTTGCTAAGTTAAAAAATATAGCTAACAATTACTTTTTGTTAATATATTATTGAACATACTACTGATGATTGTCTTTTATTTTGGATGGATATACCTCTGTTTTCATAAATTGAAAACATTCTTATCCTTAAAAGCCCTTCAAAATTGTATCTCTTAAATATGAATGACACTATACTTTTTGTTTTTTAATTATGAGTTCTGCATTTAATACTCTTAGGAGAATATTTGTTTTTTAACCTTCATGATTAATCAACCCACTATTCTTTTTTTTTTTTAAGAGAAGAAGATAACTAATGAAAGAAGCATCATGGTATTTATAAACAGCAGACTCAGTCTTTTTATACTTAGAACAATCAGTTGAGAGTATAATTCTGTAATAATTAATCAGCTCTTGAATCTGTTTCTTCTACCTGTCACGTAATCGTGCAGTCTGTTTATCCTATCAGTTTTAATATTTTATTTTTTTTACATTTATTTATAATATTCCATATATTCTGACAACTGTAATGCACTATGGTTGTAGTGATTCTGAAACTAATATATATCAATACTGGTTGTTTGTAATGTATATTTCATTGTCATTCTTTAGAGCAATTTCATCTTATGTTAAGTAGTTCGAAGAATTTTTTGAAGCTTTTTCCAAAATTACATTTTCTTTCATTGCTAAAGGTTGCTATATAAAAATATCAGATTTAATTTTGAAAAATAATGCTCTAGAGAAAGTGAGTACTACAGCATATTTGATAAACCATTATTTCCTTAGGAGAAAAACATTTGTTCTTGTTTTTAACCTGAATGTTCCTTTCCAGCTTTCCATCAGGGATAAAATAAACCTGAAATTTCAAACCAGCAAAGAAAGGTGACTTGGGGAAACATGCCACTATATTAAATCTATATGAGATGAGGGATAATACCTGTTTACTTTCCTACAGGATGCCCGGTACCAAGCATGATACCTTGAGCATAGAAAGGGCTCTATAAATATCTATTAAATAAGTGTTATATTTTTAACAATGCATTGCATTGTACTTGGTTTTGTTTTTACAAGACAGCATACAGACTAATATTCCCTGTTGCTTTGTGGCTAGAATTTCTATGATTCATTCATTTTTCAGTAAAATAAAAATAATAAAATGAAGTCATAGGTATAGAATATTCTCTTTATTGTATTTTAAGCTTTATCCATAATGCTTGTTTTTTTCCTCTTTGGTACTAGAAGCCAGCACTTGTTTCTCACATGCTCAACAGCTATAAGTAACTAGGTACTATAATACTAGACCATGAAGCTATAGAATATGTTCATCATTGCTAGAAGTTGTGCTCATGGCTCAGGGTTTAAGGGCTATTGCCTTCTATTGAAACTGAGAAAATGGGAGAAAGAGAAGGTATAGGAGACTGATAACAAATCTAGCATGCTGAGTTTGAGATGCCTGGAATTATTTGTGTGCATAACCAGCTAAGGACACAAACCTGTAATTTAGCAAAAAAAATCAGAGCCATAGATAATCTGGGAATTCTCTAAAGTTGAGATTTGGGAATGATAAGAACATGGATGATATTTAAAATTAAAAGAACAGAATATGCAAAATCATTTAGTGAGAAAACTGATAATTGAAGGATTGAGATAAGGCATTCTGTGAAATAACTGGGTATTGGCCAGTGACCTTTTCAAGAGTATCAGACTGTTAGCCAGGCATGGTGGTGCTGGCCAGTAATCCCAGCACTCAGGAGGCTGAGACAGGAGAATCACTGTGAGTTTGAGACCAGCCTGGGCTACATAGTGAGTTCCAGGTCAGTCTCAACTACATAGTGAGACACTGTCTCAAAAAAAAAAAAAAAAAAAAAAGAGAGAAGAATGCAAATGTGACATCGCTTTCATGTGCCCCAAAATCCTAACTTTTTCATGCATGAAAAAAGGTCACATATAGTAACATGGTCCATTAAATTATGACTTAATTCTTATATAAGGTAAGATCAATAATAATTTTTCATGATCTATTTAACTTAGATCAAATTAGCTATTCTCAAGTTATATTACAATTTAGTGTCTTGATGATTGACATTTGTATTCTCTTTTAGGGTGTGTATCACAAATATTACTCCCTACAATTAATTCTGAAACATTGATCAAAAATGAAGTTTTATAATACGAAAGCAGAAGAAAAATTAAAACTTTGAGAATTTAAAGTCAAAAAGTCTTAAAAATTGATTTTGATTGCTTTACTTTGTTGAATTTTTTGTTACTTTTTTTCAGCTTTAATTGAGTTTATTGGTACATTTTAGTGATACAGTACAGTTACATTCATCGTTGGGATCTTGTACCTCTACATGACAAGTCTTGATTCTCATTTTTTCCTCTTACCTCTGCCCTCCCTTCACCCCCTCCTCCTATGTTACTTTTTTATTGGTACATTTTAGGTATACAATACAGTTACATTCATCATTGGGATCTTGTACTTTTACATGATATATCTTGGTTCTTGTTTTTCTCCATACCTCTGCCCTCCCTTCTCCCCTCCACTCTTCCCTATTTACAAAGACTTTGTTGTTATTTTTTTTTCCTTTTCTCTTCCCTTTTTACCTTCCCCCTACCCCTCCCATTTGCCCAATGCCTTTAGACCTTTTCTTCCTATTATAAAATACAAATTATATATTTTGACCCTTGTTTATACTTTTAGTTTATCATACCAGAGAATATATATGGTATTTACACATTTGTGTCCTATTAATTTCTCTTGAGTGTGTCCTCAGTGTATATCCACTTAGCTATAAATGTCTCTAGTTTCTTGTTCTTTATGGAAAACAAAAACAAAAACAAAAACACCACATTTTCTTTATCCAGTCTCCAGTTGATAGGCAATTGGCTGTTTCCAAGTTTAAGGTATTACAAACTATGCCGCTATAAACATGGGTGAGCATATATCACTGTGGTATGATTCTTTTTAATTCTTTTTTGAAGATACCCAACAGTGGAATAGCTGGGTCAATTGAGACTTCCAGTCCTAGTTGTTTAGGGTACCTCCATATTGATTTCCACAGTGGTTGCACCAGTCTACACTCCCACCAACAATGAAGAAGAGTTCTTTATCCCCTCACCATCGCCAGCATTTGTTATTGGTTGATTTCATGATAGGAGCCATTCTTTGTAGGGTGAGTTAGAATCTCAGTATTGTTTTCATCTGCATCTCCTGAATGACCAGTGATGTTGAACATTTTTTCATGTATTTATTTGTTGCTTTTACTTCTTAGAATGTCTGTTCTTTTCAGATGCCCATTTTTGAATCGGGACTTTATATTTGTGGGGACTGATTTTTTTTTGAGTGCTTTATATCTTCCAGATAATAGACCTTAGTCTGAGGAAAAGCTAGTAAAAAATTTTTCCTGCATTGTAGGTTATCTCTAAGCTCTGTTGGTGGTTTCTATTGCAGTGCAGAAGCTTTTTAAAAAGATGAGATCCCAGTTGTTGATCCTTTGTGCTAGTTCCCATGCTACTGAGGTTTCATTCATAAAGTCTTTTCCTATACCAGTGTCTAAGAGTTCTGCCTAGCTCATCTTCCAACAAGTTTAGTGTTTCTGTTTTAATATTTAGATCTTTAATCCACTTGGATTTTAGTTTAGTACATGGTGAAAGATAGCGGTCCAGTTTTAGTCTTTGGCAATTTGAATCCAGTTTTTCCAACACGGTTTATTAAAGAGGATCTTTCCTCCAGTGAGGAAGATTGGCTCCTTTGTCAAAGATGAGGTAGCTGAATATGTCTGGAGTTGTTTCAGATACTTTGTTGAAATGTAAACAGACTTTGAGAGTGGGAGTGACTGTCTGAGTCTAGTTGGTATGCTGTCCACACTACTTGATTACATTGCTCCAGTGACTAGTGCGGGAAAAAATATGATTTTAACAGATTGTGGCTTTATCTACTAGAAGTGAAAATTTTGATTAATGAAGAGTTCTCATAAAGGACTCATGTTAATCATTAAGATATTTTAAACACAGATATAATATTATTTATTACAGAAACAATTTCACCTTCCTGTAGGAGCTCACAAATCAAGTTTTCATATTTTTATAGAGATTATAACAATGTCTGTGCTTTATGCATAAATATTCTCTCAAACATATCAGTGTAGAGGGGGAAAACCCGCAGATAATAGCTAGCTTTTCAAATTGACATCTTCATGCTAAGTATTCATTGAGTCTTTCAACCTGACAGCAGGTTTGGGGTTGTGCGAAAGAGAAATCATCTTAGTCTGTCTTCTCAGTATAATATAAATTGTCACCTTCCTAGTGCCTCACCACTGTAAGTTAAAGAAGATAAGGAAGATAGCATTGTATCTGTTAATATACAGAAGCTTTTCAGTTCATACATCCAGGAATTCAGGAAAGAAGAAGATACTTTCTTGAATTCTCTGCTTCTATATATGAAGTGTCTGGCAGGCTGATAAAAATTAGATTTAAATATCGTAAACATGAATAAAATCCATAGTTCTACATTCTCATTCCTTGATTGCTTTCAACAATGTTTAAATACATTTTTATGATAACCAGGTAAAAGCATTTTATACTTTTACAAACAACAGCAAAAAGCCCTGATATAGGAAATACTAAAAATTATGCCCAGGTGCCATGCAAAGTGCTGACAAATTGCTTATCACAAATCTCATTAAAATGCAAGCAATTAGCCTAATACTGCATGGATAAATATCAATGAAATAAATGTATTTAAATAATCCTGTTTTAAAAAATTGAACCTAATAAGTACAATGTTAATTATGTTACTTGCTTTTGGACATTCTTTTACTTGTTCAGTCAGTGAGCAGCAATGGTAAATATGTACCTGCACATATTTTTAATATTTAAATTATGGAAAGCATATTGCCTGTGTATCACTTTCATATTCTTGAGATTTTTGGCACATATTTTTATGTCATGGGCCTTCTCTGAAATCCAATATAAGTTATTTCTTTGAAAATAGACTTTTAGAGTCTACATAGGGAAAAGGGCAAAGCGAGCGTGTAAAAACTAATGGCTGTATGCTTACATGTTCTATATGTTAAATCATCATATACATTTTTATAATCACGTAATCCTCCAAACAATCCTGTACATAGAGGGTTAGAATTCCTGCTTTCTATCTGGTAATACTTAGGTCTGACTAGTGAAATGATTTGCCCTCAATGAAAATTTCAGAGCAAGAATTTAACATGATTTAAACTCATTTTAGGGTTTGTTTAAATAAGATAATTAAGAGAATCAAAATAAATTTTTATTGAAATTTTTATATGCATGCATATATAGTGTTATATCTTTAATAAAATAATTTTTCTGGAAAATTATGGTATAATTTTCTTATCTTTTTATCTATATTGTTTTATTATTTCAGAATGTATGTCTGTCCTTCAGAAAAGATTTAATTGTTCAATGAGTATAATTAGAGGTGGGGATTTAGCTCAGTGGTGTCCCCACCTGCCTCCCAAGCAGGTCTCGAGTTTGATCCCCGATACCAAAAAATCAAAACAAACAAACAGAAAGCATGAGTGTATTTAGATTAACTGTTAGTTTCACATGTTGTTTCTAAACTCTCCTTTCATGCATATTGATGTATGTAAACATGTAAAAGTTATTTTTAAACAAGTATATTTAAATGAATTAATTTGATAACATAATGTTCTGTCTAATTAAATACTCATTTGCCTTTTAACATCCTCTCATGCATTCCTATGAAAACATATCGAGCCATTGTTAAATTTCACTGATTTAGATACTGCATTAGCAAGGAAAGCTAACGTTGTTCTTGTTCCTATGTGATATTCATGTCCACATTTGCATGTGTACAGTTATAGGTAAAGCAATTGTAATTTGTCCAAATTACAGATGCACAGTTTCCACCTTTCTTATCCAAAGGTATCAAAAGAATTAAATTTTATTTTTGTTTAGTTTCAAAGACATTGTGCATTATTCTTTTCTGAAGACTCTGACATTGTCACAGGTCTGTAAGTCTCTCTAGAGGTTGGAGAGTGCATGTGTGAATAAAATGTGCAAGGTCAATAAGCCTGAAGAACCTTGGTTAAGTTATTCCCTCCCATCATCCTCCCCCTTCATTCCACACATAACTTCCTACCCTCCTCATGGCTTTTTTGCCCACCCTTACCCATTTATTTCCTAGAACGAAAAGAATGATAGTAACTGCCCCTGATAAACATGTGAAAAAGAAGTGGATGTTCACAGCCCATGCAGTGTACCACAGAGGTGCTGCAGACAATCCTGCTCTTGTTCTAGGCTATTGTGCTCCATGCTTTCTCTTTTGAGGCAACCTTCATTTCAACCAGGCTGCCCTCACATGTAAATCCAGCAGGCTTTGTAGATATGAATAGCTGTGCCCTGTAGCAGCTAGACAGAAATGAAAGGAATGTGTGCCTAAGTCTG
This sequence comes from Fukomys damarensis, assembly GCF_012274545.1. NCBI lineage: Eukaryota > Metazoa > Chordata > Mammalia > Rodentia > Bathyergidae > Fukomys > Fukomys damarensis. The sequence goes on along the minus strand of NW_022900928.1, from coordinate 112,529,451 downwards.
AAGTATAGTGTTTTCCTAAATGGTTGAAGAATAGCTGTACTTAAATGCTAGAAAATATTGGGGCACTACTACAGACATTGGAGTTAATGATTTTTCAAGGTGGTTATGTTTCTTAAATAAGTGGCCTCTGGTTTTCCTTTAACTTCTTTACATAGCACTGTTGGTTTATTTTTAAAATCTATTAGTGATAAACTTGGTATGTTAATTTTAATACTAAGTCAAAATTGATTCATGAAGAGAAAAATGAAGAGCTGCTCTATTTTAATCCTCAGATTACTGATCACTGTGTAATTTGATTTTTATTCGTGTGATGATGATAGCTGAAAATAGGAAAGCCCTTAAAGTCCTTATGTGGGGGAGGCCATGTTTTTATCAATTCAATACTCAGTTTCATTTTGAGATATTTTAAATCACTGATTTCTAGTTCAAGTATTCTAAACATGTGGTTTGTGATTTTTTTCAACATTACGAAACATGACTAGAACTCTGCCTTAAACTTTTGTAAACACATCAGAAATGTCAACTTTGAAATACTTTCCAACTATACCACAGACAATTTGTGATCATTTCTGTACTAAGTCTTTAGCATAATCCCCACAATTGTATGGATACATTTATGGCACCATGAATAACATTTCCTCTTTTTAGAGTATTTCTCTTGATTTAAGAAATTCTGGAGAAGAGAGTAGAAAATTAATGTGATATTTTCTAAGCATAAAAGTTTATTTGGAAAATATTGTTTATTTGATTTACATTTCAGCTAAGGATTTTTTTAATGTTTATTACATGTTTCCTGTACAGAATGATTGCATTCATCATGAGTTAGTACATGTACATAACATATTTTCAGTTCAATTCCCCATTCTCCCCTTCCAATCCCTCCATCTCTAGTTGTCCTTTCCATTTGTAAAGTATCTATCACTCTATTTCCTGTTATCTATCTTTTGTTTGTTCTTTAAATTACTATACTTTGAGTTTCATATAAGATACATGGTGTATTACCTAGTCTTATGTGACTGTCTGATTTATTTCACTTAACATTATGGTCTCGTGAGGGGTAATCATTGACATTTATTTCACACTATTATGGCTTCATAATAGATATTCCTATGGATGACTCAGATTTATCCATCTTTGTGGTAGAGTACTACTCCTTTGTGTACATATACCACACTTTCTTAGTCCATTCATCTACTGATAAACATACAAGCTGCTTCTGGGATTTATCTATTATGTGTTGTGCTGCTGTAAGAATGGGTATGCATGTATCATTAACATGATCACTTTAGCTCTTTTAGAAGATACTTAGATCAGTTGAAGGATTATCAAAAATAATTCTAATTTAAAATAAGCAAATCATAAATTTTTAAATGGAAAGGTACAGTGAGAATGATGTCTGAAAAATTGGAAGTGGTTATTTTCGTGAAGTACATGTATTTGTAAAAGTGGTAATCACAATTAATTTGAAATTGTTAATAAAATAAAATTAGTATGACCAATATTGCAGTTAGTGTTTTTCTTAGAGAACATCATTTATGTATGGTCTTTATTTTTTTGTTTTTGGTTTTTTGAGACAGGGTCTCACTGTGTAGTTCAGACTGCTCTGAAACTCACTGTGTAGCCCAGGCTGGTCTCGAACTCGCAGCGATCCTCCTGCCTCAGCCTCCCCAGTGCTGGGATTACAGGTGTGTGCCACCACCCCCAACTGTATAGCCTTTATTTATCCATTTCTTTTTTTTTTTGTAGGCTCTAGGGAAGAATCCATTTTTTCTCTTCCAGCTTCTACTGGCCCCATGGCAACAATCTCATTCGTCTGACTTCTGCTTTTCCCTTATATCTCCTTCTCTAATTCTGACCAACCTTCCCTGTTTTCTCCTATAAAAGAACTCATGTGGTACCCGCAGCGACCCCTCCCCCAGCCTCCCCAGTGCTGGGATTACAGGTGTGTGCCACCACCCCCGACTGTATAGCCTTTATTTATCCATTTCTTTTTTTTGTAGGCTCTAGGGAAGAATCCATTTTTTCTCTTCCAGCTTCTACTGGCCCCATGGCAACAATCTCATTCGTCTGACTTCTGCTTTTCCCTTATATCTCCTTCTCTAATTCTGACCAACCTTCCCTGTTTTCTCCTATAAAAGAACTCATGTGGTTATACTAGGCTCATCTAGATGATAAAGGATAATTTTCCATTTCATGCACCTCAACAGTATTATATCCATATCCACAAAATATATTTTTCCACATAGGATAAGTTAGTACTCATTTCAAGGATTGGGATTGGCAACTTGTGGCTGCCATCATTCACCTATATCAAGGAATTTGATGCAGCCAGACTCTCTTTTACCTTCATTTCCTACCTTCGTTATTGGCACTGCTCCCCTGGCTTCTGCTGGGTTCTTAATGAAAACTGTTTTAGGAGTTCTCAGGCTCTGAAATATACTAGTATTTCATGATCACCGCTGAAGTGCGTTACATTTTTTAAAATGATTTACTCCTTTCAAGTGAATTATATTATATACAAGATATTCTCAACTTATTCTCATTTTCTAGTGACTTCATGAAATAGAAGAAAAGTAGATGTAATACACTTACAGAACGTACATATCTTAAACCAACATTAAATGTCTAAGGTGGGTGGGTGTATTATACATTCATAGCTAGAATTGTAACAAAATAATTAAAAATGTGTGATAGTTGAGGTGTTTATTCAAGCCTGGTATATCTTGTGAGAAAATATTTTTTGCCCTTGAATGTCATATTTTATGTTGGTCATGGATCAGTGAATGGAATTGATATTTTTTTGTCCTTGTAGAGCAAAAATGAATATACTATGAATGACTAATGTAAGCTACTAAGAGACTTAAGTAAACACAAATCATGCTAATGATAATAAAACTAATAATAAAATTTGAAATATAGTAAAACTAGGTTAGAAAAATATGGTAGCAATTATAACTTAGGGTTATAGTCAGTTTTATCCTCTCATTAGAGAAAGCTCTATAATACAATCTTAATTTTTAAAACAAAAATGCACAGTTGTCTTATATTATCTTTCAATACATTTTATGTGGTATTAGAGAAATTGTGGGTTTTTTTTCACAAATTACTAAGAATAGCTAGAGGAATTTTGTACCTCTTAACATCAAAATTTCGCTTGTCGACTAATACTTATCATTGGCTGTTAAGTAATTCCATTATTGGCAGTTTAGTTGATTAATGTGTAATTTCATAAATCGGAAATACATTTCTAAGATACAATTTTTTGGTATTTAAATCTCTTTCAAGGTGATACATATTGATGTTGTGTATACTATTTAATTATAAAGCAAAGATACGCACATGGAAAATCTGGACTATTAATTAGTTGGGAAAATGAGAAAGGCCACACTCTTTTAAAAGACATAAAAAGGAAAACATATACATACACACAGTATGCACTTAGAACAGAAATATTAAGAGCTAAATAACCTTGTATGCATTTAGAGGGGAGAAAAGTTTGAGAGAATGAAGCTAAGCATAAATAGCAAAAACAAGTGTAACCTCAGTGACCACAAACGCTAAAATCCAAATTGAAAGAGAATCTAGAAATATCAGAAGATGAAAGTACGAAAACCTCAAATACAAAGCTTAACAACAATTAAAGACAAAATCCTGGGATGAATAAATACAATAGCACATATAAAAGAAAATAAGCTAGTATACCAAGAGATGTTTAATACCATAACTGCTTTCAAACAATTGATTCATATGCACAGATTTCTAAAGTTTTAAGCTCATTATTTTGGTTTCCAGGTTTCTGCAAGGATGCAGTATAGAAGCTGCATGCCTGGTGTTTATGTACAAGTAGAAGCTGCTCTTTCTTTCATTCATTATTTCCTTTTTAAGTGAAAGTGAAACACTTTGTATTACTGGGAAGAGGCAGAAAAAGCTACACTTCCACTATGGTACAAGACACTGAATCATTTGAGGGAGGATTGTACACATGGCTGAGTACAGTTTATCCATTTGTTCCTTTGCTTTATAGATAACAAATGGTGATGTTCTGTAACATCTTGAATAATTAGCAAATAAGTGGTCAAAATAAATCCTTTAACTGTTGTTTACAGTTTGATTTTTTAAATTATATTGACATGTCTTTGGAATACATTCTGATATGCAATGTATGTGCATATCTCTTCCTGTCTTTTCCCTTGAAAGTCAATTCTGTTGAATACACAGAACAGCAGGGACAAAGATTTATTCTGAAGCATGTCTTAAAATTATTACTATTTTTTCATGTGAGTACTAGTGATAATTTTTATCTTAGAAATCATGGTAAACCACATTTTAGTTGTACCTCCTTAAAAACAGTATCTTTTGAATAAATCAGTTGCTAATAATTCAGAAAGCCATTGGATTTGAATCTGAAACAAGATATTTTAATATAAAATTTTACATGACAATGAATTTTACTTTATGACAAGTAATAATGTGAGTCAATAATCATTTCTTAAGATGTATATAAGAGAGTAATTAAGACAGTGTACTATTTTTGGTAGTTTGAAAGCTAATCCTAAAAATCATTTGTAACTAGCATAAATATCGTGGCATATATGCACTGTTGCATATGTACACATTTTATATGGAGTTTGATTTTAGGGTACCATGCAACCTTTGTGCTTGTATTGACCCATAGCTGGAATGCATACTAAAATATTCAGACATTTTCTTACTATGTATATAACTCTTTAAACTTCTATTATAGTGCTTATTGTGAATATATAAAAATGAAAGATAAGATTTTCAAATGGATGCTGTTAAGTTCTAAGAAAACACAAATATGTTTATGAAAAACGTGGTCCATGCTATCAAGAACAGTCAAAAGAAGAGTGAAGAACATCTTGAAAATATTTCTGGGAAAGTATAATTATCATTCTTCATTAGCTAATAGAGTCACAGTTATTTAAAAGTAGAAAGAGTAGTTATTTGTAGGACATATTGGAGCAATTATTTGGAAACTTTAGTGGGAATTTTATTTTATTTTATTTTATTTTATTTCTTTTTTGGTACCGGAGATCGAACTTGGGCCCTTGCGCTTGCAAGGGAGGCAGTGGAACCACCATGCCAAATCCCCAGCCCCAGGAATTTTATTTTATATTTTGAAAATTTTGTATCAATTATTAGTCCTTTCTTTGGCATTGTTTACCTTTTCTGATAAAATATTTTAACATGATATTTCCCCTTATTCTCATTGACACTTTTAAAATACATTACATAGAAACATATGATTGGATTTGTTATTTGTCAGTTCCATTCAATGTTTGATCCTCGGGTTTATATAAGTGTTATCATATTTGCTGTAAAATTACCGGGTTTTAAAAAAACTGGTGAAGAATGTGAACTCTGAAAATTTTTGCGTTTTTGAACATTTTCAAGATATTTAAAAATTTTTTTTTTTGCTACTGGGAATTGAGCATAATGCATGCTGAGCAGGTTAGCCATCACTGAGATATACACTCAGCCTATACTTTTTCTTTAAATGAACCATAAGCTAGGTTTTCATATCCTAGCTAATGTAAGGCATTCATTATTCTTTTAAGGAGCTAGAGATACTATATTTCCATTCAATGTGGTTCTGCAAAATCCTCCTTTTATTCTCTTTGGATTTTATTTGGATCTCAAATTCAATATAATCTGTGGGACATCAAATTCTATTACTTGAGTACCTATATGGTAGCATCATATCTAAATATATCTCCCTAATTTGAGTGTATTATACAATTATACAGGTGGCCTTTTCTATCCTTCAAATGTGAAATAAATCTTTTATAAATTCAAGGGCTTTTATCATGGTAAGGTTTAATTTTTGGACATTATTTCTTTAGGTCTTGGAATGCCATATTAGTTAGGGTTCTCTAGAGAAAAATAATCTATATATCTCTATATCTGTACATACATATTAAGGGATATTTATAAGATTAGCTTTCACAATCAAATATATAATAGTCCACAGTGACCTTCTGCATTCTAGAGAACCAGAAGATAACATTTACTGTTCATTCTAAGAAACTGCAACCTGAGAACAAGAGGGATCAAGGATGCAGCACCAGGCCAAACCTGAAGAAAACCTGGAAGGTCACAGGAACTACTTTGCTTTTTTTATTTTGTTTTGTTTTGTTTCTGGTACCAGGGGTTGAACTTGGGCCATTGCGCTTGTAAAGTGGGCGCAGAACCACTGAGCTAAATCCCCAGCCCCTCACAGGAGGCACTAGTGTAAATCCCTATCTAAAGGCTCAAGAAAATAGAGCCTGGAAAACATCTGTGAAGAAGGCAGCAAAGGATGCTCAAGCCAAATGGGGATTTTTTTTTTTTTTTATTGAGTTTATTGGTACATTTAGGGATACAGTACAGTTACATTCATTGTTGGGATCATGTACCTTTACATGGCAAGTCTTGATTTGGAAGCTGTCTTCATCTTCCTTCTCCTTTTCATTCTGTCCAGGGTACAAGGCTAAGTTTTACTAACACAGCTCATTGCAAATCCAGTTTCCCACTGATTTGAAATGCCACCTTCTTTATGTTACACACACACACACACACACACACACACACACACACACACACACAATCTTTCTAGATTGTCTGTCTCTTTATTCTATTTGTCTGTTTTTGAGAAAGTATCACAGTGTTAACTTTCCAAAAATTTAATGTCTCACTAGCTTTTTACAGAGTTTTTCTTCTGGCTTATTCTATTACAGCTCAGATTTTATTCATCCTCCAAATACAACATCCCACCAAGTTTTGCTTGCAATTTCATTATAGGTACAGATTAACAGGAGGCTAACTGGAGTGTTTACCATGTTAAGTTATTAGCATTTTTTTTTTTTTTTTTTTTTTTTTTTTGTACCTAGGATTGAGCTCAGGACTTTCTGCTTGTAGGTCAGGTGTGGTGCCACTGAGCTAAATCCCTGGTCCATGTTACTAGCATTTTGATGTTCCATTTATTCAGTTCTCTTCATCAATAAAATTTATAGATTTACTTGTAAAAGTCTTTCATATGTTTTCTTAAGTTCATTGCCGAGAGGTTTATGCCTTTTTACATTACATTTTACATTATAAGTATGTTCCTTTGAAAATGGAAATCTGTGGGCTTTGTATGTTTATTTTGTCAAATGTAATAAGCAATCATTCTGATTTTTTACTTGCATCTCTAGTATTTCCTGTGTAGGCTAGTAATGATTTTTTCATGACAATTATTCATTTATAAAAGAAATTGAATTTTTATGTGTTTTAAATTAATAGAAGTGTGCCTATGTTGTAACTATGGTAAGCATTAGTAATCATTATTATAAAACACCTAAATGTAATAGAAATTTAAGAACTGTATGTAGAGTACTGTGTGTCACTTGTAAAGTTACTAAGTATATTAAATTGTAAAATTTTATTTGAATAGTTTCCATTCAGCTATATGCTCTTTTCAGAAAGTTTAATAGTTTTCCCTTATAAGGAAATCATGGCATGTTTCCCACATAATATTTATTGTTGTTTAACTGCACTTTAAAACATGACAGAATTGATTGAACCATTTCTAGAGTGGTTAATAAATAATTTAATTCCACATTGATGTATGCCAACTGTGTGGCTTTCAAAATAGAATAGAAATACACAGCAAAAATGCAGAGGAGAAGGCAAGTTGTTCTCTTTCTCCTAAAAAGAACCCCATGGAACAGAAGGCGATTTGTCCTCTCTACAAAGAAGGTTCAGGGTGAATAACGTATTTATGGAGTCATGATTTTTGAAATGTTTACTAATGGAAAATGTTGAAAGAAATTTTGTCCATCACTTCAGTGTATGTTGTAGCCCTTAAATTTTATGAGCCATAAGTTTTATGTAGCCATGTTTCATGAGAAATTACATGTAAATGTAGAAAGCACCTGTGGTGTATAAAGCAAGAAAGAAACATAGTGTCTACATTATAGTAAAGTATCAATGCATATGGACAAATTGGTAGGGTGAATATTTAAGATGTTGAAAATGCAGGTGATTGTTACAGTAATTTTTCATTTTTTATTTAAATGAACACATTTAAAGATCTGTAGACTTCTGATACTAGCATGATATAGTAATAAATATTTTTGTCTTCTTTGCCAGAAAAATTAACATAGGATGGAAACTAGAGATGCAAGTGATAAATATTTGTGAAATCATATGTAAGCAAGAGTTAATTTTTTAATGTATGGAAGCTTTTCTTTTACCATGTCCTAATTAATTTTCTTTAGAAGTATTTGACATTCATTCTAGTTAGTACTAGTTTTATTTATTTTAAGAGGTTGGGCTTATAGAATCTCAAATTAATAATTATGCTCTTATGTATGTGTTTATTTACTCATTCATTTAACAAAAGTACCATTTATTATGCACATACTTGATAGTTGTTAAGGATTTTTTAAGAAAAGGTATTTGTCACAGTATCATTCCAAAACCAGAAGTCTATAGATCTTTACATGTCTCTTTTACATTCATTGTTTACATTCAAGGGCTTTCAGTTTAAAAGAAATCATCAATATTCACCAGGCACTTTGCTATTTTCTTTCTTTATAATATAACATCACAGTGGTAGCATTATTTGCTCATGAATTCATAGATGTAAAGTTGGAAATGGTTACAAACAACAAAATTTATATAGCAAGCATTACTAGAATTAGGATAGAATCTTATTCTGTCTCTGAAGCCCATTTTCTTTCTTTCTATTACACAATGTTACATTGTATCTGCACCTACAAATGCAAGAATGTAAACTGTCACTGTAAGGTTAGGCTCAGGTGTAAACCCATTAAAAAAGGGTGAACAGATACTTATGCAGTGACTTGACATATGGTGTTAAATATATGGCCAGCATTTTTAGATAAGCAGTGCTAATGAACTACTTAGTACCCAATAAAGCAGGTAGTGATGGTGATGATATCAGGGTGCCTTCCTGAAGGAGTTGATGTCGAAGGCAAAATTTATAGAACAAATAAAATAATCAGATGAAGAAGAGGATGAGGTATTCCAATAGATAACCACAGAAGAAAAATTTATGGAGAGAAGAAACATAGTAGTGTCAGCCAAATATTATTCTAGGTATAGTATGATATTTCTGAGACATGAAGAACAAGGTAGAAAATAGCTAGAGAGTCAAACCTAAGAGGTAGGTAGACACTAGCCTGATTATGGAGGTCCTTGTGCCACCTACAAACACATTTGAACACTATTCTGTACTATACACTGTGGAGGGTACTTTCGAGTCTTTTAGTAGAAAAGGGGTATAGTTAAATAGGCCAGAAGAATGAGTTTCTCCTAAAACATTTTGCCAACCAGCCAGCTGTTTTGCCTAAGAGTTCTGTAGTGTACGAAGAGTACAGGTTAAAAGGCTAATCCCCTCCTAGTACATTTCTTTATGATATAAAGGAAAGTAGAATACTAGTTGTTATAAATCTCATAACTCACAAATTCTTACTTTTACCATCACTTCATATCCCAGCTGTGAATTTTACTTTTGATGTACAATATTGGAGCTTGAAAACATTGGAGAGTAGAGGAATTGTTGGTGTCCAAGAGCGTTTGAATAAATTCCAGGACTTCTGTGCTTTGTAATTTTATATTCCCTAAGATAACCTTGTTTAGGAGTAGTTCTTAAAGGGGGTGAATGTAGAATAAGAACAACTAAGGAGGAACACCATATAAGTCTTTTTTACATTTCTTTCTTTTGCTCTTTGCTCAGTTTTTGTGGATACCCTTATTATTGCCAGTTTACCTTAACTGGGGATCATGTGGAGTCTGAACAGACTCCAGTTATTACATAAGCCTGCGTTCTCTAGCTGTACCCTAGAGTTTGTACTTGTAATTTCTATTTTACTCAGACTTCCATCCATTCTGTAGTACTTGTGTTTTTGTTTGCACGATCACATACCCACTCTTGTCTTTTGTCTGTGCCTGGTGTCATTAATGATGAAATATGCAGCTTGCCCATTTTAAGTCTTAATGTGATAAAGCCTCTTTTGTTTGAGAAAGGATTCAGTCATTCCAATTTTGTGGCATTGCTGTATTAGGGTTTATAGACAAATTTGAGTCTTATTGTGTAACTTTAAACTTTTTTCTAATTTGAGCTGAATACTTCTGGAAATCATCTATATACTTTTATTTATGTGTTAAAAATAGCAAAGAATATTCCATAACACCATAGTATTTGAATCTTGAATAGAATATGGATAAACTGAAACAAATGATCAGAAACAAATGATATCTCTGAAAGATTGACCCAAATTCACATAGCAATGTAGTGGCTACTCCCCATTTTTATCCTATTTTCTTACAGGAATACTAGTACGTTTCTCCTGTTGAAAGAATCATCAACCAGTGTAAGTAGGCTGTTTTACAATTACCGCATTATATTCTTCTCACTATATTTGGTGAATATCAGCTCTGGCTCCTTTAAGTTAATGTGGCTTTCTTAATTTTCTGTTTTTTATTTGTAGAATAATCATATTCATTTCTTTTAGTATGTGATTTATAACTGCTACAAAATTTTTAGTTTCTAAATTCATAGATATAGTTTTTAAATTCTAATTGATTGCTTTTTTTCAGCTTTAATTGAGTTTATTGGTACATTTTAGGGATACAGTACAGTTACATTCATTGTTGGGTTCTTGTACCTCTACATGACAAGTCTTGGTTCTCATTTTTTCCCCTTGTCCCTGCCCTCCCTTCACCCCCTCCTCCCCTCCCCATCTACAACCACTTTATTTCCATCTTTTCATTATCTCACATTTTTTTTCCCTTTTTACCCTTCCCCTACTCGTCCCACCTTCCCTACACCTTTAGCTCCTTTCTTCCCATTTCTCAATGTCAGTAGTCTTATTAGGATCTTCTGTATTATTGCAGATTATTCACACCAGAGAAACTATTCAGTATTTACACATGTGTGCCTTATTTATTTCACTTAGGAGTATATCTTTAATATGTATCCATTTTCCTATGAATGAATCTATTTTCTTATTCTTTATGGCTGAGAAATATTCCATTTTATAGAAAAACCACATCTTTATCCAGTTTCCAACTGATGGACAAATAGGCTGTTTACAAATTTTAGCTATTACAAACTGTGCCGCTATAAACATGGATGTGCATACTTCTCTGTGTTGATTGCTTTCTTCTGAGTGTTTTGTTTTTTTCTAATTTGCTATATCCTGTTTATTACTGCTGGCACTGTTGACTAGAAGCTAAAAATTATTTGTACTAATTCATCAATTTCTAGTCTTCTGTTTATTATGTGCTATGGATATCAAAATCTTATGGCATATGTCCCTGCCTTTATGGTCGTAATTACTATCTTGTATTGGGCTACATACTGAATTCTCTATTCATTGAGCAAGATTCTCAGTGGACAAGAATATCTGTGCTCAGACGTAGCTGAGAACCTTGTGGAGCACCTCAAATGATCATTATTTCTGTTTTTTTCTTCTCACCAACATAGTTAAAAATAAATTTGTAAGTTCAAGGCAGTGTACCTAGCATTAAAGTGTAATTGTTATGAGTTGAAACTTTAGGGTTAGGAAGCCAAGGCTCAAGTCCTGGATGGAAAGCTTGGGCAGGTATAATTTTAAAACTGCTTTTTTATATCTAAATAATATTAACGTTCATCTCAAGGTCTAATATGAGTTACCTTAGGAAATGTATGGGAAATATTTCTTCTGGAGCCTGGTAATAGTGTGTGTTAAAAAATGTTAATTTTTATTGGTAGCATTTTGCATGTTTTTATTAGAGCAAGTATAGGTTTCATATAATTATGTCCTTTATTCATTCCATTTTCCTGTGATAGGAAGAGTAATACACATGTATGTGGGTTTTTTAGATTTAATGTGGATTTAATTGGTATCACCAATTTATAGTACCAAAGAAAGGCCATATTATGTATTCAAAATGAGCAGCTGTGCACATTGCAAAATTTTACTTCCCTTTGTAAGTGTTGTCCTTGGTTATTTGTGGTTAAACTTTAACATGAGTTTGTAGCCTTTAAGTCATGAAGGCTACTCAGAGTGATACAGCGATTTCTCCAATATTCCTTTTGCTAGATAAGCAATATTTGAAGAGCAGGGTCTCTGTTAATGGGCCTAGAGATGATGTCTCTTAGGGACTAGGTGCTATGTATGATAGAGATTTGGTATGATAACTAACAGGGCACCAAGAGAAACTGCGATATCATTTGTTTTTCATCAGTTTCTCAGAATATGTCTTGATTTTAAAGTTTTTCTTCTAAGCATATACCTTTATTTAAAATTACTGTGAGACTAAAAAGTAACATTGCTTCTTTCATAGAAATATAGGTGAATAAATAGCACTTTATTCCAGTTATTTAATAACATCCTTCTAAATAGGAAAAAACAAAATTTTATTTTAGTTTGAGGCTATAGAAACTTAAACTTTAAATGGGTTTTTCCTTCAAAGTTTTATTCTGAAAATGGATTAAAAACTGGAAAATCTTGAATAGTAAAATTGTTGATATTTTATGTTTTTAAAATCCAATAAGCAGGTTGGAATTCTGTATATGCTTTATAATGCTTCTCTGTGTTGTAATGAGAATGATGTGCATACTAGAATGTGAAAATCTTGACATTTGGTTTCATACCACAAGATTGCAAAAGCAGTATCTGTGGCCCATTAAGGGAGAATGGAACGTATTTTGATTCTTAAAATGAAGCATACGACTGGTGCATGACAGTCAGGATTCCCACTGAGAATATGAAGTTTACCAAGGTGACTGTATCAAAGTGTGTATGCGTGTAAGTGAGGTCTCCTGACTCCTGGATTCCAAATTGGGATAAAAAAAATTAACTTTTTCCAACACCCTACTCCCACTTAATTTTTTCCCACTCCCCACTTACCCCTAAGCCATCTGGTATTGTGTCATGATAATTTATTTTCTTTATTATAATCCTTTTCACAGACATCATGAGTCTATAATATAAGAAAAATATGATTATTAGCATTTTTATACAATTCCTAAGGTTCTGAGATATATCTATAGCTTCAACACATCTGTTGTTCTCCTACACATCATCTCTTTACCTGAGAAACAATCTGTTTCCCTTTGACTCTACTGTACCTTTGGCTTTCCAGCACCTCCCTGGTAGCCAGTTATGTGAGCTCAGACTTTGCATTTGTACAATCATTAGATTTCAGAATTCACAGCAACCACTGAGCTTTAATTGTCAGTGTTTCCTGGAATTTCAGAACCATGGTTCAGATTACATAGCCATGATTCCACAGTTTTAGGTTATCTTAGTTATTCTCTTGCTAATTCCTAATGGGTAAAGTGATTTTCACATGTTTTTTAAAAGTTTATACAGGAATTGGAATATAAAGACATATAATTGAGTCACCTTGCTTAATTACACTTTGCGAAGTATTGTTTTCTGACAGGTAGCTTAACAGAGGAAAATATGCCTCTGATGTATCTTTTTGGGCATCGCTTTTCCATATTATTACTCAGTGACTGTGCCCCAGTCAGAGACAAAGCCATCTGCAAGCACAGGCTTTGCGTTCAGAATGCATGCTGCCACCCTTAGAACCTATTTATTCATCACTTGAAGCTCAGAGAGTTCAATGTATTTGATTTGTTATCTTGAGCATTCGTGTGTGTTCCTATTGACTTACTATATAATCAGGATATAAGAGATGATATTTACTAACACTTCAAGATATATATATATATATATATATAGATATAGATAGATATATATATAGATATATAGATAGATATATATACACATACATACATACACACACATACATAAATGTATGTTTTTTACTGTCAAGGATCTGTATGTAGATCAAAATACTTCTAAGAAAGAACTTCTGTGAAGGACATGTACTTTGTTATCCTGGATGAGTCCTTCTTGTTGAGAACTTAATGCACTGGCGAAGAATAAAGTCTGTAAGTTGTAATAAAGGAATTGAATTTGAAACTTTTTGTCATGTTTATATTTTCAATGTGAAGCTTTTTTGGTCTATTAAAACTCAGGTGCTTTAATAAGCCCTTTTCAGATATCATGTATAATATCTGGTGGAAGTGAGAATTACAAATTTATTTCAGTCAATTCTCAAATTTTAAAAAACCTGTATTAGTCTTAATTTTTATTTATTTATTTATTTATTTATTTGGTATGAGGGATTGAACTCGGGTCCTTGCACTTGCAAGGCAGGCCACCGAACCGCTGAGCTAAATCCCCGGCCCAGTCTTAATTTTTAAAAATGTTCTGTTTCTAAAGGAAGGTGAAAAAGAAAACCTTCCCATACTTAATTTAACTTCTACATGAATTCTCACACTCATAATTCATGTAAACTGTAATTTGAATAATTTAAATAATAAAAAGTCCAGTTAAGTGGAATAATTTCATTATGTTAAATGAAAGATCAGAGACAGAAAAGTAAACACCACATGATCTCACTCATTTGCAGGCTCTAAAAAAAGTTGGACTCAGGAATTGAGAGCAGAAAATGGTTACCAGAAACTGGGAAATCTAAGGAGGAGAATGGGGGAAAGAGGTTTATCAGCAGATGCAATGTTGTTGTTCAATTAGAATAACAAGTTCTGGCATTCTATGGCAAAGCTTGGTGATTATTATTCATAACAATATATTCTACCTCACAGTAGAACAGTGGTATTTGAATGTCTTTATCATAAAGAAATGATAAACATTTAAGGTGATATATATGTTAAATAGCCTGAATAGCACTACTCAATGTATACATAAATGAAAGCATCATATTATACTTTATAAATACTATTAATATGTGCTAATCAAAAAACTTTAATGACAAAAGAATAATGTATGTAGTATATAACTCTCCATGTTACAGTATTAGGTTTGTATGTTATAACTTTCTGCTAGATAATAAAAACTACACAGCTTATGAAGAGTGTACTGTATTATCATACTTCGAGATTATTTGATTAGTGTATAGCTGCCATTACTATTCTCAGTGCCCGTCTGAATACCTCAGGGAATAAATGAGGCAAGTTAATTGCATGAGTGATTCTTTAGTGAACTGGCAAACCAAAAGCAGGTCTCTCAGAGGTCATTTTAAAAAGGAAATTGATACACCCCACAACTTCTGAGTTATTAATAATGTAAAATGTGTTTTTAAAAATTAGAGCTCAATAATTTTCACTGATTAAAAATCTAATTTGATCCTTATTGATTCATCCTCAGTGAACTAATGTAACTGTTAATTGCTGCTATTGGTGACATCTAGACATATTGAAGTCTAATTTTGCCTTTTAAATTAAAAATTTTAGACTGTATTTACAGAAGTTGGATTATTTAACACTTAGCAGGGTGCATCTCTGATAGCATTGTAAATGTTGAAAGTACCCATTAAATTTTGAGATAAATGCGGATTCACTATTGGATATGAAATCTGAACAGCAGTAATCCTGGGTACTTAATATTTAATTATATCAAAAGTAAACTTTAAAGCAAATTGCAAATCGTAGTGATTTTCACAAAAACATATCATATTTATTCTTTTTAGATCACACATTGGGAGAAAGGTGTTTAGAATTATTCCTCTATAGGCTTAAATCTTTAAAGTTAAAGAATACAAAAATAATTACCAATTTTTGATATAACTAATTGAAAGAGTGAGATGAAATGGAGACCTCTAAATCAGGTGCTGTGTGGATGAGAGTGTGGACCAGGAGAAAAGATGTCTGACAATTTATGTTTATTATGCTACTTGCCATCTTAACAGGTGTACAGAGTACAGCTGTATATGGAGAACTGAAACTCTGGGAAGAGATCTATCAAGGAGGAATTCATTAGTTTATAGATCTACAACCATAAATTTAAATGGTAATATCAAACATTTGAGAAGATGTCTGTCTTAGTTACTTTCCTCATTGCTGGGACACAGTATTCGACATCTGCAACTTGAAGGAGACAAGGTACATTCTGGCTCAGTTTGTAGAGGTTCAACCCATAGTAAGGTAGCTCCAAGGTGGGCAGCATGGCAGAGGAACATGAAAGAAGAGAAAAAACTTATGGTGTGGCAGAGAAAGATGGAGGGAGGAGTAGAAAGAGGTAAACCCTATGAGGTCATGCCCCAGAGACCCACCTCTTCAGATCAGATCCTACTTGCTCAAAGACTTACCTATGAGTGCATGAGGTTTTTGGAGGATATCTAGATATAAATCATAACAACATCCAAGAAGTAATTCCGTGGTCTCTCATAGGCAATGGAAAAATGGATAAGCATCCTCGTCACTTTACATTGATGTTACCAGAATTGAGAGCAGAATCTCCAGCTTTCAACTGAGCACCTCAATCTCAGTCCCTCTGAGAGGGTCTGTCTCTCCCTGTCTTTCTGTTTCTGTTTGTCTCTGCATTCCCCTTTCCCTCTCAGTGTCTCCCCCACTTCACCCCTAGCCCTGATCTCTTTTTTTTTCCTCTTGTTTTTTTCAAGATTATATTGAGTTATTGTCCTGAATAACTGCAGTCCATGAATTAGCTGTCCCATGCTAAACAAGGTTCTGGAACAGGATCTGGAAGTGTATATAGCAGAATATTTATGATGTACTGATTAATCTTAATCTGCTAAGCACCAGCATTTTATGGCACTTAGAAATCTGTTGATCAAAAAATCATAATTCTAGCATATGTGATTTTTATTTGTAACAAAATTAAAATGTTTTGATTTTCTTGTTTTGATGGCATAAATTATTTTTAATATGAAAAAAGATGTCAGTGTATTCTGCAAAGAGATAACTGATGAAAGAAAGTCACCATTTATATAATTTCTCTTTGCTAATAGGTTTTATATTTTAAAAAGCCTTTTAGCCTAGGCAAATATAATGTGGGCATTTTACTTACACATTTTAAAAATATGAGAGTAAAGCACACACTACATTGGTGTATTAGACACCTATTAGTATGAATACCATTATTTTTTGTTCCCATCTGACAATCTTACATAGTAGAAGCAAACTTCAATAAATGCTACTAATTAGAAAATCTTTTCATTCAGATTAAATTTTATGTATTTTTACATATTATTTTCTACAATTGGGAATTTGTTTCAGCCTATGTATTAAGTATTAAGTAATGAGTATTAAGTATATGAGTATTAAGTAAACAGTGTTCAGCAGACATCATAGGACATATTAAGAGCTTAGTGAAGTTTGTCAGATAGCCTATAAAGTTTTGGAGGAGGACCATGACAGTTCCCTATGATATCTTACCTATTCGCACCTGAATAGGTGATAATTTGAAGACTGAAAGCTCTCTTTTGCCCACAGGACTCCTGAAATTTGTGTTCCTTCAGTGGAAGGCTGACCTGTGTATGAATATTAGTTAACTCCTATACCTTCCCATTCTTTTTAGGCTTAGTTAGTGATCCATTTTTGAAGCCATAATGGAAAATCAGACAAAGTTCAATTAAGTTGGGTATGAATTTCCTTGATTCCCTTTCTATGAGATCTCTGTCTGTGTACCTCACAGGAAGGTCTCCTGTACTGTAAACTATGAAGTTATCCCTGTTCTTTAACCTCTTTCGTCTTGTGAGGCCTGAGGCTGCCACCTCTGCTGAGCTGCTCCTATTTCTGCACCATCCATTGTGATTTCCATACACTGTTTACAACTTTAAAATAAATGACTCTATAATAGCCCTTCTTAAATTATTCTAGTTTGAATGTCTCATCAACTGGTTGCTGAGACTCTGACTTATACTGGGGAATAAACAACTCCTTTCCTGAAGCCAGGCCATTTCCTAAGAAAGCCAGCAGGACTGGGATTCGCTCTTTCAATCCATAATGTTTGTAGATTTTCCTCTGCTTTTTAGGTTTATTATCTTCTCTTCTGTATATTAATACATGGGCTTACACCAAACCTATTCACCTTCCCTCCAGTTTAAACTCATTGTGTTCTTGGGTGCTAGAGTCTCCTTCTGGAGGTAATTTGTAGGTTCTTTCTATCCTGAGCAAATAACTGGTCAAGAAAAGTACAAATAGTAGCAGTTTTATTAAAGGTAGAAAAAGAAATAGGTTTTTCGGAACAACTTAGTAGGAAACCAAGTACACTCTACAATGTGAGGGTCGGCCAACATGGAAGGAACACAGTGGCAAAAACTCACTGTAGACCTTCTTTTTTGTATCATCCACTCCTCAAGCTGACTTCAGGTCTAAGACAGCCTGTGGGAAACCTGCTTGAGTTCTCACAGGAAGTCTGTAAGCAGGGCTTTGAGAACTGTTCTGTGTAAGTGTCCTGGTATTTTTTAACTAACAGGTCACAACTACTTTCCCAGCCAGTTTTGCCGCACTTTAATCTCCCGTCTCAATTGTTTATTTAAATTTTACTTAATTGTAGAAGGAATACAACATGAGATCTATCCTCTAAATTTTTTTAGTATATGATATACTGTAACCTTACACAGCAGGTCCCTTACCTTGTGCATCTTGCTTAAAGGAAACTTTATGCTTTTTGAGTAGCAAATCCCATTTCCCATTTCCTCTTCCCCTAGCTTCTGACAAATATAAACCCTCAGTGTGATTCAATGAATTTGATTACTGTAGATACTTAATATACTGTACTCTTCTTTCCTGGTTTAGATTTTTAAAAAGAAAAGTTAGGAAGGAAGGTTAACTGAAAAAATCTAGTAAGACAAGGAATCTTAATCACTTGACCACCTCCTTAGAATGTAAGAAAAACATTGTATTTACAAAATATAGGTTTATAACTTAACAAAGTTAAACTCTTGTGTTTCATTTTGAAAAACTTTTTGATATAGGAAAAGTGTCTTTCACTATATTATTTTCTTTAAGTGTATTATTATAATTTCCTTCAGGTACAATTCTTGCCTATTTATAAGCTATTTTGAATCCATAATTATAATAAAATGATAAAGATTTCACAAGTGATTTGCCAGATATATTTATATGCTTGCAAAGCTAACACTAATTTAAGTATCATTGCAATCCTATCTGTTACACTTCTAACATAAGATGTTATTATCAATCCTGATTCTTTAGCCTTTCACTCCTGCCATTCTTTCGATTTCGTTAGTCAAGCATTGCCCTGTATCTAATACATACCCTGAAGTGCCCCCACAAACTCACTTTCCATGGGAAATGAAAGAAAAAAGGACCAAGCTGGAAAGGCAGAATGATTAATTTTAGGCACAGTGAATATTTTCTAATAAGGCCCACGAAAATTTCCTTTATTGTGTAGGCATTCAAATGATTGCTACTTTTTCTCTTTAGGAGAAAATTAAGTATATTAGTGGGAAGAGGAAGTTAATTATATGACCAGTGATGACTTTCATGATAGGGGATCTTTATGTCACTCTTTCAGATAAAATAAAAATTAGCTCTTATACTACAAAACAGACATTTTCACAGTTATTTCCAATTGCTGTTGTGGGATCAGGATGTATTCAACAAGTTTCTTGAACCACAAGAATAGGTTTAAGGCAGAATATGTAGTAGAGAAAGGGGGTAGCTTTTTAAGCTGGTGTAATTAGTATGTCTTGGTTTTATAAAGTCCAAGCACCAGGACTGACTATGATAAACTGTCATCTCTACCTTAAACTCTCACCCTTGCCTTTCATTTGCAAATGAGCGAGCCAGTGGCCTGTTTTTAACACATGGACCATTAACTGCCTTCTATTTGCATAGTAATGATAGTGAGCCAATAGTGATTTACTGCTCTGACTTGTGTCATAAATAACAGATCATTTACGCTGCTAATTACTCTCATTTCCATATCAATAATGCATTTTGGGTTGGGTTGGACTACTGCATTAGAAAATGAAATCAAATGACAAATTGATTCTGTACTAAAACGGTATAAAACAGGTATTTATTACAAGAGGATGCTATTGAGTAACATAGACAAGTGCAAAAGAAATTTCATACTTTATGTAGATGGAATCATCCAAAGTATAGATTTTTCAGAAAAATATTTACCCTTTATGCAAGCCTAATTTAGGGGTGTAACATTTGTTCATATCTGTTGATATATATATATATATATATATAGAGAGAGAGAGAGAGAGAGAGAAAGAGAGAGAGAGACAGAGAGAGAAAAGCAACTATATAGTTGGCTACAGTATGGCAGACCTAGGCCTCTGTCTCAAGTTTACTTTGTCAGTGGGCCAGTTAGCTTTTAGCTCTATTAAGTGAACCTAGACGGCTCTCATAATCTGTAATAGTTATTTTTAAATTCAGACCAAAGAGCTGATTGTGTGAGTGTGCATAAGTAGTATAAATTCATTATTACTAGAGGAGAAACATCAAAGTTCAGTATATGCCTTATAGAACAATAGCCTTATGCACACACACGTACACACACACACTATGAGGACTTTTGTATTCATGATGAAGGTGAACTTGTATGTGTGCATGTGTTTATGTGCAAACACAAAGATACAGAGAGATACTGAGATTTTTTTGAAAGATTTTAATTAAAATTTCAGCTTTTATATTTAAGCCTCAATAAATTACTGAAACACATTAAAGTACATATTTAGAGGAAAATGCACCATGAACAATAAATAATTTGAATAAGTGATAACCTCAGTGTTTCTAATTAGTATTTTAATATACACTTAGTAATATAAAGGCTTTATTAAGTAATATCTGAAATTGTATTTTAAGGTTTGTTTCAAGCTTTCTATAAAGAAATGGTATCACATTCAAACTTACACAGAGAGCAATGATAAATAGTATATTTACAAAGTTGTTAGATTATAAAGTAGCTTGTAAAAGTCAGATTGTATGAATAAAAAGATGGAAAATCTGGAATTTTTGATATCAGCAAATATTTTGGAAAATAAATGGTTCAGTATGTAAAAATTGATTCAGAAGAAATTTTATGATTATAATTGAACTAAGAAGCTAATAATTCACATGATTAGGTGACTTATTCTGCATATCAAGAATTTGATTGCTAAAGTGCTTATTGGTTAGGGACGAAGAAATAAGAAATATAGAAACTTTTCTCTTTGCTCAAATTATTGTTTAAAGTGATGGATACCAACAAGCAAGAGAGTGCTAACATTGAGAGAATAGAGTGAAACATAGGCAATTAATGTTGTTACTTTTATTATTTGGTACCAGATTTCAATCTCGGGTCCTTGTGCTTTCAAGGCAGGTGGTAGAACCACTGAGCTAAATTATCAGCCCAATTTTTAAAGTATTACTCACTGATCAGTTTATACATAGTAAAATGATAAACATACTGTATAACCAAGAAAGGGAGAAAAAAAGTCATAGTGAATTTCCATTATATTTAATTTGCCCTAAGAGATAAAGAATATTTCCTCCCAAATATTACTTCTATAAGGTAATACACATCTAGCTTCAATTATTAATGTATGAAAGTATGGATTATTTAATTTTGAGGAGATTTTTGATGTTATCATTTTGATTAACAACTGTTTTATTGTTTGGGAAAGCACATTCTTTCTACTATAATGTCATGCATATATAGATATATGTATGGATATGTGTATCTGTTATAGTGCAGATCTTTTTTAATATGGGCAAGTATCTGGCTAAATTGTATTAAAGCTGGTTTTCTTTGACATAAAGATTTAATGAACTAGATCTATGACACTAAATTATACTCTTGAACATTGTATTGTAACAAATTATTTCATAATAATATTTTCAAAAAAGCTTAGAATATGCTGCTGGCATATTTCAAATGTTATCTATGAAAGGTCATTCAGTACCTATTTTCATCTTTCCATACATTTTTTTCACAGATACATAGCCAGCATTAGATATGGTTATACCATTGTTTTTCTGTGTTTTACACTTGATCTTAGCCAAAAGGCCGAGAAGCAATTGTTTTTTATATTTTATAAACTAAAATAAACATGGATTATAGTATCAAATAGAATAAAGCATTTGACAGATTGAGCAGTTGTCTTTCTGCTTACTCCTTTACCTCAGAATATAAGTAAAGAACTATTTTCTTTGATTTTGGATATAAATTATTTATGAATTTATAGAAGTATATTTTGAATTTCCAAACTCTTCCATTTAATAACAGCATCTTATCTACAACTAAAATTTCATAGCAAATCCAGCATAACCTAGTTCTTTCTAACTATAGGTGAGGTATAGCTACCATTAGAGGGCATCTCATTGCTCCAGTAACTTGGTTTTGTGTAGCACAGTTTGAGTATACATGTTACACACTGGTTGTCTGTAGAAATAACATGTTGGGAAATAGCATATCTCTCTTTTTTTCTAGAGATCCTTAAAAAGTTCCCTTATGATCAGGAAAAAAAATAGATGGGTCTTTACACACATAGATGGACTATCCTGAGTTCTTTTGGATACACGTGGTGCATTTCGTGAGAGAGTGTCTTGAAGAATGGCAGAGAATTTTACTTATTCTGTAGGCTCCCTATTGGCAGGGAGAGTCTCATTCAACAAATATTTATTTAATTACTAACTGGTGTACAGGCTTGAAAGTAAACAAAAATTATCTCTTTGGTTCTAATAGCTAAGTAGGCACTTGATTATAGGATGGCCTGTTAGTATAAAAGTCTGTATTAGCCCCAAGGAGATACACCAAACTGAATTTAAACATGTTGCTGGGAGGGGATGAAGGGAGGGCAGGGACAAGGGGAATAAATGAGTACCAAGACCTGTCATGAGGGGGGTGCAAGATCCCAATAATGAATGTAACTGTACTGTGTACCTAAAATGTACCAATAAACTCAATAAAAAGAAAAAAAAAGCATGTTGCTAAACAACCTCCCATAAACATGAGGAAAAAGTAACTTGCATTGAATCTTCATAATTAATGATTTTGTTAGATAAAAATATTGAAAAATTGCTAGAATTTGCTATTTTTAAGTTTGACTTACACGATTGAACACAGAATTAATTATAGAACATAATTTAGATTTTGGTAATATATTTTTGGCAGTTTTGCAAAACAAAAGTAACAAAATATATGTATCAAATCTAGATCATAGGCAGATTTTCCTAAAACATTGGATCAATATTTCAGATGACACAGCTGTCAAGTAAGTGTCTGTCCTCACCTAGAGTAAGTATACCTTAACTAAGGATCTTTGCATGGTGCATTGCCCTCTTTAAATTTGAACGTACAAATTCTAAGCTAATAAGAGATAGTATCAAACCCACAAACTTCAATTAAAACATTTGAAAAATAGATATAGATGCAGTATTAGAATTACTTTTAATTTGCTTGGGTAGCAATGAGTATTTAATTATTCTATAGCTATTTATACTTTTATCCAGAAGCTTTATAGAAGAAACATGCTATATATGTAGAAACAGTGTCCATGCATGTTGTACTAAGTTACAGCTGGTGCTTGCAATATTAACTAAAATGATTAATGGGTCATTTGGTAATGGAAAATGAATATAGTTTTATCAGTGGTTACTAATTCTTTACATTATTAACTGAACTTCTGCCATGGTCTTCTTTTATCTCAAAGGCGATGCCTATTCTTTCACTGGTTCAGATCGTCACTGTAAGTTCTAGGCACCTTCTGCTCTGACTTTTTAGAAAGGGTAATAACTAAGTTACAGAGATTTACGTTGTGTAAACTGTGATGATTTTAACATGATTTAAATCCATAGGATAATTTATATGACTATCATTGCATATTCTGTTGCTAACAGTTGCATTTCATTTTTATTTTCTCTCTTCAAATACTTAACCTCATGTAATTAAATGTCATCTATATAACTATGTGGCTAGTTCTTCTCATAATGTACATTTACACAGATTATTTTAAGCTTTCATCTTTTATCATCTTATTAGCCACAGTAATTACAAAACTATCTTGTAAAAATACTACAGTAGTGTGCATGTACTTTGCATCAAAAGAACATTCTACTGTGTTTTTTCTTCCCTCATTTAATTCATTGGTACATTTTAGGTATACAGTACAGTTACATTCATTATTGGGATCTTGTACCTATATACATGACAGGTCTTGGTTCTCATTTTTTCCCCTTGTCCCTGCCCTCCCTTCACCCCCTCCTCCCCTCCCCATTAACAAACACTTTATTTCCATTTTCTCCAGTTTTTTTTCTTTCCGTTATTACCTTTCCCCTATCCTTCCCACTTTCCCTACACCTTTAATCCTTTTCTTCCTTTTTCACATTGTCAGTTATCTCATTAGGATCTTACGTACTGTTATAGTTTATTCACACCAGAGAAGCTATTCGGTATTTACACGTGTGACTTATTTATTTCACTTGGGAGTATATCCTCAATATGTATCCATTTTCCTATGAATGAATCTAATTTCTCATTCTTTAAGGCTGAGTAATATTCCATTTTATAGAAAACCCAAATCTTCTTTATCCAGTTTCCAACTGATGGGCAAATGGGCTGCTTCCAAGTTTTAGCTATTACAAACTTTTCCACTATAAACATAGGTGTGCATATATCATTGTGATATGATTCTTTTAATTCTTTTGGAAAGATACCCAGAAGAGGGATGGCTGGGTCAAATGGAACCTCTAGTCCCAGCTCTTTGAGGTATCTCCATATTGATTTTCATAGTGATTGTGCTAATCTGCATTCCCACCAACAATGGAGAAGGGTTCCTTTCTCCCCACAACCCCGACAACATTTGTTATTGAGTGGTTTCTTGATAGCAGCCATTCTTTGTTTGGTGAGGTGGAATCTCAGTGTTGTTTTCATCTGCATCTCTCAAATGACCAATGATATGGAACATTTTTTCATATATTTATTTGCTGCTTTTAATTTGTCTGAGAAATGTCTGTTCATTTCAGATGCCCATTTTTGAATCAAGTCCTTATATTTGGGGGCCGTTGTTTTGAGTTCTTTATATATTCTAGATAATAGTCCTTTGAGGAGCAGCTGGTAAAAAATTTTTCCCACATTTTAGGTTGTCTCCTAGTTCTGTTGATGGTTTCTTTTGTAGTACAGAAGCTTTTTAATAAGATGAGATCCCAGTTGTTGATTCTTTCTGCTAGTTCCTGTGCTACTGAGGATTTATTCATGAAGTCTTTTCCTATACCGATGTCTTCAAGAGTTCTGCCCAATATATCTTCCATCAAGTTTAGTGTTTCTGTTTTAATATATAGATCTTTAATCCACTTGGATTTTAATTTAGTGCATGTTGAAGGATAAGGGTCTTGTTTTTATCTTTGGCAGGTTGAGATCCAGTTTTTCCAACACCATTTATTAAACAGGCTATCTTTCCTCCAGTGGGGCTGGTCAGCTCCTTTGTCAAAAATGACATAGCTGAGTACATCTGGAGTTGTTTTTTTGTCTTCCAATCTGTTCCACTGATCCTCAGGTCTGTTTGCCACTACCATGCTGTTTTTATCACAGTGGCTTTGTAGTATAGTTTCAAAGTGGGAATTGTTATACCCGCTACCATGTCTTTGTTGCCTAGGATGGCTTTTGCTATTCTAGGTCTCTTATGGTTCCAAATGAATTTTTGGATTATTTTTTCTAGTTCTGTGAAATATAGTGTTGGAATTTCAATTGGCATTGCATTGAATCTGTATAGCAGTTTTGGTTTCTATGGCCATTTTCACTACGTTGGTTCTTCCTACCCAGGAGCAGGGGATATCTTTCCATTTTCTTATATCCTTTTCGATCTTTTTCAGAGTGCTGTAGCTTTCAGTGTAGAGGTCTTTTGCTGCTTTTGTTAGATTGATTCCTAGATACTTCATTTTTTTTGGATGCTATTGTGAAAGGAATTGTTTCCTTAATTTCTCTCTCAGTGAGTATGTTATTTGTATACAAGAAGGCTATTGATTTTTGGGTGTTGACCTTGTATCCAGCTACTCTGCTAAAAGTGTCAATTAAGTCTAGAAGTCTTTTGGTGGAGTTTTTTGGGTCTTCCATGTAGCGTATCATATGGTCAGAAAATAATGACAGTTTACCTTTTTCCTTTCCTATCTTTATTGCTTTAATTTCTTTCTCTTGTCTAATTGCTGTGGCTAATGTTTCCAGAACTATATTGAAGAGGAGTGGTGATAGTGGGCACCCTTGTCTTGTTCCTGATTTTAACATGAAGGTTTTCAATTTTTGGCCATTTAATATGATGTTGGCTGTTGGTTTTTCATAGATAGCCTTTATTAAGTTGCAGTATAGACCATCTGTTCCAATTTTTTGCAGAGTTTTTATCATGAATGGGTGTTGAATTTTGTCAAATGCTTTTTCTGCATGTATTGAGAGAATCATATGGTTTTTGTCCTTGACTTTGCTAATATAGTGTATTACATTAATTGATGTATGATGTTGAACCATCCTTGCATCCCTGGAATAAATCCGACTTGGTCAGGATGGATGATCTTCTTGATGATCCTCTGTATTTTGTTTGCTAATATCTTATTAAGGATTTTTGCATCTATATTCATTGAGGAGAATGCCCTGTAGTTCTCTTCTGTAGTTGCATCTTTCCCTGGTTTGGGAATGAAAGTGATACTTACCTCCAGGAATGAATTTGGAAGTATTGCTTCCCTTTCAATTTCATTGAAAAGTTTGAAGAGTAATGGCAGTAGTTCTTCTCTAAATGTCTTGTAAAATTCAGCTGTACTGTGTGGTTTTTAAAGCACTGTCATGATATTAAGATTTATTAGTAGATAATTCCTTTGAAAGGTATTTAAAGTCTGAAGGGATTAATTTTGACAATTTAAAGTTATATATTTATATATTTATTAAGTGATTTTTAAATGTTTTAACATAGAATGCAGTAACTTCTCTCCTGCCAAAATAAATTAAAAGAGAAGACTGATGGTTTTCTGAAGAGTCTCCTAGTCTCTTACATCATATGATGGTAGACCATTGATGAAGTAATTATCTGGATAAAGAGCTTTACTTTCATGGTAAAAGTTTTAGATTATTCCTGGAGAGAGTTGTTTGGTATTGTCTGAGTGGCTTAAGAGAAGCTCTTCATTTCTATTTCTGTTCCAGTTGACTTTGTAAACCAATACATTTTTTTTGCCTTAATGCTTAATGTATACCAATACAATATTAAGCACATATGATTTCTTATGAAATCGACAAATTATTATTATTATTATTTTTTGGTACTGGGGATTGAACTTGGGTCTTTGCGCTTGCAAGGCAGACCGCCGAACCGCTGAGCTAAATCCCCTGTCCCTGAAATTGACAAATTAGAGGTATGATATTTTGTCACATCTGAATTTATAAATCTGGGATAATTTCAGTGGTGCTTTGCTTTTAGAGCCATCTTTAAAACTTTATGTTTTCAGTTTATGGCACCAAAACATAATTTGCCTTTTCAGAATGTGTCACTCCTTTCTATGTGTTTGTTCTTTCTTTGTCTTTTGAGTATAGACTTTGAATGAGAGTTGTATAGATAGTACAATTTTAATTCTGAATCCCTCAGACTCTTATGAGAGTGTCTCTGAATAAATGTATTTCCTTTATTGGTTCTTTTATAATATCTTGTAATTATATTATCTAATTTATTATTATCTGGAGCTATGGAACTGGGTCAAATTTCCATGCCTTCAAATGAGAGCTACAAAGAAAATTGCAATATTTATTATATCTTCAGATTCTTAGTGTGATTTGTGGATACTTTTAACATTATCTTGTCTTCTTCTGTTTTGTGATTCTTAAAGTAATTCTTGAAATGTAATGATTTTTTTTACCTTATAGTGTAAAAAAACAAATTTGATGTAGAATCCCTATTCTTAATTTATTACATCTTAAAGTGACTACTCTCAAAGAAAGTGGTTTCTTATTTATAGTGAATAGAATATTCTTTTACTAGTTTACAAACTAGATTCAGATAAAATACTAGATGACTTAAAATTTAAATATTGAGGCAGCTGAAATTGTGCAATTATTGACTGAATGTCCATAAACAATTTACTGGCATAAAGAGCATCTAGTTTATAATTCACAGTTGTGTGATTCTAAGATATTTTTTAGAAGTCACAGTATAGAATAGAAACCAATAATTTTAAATTTTATTTCTTATAAATGGAATCTCTAGGGCTAGGGATTTAGCTCAGTGGTTCTGCTGCCTGCCTGGCAAGCACAAGGCCCTGAGTTTGTTCCCTGGTACAAAACAAAATAGAACTTTTCAAAAATGTATAATATCCAATTAAGTACAGTGTACATAGGGAAGGCAGTATAGTTTGATAAGTATAATATTAACATATCAACTCACAATGTCCACTGACATTCTTTGCACTAAATTGCCTAATAGACTGACATCATTTGGTTGTAAATATTATTTAGATTTTAAAATATTTCCCTTTCTGACTAAGGGATATATGAAAACCATCACCATGAACTGAAGACAAATTTGATAAATTATGTCAGTCATCTTTATAGCATTTTTAAATGTTTGTTCTAGAAGTGGTGCCCAGAGTTAAATCTCCAAATCTCTAGGAATCAAAAAGATCTCTAAAAAACCAGAAAGTATTATCAATAGTTATTTCTTTCAATTGTTCATCCAGTCTTTTAACAAACATTGGTGGACACAACACTGTGCCATGTGCTTAGAATAGATTGTCCCATTTCTTCATAATGCTTATCTGCCTGGAAAGAGAATAATTGAGCAAGTAATGGTAAGTTTGAGGCATGCCGTAAGGAGGTCTGAGTGCTACCATGCTAGGCTCTTTATAACAACCAACGAAAGATTTATTAGGAAGTCTAGAGAAGGACCATAAAAATAATGAGAATGATCCTTTCTGTAGGATGCAGAAAGGAACTTCAATAGGAGTACATGCTTAAAATGAACAAGCAAAAACCCTGTCTGAAAAGAAAAAGGCCTCCATGGGTATGATCCAACCTTTTATTTATTGATTTGGAAACTTGAATAGATCTCATTCCTCCAGAGTTAACACAGCATGCATTGAATGGAAGAGATGAATATGAGATCGCCCCAAATAAGTCAGACATTACTTGTTCAAAAGAATTTAAATAAATGTGTATGGCCTGTAGGAAAAATAGAAAGTATAGCCCTAAAATTTCAGTTGATCTTGCACTGAGGCCAATTCTGTACTGAGCTATGGCCTACGTATAGCATGTCTTTCCTTCAGCACCAAATGTGAATTTTCTGAGTGAAAAATAAAATGATGCTATGTTAAGCCTGCTTTTTTGGAACAGCTATCAGAAATACGTTAATATATGAAGAGACATAATTGTGTTTTGGTGAATGCTGTATATAACATGAAATTTGGATTTAGGTATGAATGCTATAAAATGAAAATGTGTGTCACAGTGATCTATTTATGTACCAGAGAAAAGCATGAATGTCTAGTATTCTCAGCACCTTTTATGAAAGCTTAGCAGATGTTTCATATTTCATAACATAGTCGGTAATATAATTTTCATAACTTTGCACTTAGAATATATTCATTGTATTGTAGCAAAAGATAGTTAATACAATAAGAAAAAATATATAAACTATTTTATTTTAAAATAGGAAGCAGGATGGGCATGGTGATGCACACATGTTATCCCAGGCTTAGGGAGGCTGAGGCAGGAGGATTCCTGTGAGTTCAAGGATGTCCTGGGTTATTAAGTGAGTTCAATGCCAGCCTTAATTACAGAGAGAGATCCTATCTTAAAAAAATAGAATAAAATAAATAAAATGGAAAATACAATATTTTTTACTAGAGCTAATAATAGTGTCTCAATATAAGACATTTAAAAAAAAGAATATTATATCTATATCTATACACACACATACACATATGAGAACTTAAATTCTAGGTAAAAACTAATATGTTCAAGTGTCTTAAACATTAAACATATAAAACCAGAGTTATATTTCATTTCTAACACATAGTAAATCCTCAAAAAATTATGTGAAGTATTAGGAAAAAAATAAATGAATCCAAATACTACATTAGTAATTTGAATCCTTGAAAATGATGCATGTTATAATATCATTACAGACAAATCTATGTGTGTGCATGTGTGTGTGTGTGTGTGTGTATATATATATATAGAGAGAGAGAGAGAGAGAGAGAGAGAGAGAGTATATATGTATATACACAGATGTGTGGTATCAACATAGGCTATTTCCTGATAGAATTTGAAATATTCAAAGTCAAACTCTTCTTTTTTACTTTTTTCTCATGATTAGAATGATTCTGAAAAAGTCTTGTCTATTGGAGCCCTACACACACACACACACACACACACACAATGTTCAAGTGTCTTAAACATTAAACATATAAAACCAGAGTTATATTTCATTTCTAACACATAGTAAATCCTCAAAAAATTATGTGAAGTATTAGGAAAAAAATAAATGAATCCAAATACTACATTAGTAATTTGAATCCTTGAAAATGATGCATGTTATAATATCATTACAGACAAATCTATGTGTGTGCATGTGTGTGTGTGTGTGTGTGTATATATATATATAGAGAGAGAGAGAGAGAGAGAGAGAGAGAGAGTATATATGTATATACACAGATGTGTGGTATCAACATAGGCTATTTCCTGATAGAATTTGAAATATTCAAAGTCAAACTCTTCTTTTTTACTTTTTTCTCATGATTAGAATGATTCTGAAAAAGTCTTGTCTATTGGAGCCCTACACACACACACACACACACACACACACACACACACACACACACACACACAGCAGTAGATGACTGAAGTTTCCCTCTGTAATATGTTTATCTCCATTACTTTCAAATGCAAGCCAAGTCTTACATTCAACTCTGCTTCCTCCCTGGTATCTGGTGCAGTAACTGTTACGGCATTTAGAATTACTTGCAGATTGACTGGGAAAAGTCACATTATTTCTCTACCAAGAGCAACATAGTAATTTTGAAAGTTCTGTTAAATAACTTTTGTATAGCAATCTTGGGTTGATACAGAGTGAATTTTGAATATATCCATAACTAAACAATTAAAAAAGAAGTAAAACTATAGCACTCTGCAATACAAATTAATAAATCCTGTTTGAGTAAATGACAGAAGATAACTCACTTTTGTTTTGAAAAATGAATTTACAGACAAGGGTAAGTTCTTATGCTTCTGTGAAGATTTGCTGTTGCACTAAAATTCAGAATTTATTTTACTTAGTTATAATAAGATGAACACTGTATGACTATGGTGACAGAAGATGTTAGAGGTTAATACATCTCCGAAACACCAGTCATCCGGGTCATTCTTCCCTTGCATAAAAATCCGCTCTTTTAATCTGTTTTTTTTCTATGAAGTTTTTATGTTGTCATTTATGTCACTTAAAAAAAGGAAATAGTTCCAATTAATTATTATTTAATTAATAATCTAAGGGATATACAATTAATTTTGTTGATAGCCATTTCTCAAGTTCTGAATTTAATATTTTTCAAAAAAAGGTTTAATTTGTCTTCCATCTGTAAATTTAATTTTTATTGCTGATATCTTTTCTTGTCATTTTTTCATGCTTTAATCATCAGGCAGTTATGTTTCACAGTTCTGAAGGCTGGGAAGATCAAGATAGATGTGCTGTTTGTTCAGTTCTTTGTAAAGGTCCTCTTTCTGGTTTTGAGGGAGACTTCTTGCTGTGTCCTCAGGTAGCAGGAAGAGATGCATTCTGGTGGCTGGCTTTCTCTTCTTATAAGGCAATACTGTAACTCCATCATGGGAGCTCTACCCCCATGATATCCTCAAAACCAAATTACTTCCTAAAGTCCTATGTCAAACTGTCGCATCCAGGAATAAAGCTTCAGTGTGATAAATTTGGAAGAACACCAATATCTATTCCATAAAAAGTACTATCTTAAGGTATATCTCATTTTTATGTGATGATTAAACATAAGATTCCCCAAGAAAGATCTATTATTGTGAATACGACTTTATGAAAAAGTTTGTCAGATTTCAGTGATTCAGGAGAGCAAGAGAAAACTATTAAAATTCTAGTACTGGGGGCCAGGGATTTTAGCTCAGCAGTGCCACTGCCTGCCTCGCAAGTGCAAGGTCCTGAGTTTGATCTCTGGTACCAAAGAAAAACGAAAGAAAAATTGTAATACAATTTAAGCATGGCTGCCCAAGTTAAGCGTGATGAGGCAGATTGCCATAATTTGCTTCTTCTCTCTCTGATCTCTAATGAATTCTTGTTAACTTATGGTGGTGTAAAAGTAAGCAATGAAGTGAACAATTTTGATTTTGTTTCCTTTTAAGAAATCAGCAGATTCTGCCCTATCTGCCACAGATACTTATATCTAAAACGAGTACATATTAAATTGAAAATATTTCTTTAACATTTAACTTGAAGTATGCAACACAAAAAGTGTACTTTCATATTAGACTGATAGCATGTAAATCAAAAAGTAAAGAGGATAAAATCCATTTCTTATAGTTTTGATAATTTCTTTTAAAGTATAAATCTTTTCCTCCCTTCTTTAGATAATGTTTTCTTTCTAAGGTACATATTCCTTGTAGGGAAACGCTTTATGATACTGTTTGTCAGAGTTGGGTTGAAAGGAAATAGAGCTCATCTTCATTTGCCAAATAAATTTAAAAATCATGAAAATTAAGGATTTAACTATGATAATATTGTCTTATGGATTAGTCAAGCTTTGAAGCCATAGCAGAGGGGGAAGCATTCCTGGTACATGAAATGTAAATTAATCATTATTCCTGAAGTGTGCCTGTGGATTTCACTGAGGAGTGGTTTCTTTGCCCAGTTTCTGTAGTCACTCCAGGCTACATACATATTTCAGTAATATACTGCAGTGCTAATAATGATGTAAGAGTGGAGCTTGGGTATCTCATGAAGTTCATATATATGAGTTAAATTAATCTTGTCATGGTTTAAAAGGCTTTATTCATATTTTATGTGAACATGTTATGTGTGTTTTAATGATTTAAGAACACGACATTTTGAGGTCCAAGTGTTTTAATTCAGATATTGTAGATACTCATTTTCTTTTTGAATATAGGAGGAAAAGATCTTGAAAATGAGCCTTACTGAAACCCTTTCCTAAGAAAGGGTTGCAGTTTCACAGGACTGCCGTGGGTGTGAGCCAGACCTCACTAGCAAGGGAATGAAAGGATGTTACAAACAGTACACTATTGTGCATTTCTATCAAAGTCAGGAAACTGGAGAGCTTGGTGTGTATCTTAATTCCTTTACTTGTCCTGCTGCTGTGCTTTCAACAGCCTGTTCATTTTGATGTGGCAGATAAATAGGTATGGGTGGACCCAGTGGGAGGGTACGCTTCCATTGATTGAATTGGCAAGGAAAGATGCTTTAGTAACGATTCCCCACCATGTCTTTTGCAATCCTATTAGCAATATAAATGTGAGTCCATAGAAAGTTTTGGTAATGTCCCATGCATGACTGGCTTCAAGGTTCTATAATCTGTGTAGTTAAACAGAGCTGTGTGCTTAGGAAGGCTCCATGCTTTGTTGTTTTCATCTTGTATTTTTAAGTATTGAGGAAAAAATGACATTTTTTCAGTTTGCACTAGACTGTAAACTTATAAATAGCTTTCTTTGGTCTAATAAATGATATAATAATTTGAATAGAAAATAGGAACCCTGCTCTTGTCTCATGTTTCCAAAGCAAGCACCCCTATGCTTTTGGATTAACACTATGGAACAGTAAGCCCTCAGTATTTCAAAGAGGAAGATAAGCAGCAGTAGAACCTCATATTAAAAATTATTGGTAGGCTACATTTTAATTAGACATTCATATTCACATTTATTTTTCTTTTTTTGTCATAGAATATTAGAGTGTATCAGTATTTCTCAAATCTACATTTGACTTTTTAGCATATATATCCTTTTATTTTCAAGTAATTTGGATATGACTACTGTTTGGTCTGTTTTTCCATGCAAATAACTTTCCATTTTATATCCTTTATTCATCTATGTTTTGCCACAATTTCCAAATGTCATTTCAGCTGTATAGGACAGAAGTTGTAAGAACACAAGTATATAGCATCCCAAGATAAGTGACGCACACACGCACAAATAGAGTCCTATATAAATTATCTTTAGTTATGCTGGTACTTCCCATTGTTCTTGCTTTTCTTGTCTAGAAAGGCAGATTAAGCCAGATTAATTTCAAACAAGAAATTGTCTTTAAGTTTACTTGTAAAATAGGCATTAACAAAATAAAAAAAGTGGTTAGACTTGGGCATTTTTCTGAATGTAACTACACAGCCAAATTATTTGTTCTTTCTGTTCTTGGACCATTCCTTCCACTTTTAGAATACTGAAGACTATAAATGACATTTGAGAGGAAAATTAAGTTCCAGAACTACTGCAGTGGAATAGTGATCTCATCAGACATGTTCCTGAAATCATCAGTTTCAGTTTAATAGCTTCAAAGAATCATTTGTTGTAAAACAAACAGAAAAAAAAAAGACACAAAAAAACAAAAAAACATGTTACTTTTAGTTGAATTAACATCATTTTGGCAGAGCTCAAGGCAACTTTTGGCTTAGTTGATGTTTGGATTCAGTTTTCTGAATGTTTATTTCAAGCCAAATGTCTAACCAGACAGAAGTCTGTGCATGTAGCCATTTATTGTGACAGCAACTACATCATTAGACAAACTAGTCTGGTCACAGATTACGAGTTAGCCTCCACGTCCCAGCCAGCTTCCGTCTGTGGATTCCAATTGAAATCAATTCAATATGCTGTCTAGTTGAGAGTCATATGAAATAGAAACAAAACTAGAAAAAAAAAATGCTGTGCTCGCTTTTAATTTCTTCTTGTGGCAGAACTAATTTTAAAGTTAAAACTCCAGTTTAAAAATTTGATTTAACAGTTGGATCCTTGGCATTTCTTTAAACTTGTCATGTTAGCGAAGCCCAAAGGTTTTGGAATGAAGCAATTCAGAACCATATAACGTTATTACAGCAGTTCAGAATTCTTGGAGAAAGATTGTCTTCCAAATTGTGGGTGAACTTTCGTATGTAAGATGTCTAACTACTAAAGGCAGTCAGCCTGCTAAATTGCCAATAGTAAATCATTTTGATATGTTAAAGTTCTTAGTTAAAAGATTATAGAATGAAAATATAAATTTTATAGGCTTGTACTAATAGGGCAATGAATTTGCCAATGGAGAAGTTTTAGAAAATAGTTCCTCTATTTAAAGTACTCGAAGCAGCAAATTTTAGTGATGTCTTGTTACTTATTGAAATTTAAAGGATTTCTAATAGCAAGAAAATTCAGAGGTTGTGTGAGATACAGTAATTTATTTGTGTTTTTGTATTTGTGTGCATAAGTGTATGATTAGTAGTATGGTATAACCATCTTATGTGTACATATGACCTTATACAGGATTTTACCAACATCAACTTGTCAGACTCTGATAATGCT
The DNA here is from genome assembly GCF_012274545.1 of Fukomys damarensis. Taxonomy (NCBI): domain Eukaryota; kingdom Metazoa; phylum Chordata; class Mammalia; order Rodentia; family Bathyergidae; genus Fukomys; species Fukomys damarensis. Next base: position 112,494,127 of record NW_022900928.1, on the reverse strand, counting down.
GGAAAGTAACAAGGTGGTATGTATCATTTTATACTCCAAAATACTGAAAATCTGAAGATTAAGTAAAGTCACCTTATATTCATTAATCCTCCTTTATCTTATCATTTTGAAGCTTTTTGCTTTTGTTTAGAATAGAATCATTATAGATAATGTGTCATCAGCAAAAGACAACTGTCGTGTGATTTCTGTAAATGGACGTGCATGTGTCATGTTTACATAAAAGTAAATGCTTTTTAAATTTTTTGGCAATACCTATTAAATAGTCTAAATGAGGAAAGAAGGAATAGAGACCTAAACTAAATAAAGATTTCAAGCCCAAAGCTTTATATTTCTGGCTTTAAAAATTACCTAGATGCTTTCTCTTAACACAATAAGACAAACATGGTGTACAAACTAAAGAACTGCTTTGTAGTTGTATTCCTTTCAACCACTGTTAATCAGTTAAATGAAGCTAGGATAAAAATGGCTTATTCAGTTAAGTAAATGAGATGTAATAATCAAGACAGTTTAATATTTTGAGTTATTTTAATTATATAGCCATGTGTGTATGTGGCTGTTTAAATTTTTCACTGATCTGAAATCACTTACTGATGACTAAAAGAAAAGGTATGCAAGTATTTTCTCTGATATGAAGCACTATAAAAATGCTATCTCTCAACTTCAATCTGTAGCCGCATACCTATCACAAATCAGTGCTGAGGGAAGTATTCATCAGATTGATGTAGATTAACAAAATGTTACAATTGTAGGCTGAACACTTTATGTGCTGTTTTTAAAATGCACAGTGTACAGAAAAGCATTTAAAGTCTTTTGTAAAATAAAAGCCACCTCACCTCAAATTAAATATATAATTGAGTATATGTGAAATGGAAGTTTCCGCTGAGATCTGAAAACAAGAAGCACTGCATCCCAAAGTACAACAACCATGCTCAATTTGAAGAAAGCAAGCAAAGGAAAACTAGCATTTGGGACTCTGAAATATCTCACTAAAATGAGAGGAAGGTTCAAAAATTTATAAAAAGAGCCTCTGGTTGACTGTTATTCCCATTTTAATATCCTCCAAAGGGGAACGGGTGTGGGGAGAATTCTTTTTATAAATGGGACTTTAAGAAAATCAAGGAAAACTTTTATCTGTGTGAGGGGTATGGTATGCTGTAATATGAGGGATAAGCTGAGTAACTGCCTTGAGTTTGGAGTGCCTATAAAGATTTTGTTGGGTATTCTGAATCATTGCAAGAAAAAAACAATTCTGTGTACCAGAGGAGGGCTACAGGTAAAAGCAGGCATGGCACTCTCTCTAAGGTCTTGTGCAAAGAGATGGCCTGGAGAATCAAAATGACCTGTGCTTTAGAAAATTCAGATACTGGGCCAAGGATTTAGGTCAGTGGTTCTGCTGCCTGCCTTGTAAGCACAATGACTGGAGTTCAATCCCCGGTACCAAAAAAAAAAAAAAAAAAAAAAAAAAAGAAAAAAAAGAAAATTCAGATACTAAAGATAATTTGGGACTAAATGAGAGTTATATTGATTCTTGTCAGCAGAACGTTAGGGAAGAAAATCCCTACTAAACATTTAGGGTAAAGAGGGATGTGGATTCATCATATATGGTACAAAAGCATCTAGGAGAAGAATCACTTTAGGTGGCTGGAAAGTTCTTAGAGTTCCTATCCTAGATTTTCACCAATCAAATAAAACTTTTCCACTCTTCTCTAGAAATTGGCATTTGTAAGCTGAGGGAGAAGGGGCAGAAGCAAGATGGTAGTGCTTGTTCTTCAGAATATATGTCATAGCAAGTTCTTACCTCCATATATTGACAATTTTATATATTTTTTTGCTTTTATGTTAATACATCTTTCTAACTTTAGATTTTATGAATATTCAGTGGGGTAATTTCTAGAATTTATAAGAAGTCTCTACATAAAAAAGTTAAAAAGATGATGTCGTTGAATATGCAAAGAGGTATCACTTAAAGACAGCTTTTGTCCTGTTACATTACTGAAAAATTTGAAATCAACATAAGAGCTGCAGATGCAAAATGTCTTTATACATAATCTATTAATCTAATTTATATTATAAATAATAACATTGATTGTGTTGCAGCTACTCAGATAACATTATATTATTTCCAGTGGTAAATAGCTTCCGTTGACTTTATAGTAAAAATAAGGCAGTTGTTATTATAAAATAATTTAGCCTATCTTAATATTAGTTTAATATTAAAATTTCTTTTTAAAGTCTGAAATATTCTCCGTTGCTTACATACATATTTTTCAAGAGATTGTAAAACTTTTGTCAAACCTAATACCTAAAAGCTCAGTTATAGAGTATGTATGTACTTCATTATTTTGAGGTTATACTTTTTTTTAAACAATGAGTCATTTTTTAGGAACTATATGAATGCAATTATAAGGGCAGATATGCTTTTTTTTTTTTTTCTTTTGGTACCAGGGATCGATCTCTGGACCTTGCACTTGCGAAGCAGGTGGTGGAACCACTGAGCTAAATCTCCAGCCTAGATGTTCATATTTGTATATGTTAGAGACTTATATAATAGGTAGTAAATACAAAAGTTTAACATTATCATCTTAAGTGAAATAAATATGAAGCCGAAATATATATACATATATATATATATATGTATATATATTTAATTTTAGTTTTTCTTCAACCTAATAGAAACCATTGTTTTATTATTCAAAAAATTGGCTAAATGGTTTTATGTTATTTTTAGGCTTAGATGAGGAAATATAAGAAGACCACATATGCATTTCATCTGATACATAGGCTTTGTGCGTAATCTAAAAAAAACTATCAATGCCTTTTAGTTTTTTCCAAACTAACACATAAAATTCAAGCTACAGATTAAAAAAAAAATTTAGGATTAGATCCAAGTAAAAACTCTGCACAGCAAAGGGAATGACCAACAAGCTATGAGAAAACATATAGAATGCATAGAATGCAAAAACAGATTTGCAAAGTATTTATCTGACAAGCAGTTGATATCCAGAATATAGAAACTCTAAACCATCAATAGCACTAAAACAAACAGCCCAATATAAAATAGGAACTATACCTTAATGTACTTTAATATTTTCCCAGAAGAAGATAAACATATGACAAGAGGTATATTAGAAATGTTCAGCATCACTAATCATCAGTGAAATGTTGATGAAGACTACAGTGAGATACGAACCTACCACAATGAAAATGGCTATTTTCTTTCTTTTTATTAGTACATGTTTGTGATGCATAATATAATTAGATTCATCTTGGGGAATTGGTACACATACACAGCACATCTTAGCCAGGTTTGCATCCCCTTCCCTTCTCTACCCTCCTGTCCTCCTGATTCCCTGATCCCCTTTCCGTCTCTACATAGTATGCCTCTATTTTCTATCACGTACTTTTTATTTTGCTCTTTAAATTATTTATATTGTGGATTCTTCATATAAGAGAGAATGGCTATTGTCAAAGGCTTCAGATAAGTTCTGGTGACAGTGTGGAGAAAGTTGCACAATTTTAATAGGAATGTAAATTACAGCAGCCATTATGGAAAAAGTATGAAGGTTCTTCAAAACATTAAAACAGAGCCACCATACTGTCTGAAGGAAATGAAATCAGTGCTTTGAAGAGGCATCCATGCTCTCAGATTTTCTACACAACAATTAACAATAGCAAAGGTATGGAAACAACCTGCATCTGTCCACTGGTGAATGGATAAGGAACACATGGTACATATGCTCTGTACAGTACTGTTCAGCCATCATGAGAGTTCTGTCATCTGTGACAACATGGATTAAACAAGAGCCCATATGTTAAAGCAGTGCCAAAATCAAAAAGAATACTTAAGTATTCTGCAATCTCACTCATACACAGAATTTTTTATTTTTTATTTATTTTTTTGGTACCGGAGATTGAACTCCGGTCCTTGCGCTTGCAAGGCAGGCCCCTGAACCGCTGAGCTAAATCCCCGGCCCCATACACAGAGCTGAAAAAAGCTTATTTAACAAAATTTGAGCATAGAATGGTGGTTACCAGAATCTGAGGGGAATCTGAGTGGAGAGGGAAATGTTGATCAATGGATACTAAGTTATAGTGAGGTAGAAGGAGAGATATCTGGTGTGCTATTGTTTAGTATAGTGATTCTAGATAGCAGTGAACTGTGTATTTTAAAAAGCTAGGAAAAGCATTTTGAAGATTTTACTATATAGAAGTAATAAGTGAGGATACAGATATGTTTAATAATATATATGAACACATGTATTGAAACATCATATAGTAGGTCATTAATATGTAAGATTTATTTTCTTATGCACCAGTTAAATTATATTTAGTTCATAAAACATCCCAAATTTCCTCCAAAATATATCCATGTATTATATATCATATTCTTTCATTTTTTTCTCACAAAGTTTCTTTTAACATAAACCCACTTCATTCCTTTCTTTGTTGATTAATATTATGAAATTTAAAATATGTTGTGCACTACATTGTGTTTTTTTGTTGTTTGTTTGTTTGTTTGTTTTTGTAACTGGGGATTGAACTCAGGACCTTGTGCTTGTGAGGCAGGCAGCGGAACCACTGAACTAAATCCCCAGCCCTATTTTGGACTTCCTAGTCCTAATATGTACTAATACTATACCTGCTTCTAACACTAATTAATACATTAGTAAGCATATCACATAATTTTCATTACTGAAGATGGTGGAATTTACTGCATATTTCTTAACAAAGAGTCATTTGAGTATGGTCTTTTTTTGTGGGGAGGGATCGAACTTGGGTTCTTGTACTTGCAAGGCAGGCAGTGGAACCACTGAGCTAAATCCCTGGCCTTGACTAAGGTCTCTCTATGATTATATTATATAGCAGCATAAAATGTCTCACTTCATTATAATTTTTATACCTGTAAATTAATAAAATTAATAGAATATTAATAGAAAATCTAGAGCATTAAAGAGAAACTCAGTTATTTCTTTGAAGCTTTATAACAAATCCAGGCATTTCTTTAATAGGTAACTATCTGTAAGTTTGTCATTTTAAATTTTTTATTTTCAGCAGTTGAAGCCTAGGTTTATTTCAGTGTTTATGTCAATAGCTAGGACACATGAATGTAGACTTCAGAGTGCTGCACCACTTAGTCTGAAGAATCATTGCACTCTGAAATTTGTGTTTAACGTGATATTTTGTTAGAGCAAAGATTTAGTCCTATATTTGTCCCTGAACTGTAATGATAAATGTTTTCATTGTATCATTCAGCAATTTAATATCATGTTGGAGACTGATAACTGTGAATCATGGTGTCAGCAAAGTGAAGCCAACAACTCAGTCTACAAATTTAATAGTAAAAAGTGCTTAATGAATTCTCAGCATGAGCATGTGTCACACAAACTGAAACCAACATAGATTAAATATCACTGTTTCAACTTGGTTATATTTTTATAAACCTTGTGCAGCACTTGCAATATAGTAGAATACTCCTAGTTCTTGATGTAATGCATTTATTTATACATGTGTTTTTTTGGCAATAGGCATACATATTACATACATAATTAGACATACATATAGAATTTCATTAAAGGTTGGCTAGCAAAACCACAGGGAAAAAATCCAGAAATCTCAGACTTCAAACATGCAAGGTTTGTCTTTTACTCATATTAAAGGTCTGTTGAGAGGTGGCTGGGTGCCCTACTTTTTGTCACTGTTGTCCTCAATTCTCTTATCTGAATGATAGAGGAGCCATGATCTAGAACTTTGTCTAGAACTTATTGAGCTGAAGGAAAAGGAACATGTTAAAGTTCTACTGGCTTTGGATATTTAATGTTTCATGATGAAACTGAATCAAATTGTTTATGGAAATGCATATCATAGATCTGAAAGAATTGAGAAAATTGCATTGTGAAATTCTAGAGAACACAATATAGAAAATAGTTATAGTTACAGTTATAGTGTAAATGTATAAGTAGTTAAGAAAGTTGGCTTTGTCAGACTATATTTCACATTCACATAAACATCAGTATTGTCTACTTATTTGAAATTGATAAAATAAGATTATAAACAGATATGAACAAATATGGAGGGGAGGAAGTGTGTGTTGGAACATTTCTGTAATTTTGTATTTCTGTACATTTTCACCTGCATTATAATATCCTATTTCCTGTCCACGGTTGTATGCCTTTCCATGTTAAGTATATGAATGTTTATAATTAGTGAAGCTGAAGATGAAGTGTCATTCTACATAATTGAGTTACAAAATAGTGAATTAAACTGTGTCTATGAAGAGATGATTGAATGAAGAGATAGTTGAGCAAAGAAAATAATTTTCATTACAAATAAAATTTGCAAATATATGTGTATGTGTGTATGTATATGTGTACATATGTACATACAGGAAGCAGCTAGTATATAGTAGTGAAAAATAGGTACTTTGGTTTTTTTTCTTTTTATTGAGTTTATTGGTACATTCTAGGTATACAGTACGGTTACATTCACTGGGATCTTGTACCTCTACATGACAGGTCTTGGTTCTCATTTTTTCCCCTTGTCCCTGCCCTCTCTTTACTCCCTCCTCCCCTCCCCATTTACAAACACTTTATTTTCATTTCTTCCTTTTCTCATATTTTTTTGTTTTCCTTTATTCCCTTTCCCCTACCCTTCCCACTTTCCCTACACCTTTAGCCCCTTTCTTCATATTTCACATTGTTAATTATCTCATTAGGAACTTGTGTACTCTTATAGTATTTCACACCAGAGAAACTATTCGGTATTTACACATGTGTGACTTATTTATTTCACTCAGGAGTATATCCTCAATATGTATCCATTTTCCTATGAAGGACTCTAATTTCTCAAGGAATGGGTACTTTGGAGGCAGTGTTCTTGGGCTCAAACATTAGCTTCCTTCCTTAGTATTCTTTTAACTGTAAGCAAGTTCTTTACATGCTGTCCTATAGTTCCCTCATCTATAAAATTAGAATAATGATATCATTTAGTTCACTGACTTATAAATTTTAAAATAAAATTTAGTATTAAAGGAATACAAATTATGAGTAATAAATATTAAATCAATCAAAACCTTAGTAACCACTGTTATGTTATTTTGACTTTTTATTTAGGTATTTGATATTATTGCTCACTGTAACACAAAACATTTTCCTTAGAAGTTTTAGTCTAATGAAGGAGAAAAAATACGAGTCTTTTACTATGGTGTGATAAGCGCAGTAATAATAGTATGTAGAAGGGGAAGAGGTGCTTTATCCAGGGAGGATGGGGAGCAGCACTCTGGAAAAGCTTCCAGGTAAAGATAACCCAAACTATTTTAAGGATATTTGCTGTGTTGGAAGGTGAGGGTGAGAGTGAAGCACAGAGAAAAGGTGTTGAAAGCACGGCATGATCAGGAAAATGTGGAGAGCTAAGAATGGGAGGCCTGGAATGTTTGAAGAGCTCACTCACAGAGATCTGCATCTCATCCTAAGGAGGTTGTGCTTTTTTGATGCTAATGCATCATTGCTGAAGGACTGAAAATACAGGTATTGGTGTTTTGGAGCCAATAATCAATGCAGTCACAAGTACATTATCCCAAATGATAATCAGAATGAGTTCTCTGTCTGCTGAGTCTCTGAGAGGTTTTTAACAGTAGGCAACAAAGGTAAATGTTTTACTAATGTACCTATCCTGTACTCTTCATTCACTCTGGTTTTTCCATAATCTTAAATCATTCAGTTCTTATAATGAAAACTAGATAACTAATATGTGTGATCTTATTTTATCTGAAGTTTGTAACAGCATGTAAGTAGTAGTAATTTTTTCTCTAATATAGCTTTCATATATATACATATATTTATATTATATATATGTGCTGTTCCCATTTTTACCAAAAAATTGGTCATTTCATCTTCTCAGACTGAGTGGTGATGCTTGTTCCAGATCTATGGTCACATTTTCTGTCCAAGTGAACCCATTTTTGTAGTTTTTATTAGACTCACATAGAGTTCTTTGCATATGGATTTACTAGGACATAAGATATTGCTGCAGATAGATATTCAAAGGCAAAAATATCTTAAACTTACTCTCTAGGCAAATACAAGAGAGTTTTGTGGCCCTACTCTCAGTGACTGGTGTATAAATACAAATGGCCATTTTGTGGAAAATGCTACTTTAAATAAGCAAAGACCAACCTGTGATAAAATCTGGATTAGGCGATGCAAGTTAAATGAATAGATTATTTGAAACTTCACCCTTTTTATGTTTTAAAAATGTAAATTCAAGAGTCCATAGTTTACACTTGTTTTTCTTGGTCTTGTTGATCAGTGCTTTTCTGCAGGGGTATTTGAGACAGCGTCTTACTATGTAGTTAAGACTGGAACTCACTATGTAGTCCAGGCTGGTTTTGCACTCACAGCGATCCTCCTGCCTCAGCCTCCGGAGTGCTGGGATTACAGGCGTGTGCCACCACGCCCAGCTGATCAGTATTTTTAAAATTCAGTTTTTCTTTGTCTGTATGTAAATGTGATATGTTGAGCTACAAAATTTGGAAAACTATTCCCCTGTCAATTCAGTTGTCAGGCAATTCAAGTGTAGGATGTTATAGGTATGCTACTGATACATGTTAGCATCATGCAGAAACTCAATTCCCTGAAGTAGAAAACACAGTGTGTTTGAAAGACAAATAATTATGTTTAAAAAACCTGGGTTTTAAAATTCAGTATATAATTACCAATTTACTTCTGTATGCAACTTTCTCCATGCAGACATACAAAAATAATTAAACTATAGTCTTTAGCTTTGAAGATTTAATCCTGGAGAGGGAAATAGACTTGCCCAATTAATTATGCCCCCTGAAGATCTTTAATAAAAAGTCACCCTTCCGCATGAGGCTTTTCTGCACTCCACAGAATTGCAACACTATGTCTAAAAGCACATTTTCTAGTCTTCTTCCTTGTGGTTTTTTAACTTGACATCATATAAAACACTAACATATTATACATTTTACTAAAAAAAAGTGTATATTATTTGACTTCTGCCAGATTTATGAGGACAGAGATGTTTTTCATAGCACTGTGTGTTGGGCACATAGGCATGTTACTTCGTGGCAGCATGTTTTGGGTAGTTATTGCTCAAAAGTACTGTTGAATGAAAGAACAAATAGATATGTGGGGAATATTGGAATAAGGGAAAGAGTGGCACTTTTTTGCATGTAGTACAGCTAAAATTCATAGAATTGTTCTAAATTTAAAAAAATAAATAGAAGATTACTGAGCATTGAAGGATGAGGAGGAAGAAAGGATTTGAAGAACTCTAATCTTGACTTGCCCATTAATTCACAGCATGGCTAGTTACCCTTGAATTTCTGCTGGAACCGATGGAGTATGCTATTTTCAATTCCACTTGAGATTCTACTTTAGTCCCTCAAGTTTTTTGTCAGTAATCTTTACATCTGTTAAGATGTTTAGATTCTAATACCTATTATTAAAGAGGATCTTTATACAGTAGGTTAAAACCATCTGAAAACTTTAGTTTACTATGAACTAATCTAAGTTGAATCAAGTTATCATGAGCAGAGATGGAAGAAGTTATGGACAGTAGACCTGCCTAAGGAAAACATGTGAATGACTCAAGTTCGTATTTGCTTTTAAACAATTCATTTTATTGTGGTAAGAACGTTTAACACGACGTCTGCCTGCTAGACACCTTTGTAAGAGCACAATTTAGCATTCTTAACAATAAGCACAAGTTATTCAGAAGTTTTCTAGAATTTCTTAATACTGCATAAATGAAATTTTATACCTGGTGTTTAAGAACTCCCCATGCCCTGTAATCTCTAGTAATCCTAATTTTATTCTCTGCTTCAATGAGTATCACTGTTTTAGAAACTTCATTCAAGTGGCTTCATGGAGCACTTGACCTTCTGTGACTAGTTTATTTTACTTAGCATAATTTCCACAAGCTTCATCCATGTTGACCCACGTTGTAAAATTTGTTTAAAGGACAAGTAATATCTTCTTATAAGCATAAACCACGTTTTCTTTATGCATTCAAATTTCGATGTACATTTAAGTTGTTTCCCCCATTTTGTACACTGTAGTTAATACTTCAGGGAACATGAGAAACTTTTTGAGATCCTGACTACAAGCCATTTGCATAAATATTCAGAAATGTGTTTGCTGGATTATGAGTTAGGTAGATCTATTTTTAAGGACTCTCTGTACTACTTCTAATAGTATATATGTCATTTATATTTTTAGATTAAGGGAACCCGTTAAATTTTCCAAGGATCTAAACTGCACATTTTCATTAAAATATTTATGTTTTTCAGTCAAAAGTTAAAACTAGGGGAAAAAGTAAGTTTAATTAAATTGAAAAATTGATTTTAAAATCGTCACCATGTCTATTATATTTTACTAACCACATTAGAAGAAACCAAGTTCACCAATATTTCATCTTGGAATTGGATTTTCTTAGGATATTTATTTCTGACTCTATATAAAAAAGTTCTTCACAATAGTCAATAAATGAATTTGTAGATGTAATTAATTTACAAACCTCTTTTATTTCTGAAATGAATAAGTAGTAGGTCTTCTAGCCCTGATATTCATTAGTATGTGGGAACCATTAGTAATAAACTATATATACTATCATCAAATAAAAAATGAAGAAAATAAAACACATCAGAAAGAAAAGTAATTATTTAAAAGAATGTATCAAAATGCTCATCTAGTTTTTATACAAAAATTTTTTTACCAGTTTACCAAACCTCATATTTGTACATGCGTAGTTAAAATTTCCTTATACTCTTAATGTCATTGATTTTTAATAGAAAAATTTAAGAGTAAACGTATACAGTTTTGGTACAAGATTACATTTTTTATCTACTACCATCATCAAAATTCTAAACATTTCCACCAATACAAGGATATTTGCTTTCCTTTTTATAACCATATTCACCCTTCTCCCAAGCCTATTCTGTTTTTAACTCCTGGGGACCAGGAATGTGTTGTCAATTATGTAATTTCATTATTTTAAATTATCATAAAATATGCAACTTTTAGCAATTACTTTTTTATTAGACATAGTTCTGTGGAGTTTTCAGGTTGTGTGTATCATAATGTGCTTGTAGTATCCACTTAGAGTATACACAAACCACTGTTTAATCATTCACATATTGGTGGATATGTAGACTCATTTCATTTTCTGACTATGACAAATAAATAAAGTTCTGTACTATAGTGTTCAAGTTGTGTGAATATGTTCTGATTTTGAAATACATGGACAAAAGTATAACTGATGGATTGTATATTATACATTTAGTTATATAAGAAACTTCCAAACTAATTTCCATAATGGCTGGACTAGTCTATATTCTTACTAGCAATATATGAATGATTTAGTCACACCACATTTTTGCCAGCCTTTAGTGCCATGACCACCATTTTTTTTTTTTTTTTTTTTTTTTTTTTTGTATCATGGATTGAACTCAGGACCCTGAGTTTGTGAGGCAGGTGCAGCGCCAGTGAGCTAAATCCCTAGCTCACCATTTTTATTTTAGCAATTTTGATAGGTATGTGGTAGAATCATTAGTTTTTAATGAGTGTATTTTTGGCATTTCAGTTTTTCTAAGAAAAGAGGCTTACGGTCCACCTAAGCTACATTATAATATTGCCAAAGAAAAATAAAACAGGGCCAGGGATTTAGTTCAGTGGTGGTGCTGCCTGCTTCGCAAGCTTAAGGTCCCAAATTTGATCCCCAGTAACAAAAAAAAAAAAAAAAGAACAACAACAAAACAGTTGTACAATAACATGATTCTGATTTAATAATAAGAATATAATTTTGTATAATCATATGGTTCCTCCCTGTGATCAGAAAATTTATCATTATAAATGATTAATAATTTAATAGATTTATCTTATTTATTTTGGTGTATATTTAGTAATTTCTAAGGACACTGAAAACTATCTTAGGCCATGTATGTGTTGTGAATTTGTTTCAATGATATAAATGTATTAACAACTATAAAATTTTTATGAAGCATTTGTATGTGAAATCAGTATGAGTTTTCAAATCAGTTTTCATATAGAGATGTACCTAATAAAAACATTTCTTTAGTAACCAATCACCAAGTGAGCCAATCTGCAATTTATAATGTGTTTATCTTTTCATTTAATCTTGCTTGATCTTCACGATAAATCTGAAGGGAAGTCATGTTATTTTGCAAATGAGGAAATTGTTACTAAATTATTGGGAAGGCTTCTCCAAGACTTCACAGCTAATAATGTCAGAATTGTGACTGGGATGCATTTCTAATTTCCAAGTCCTTTGTCTAGTAAGAAAGTACATGGACAGACATAAATAATGAAGTCCATAATTATTACTTAAGATGCTCACCATATAACATTCATAAAAGTTTATGTTAAATTCCACACCTATGATCTAAAAAAGTATTCTATATCTAGCAGCTCAATTATTTCAGATTCAGCTAATATTTAATTGAACTAATGAGAGAAAATTTTCTTAGATTGCACTGTATGCACCCAAGTATTAATTAGCTTTGAGATGGCTCTGACATGAGGTTGAAAAACTGTTGAAACCTCCACGCCTAAGTAGATTAATACCCATTTTATCTTTAAAAGGTTGTATCTTTTTGTTAGAGTTTGAAGGGAGACACAGTGAATCAATAACCGTTATTCAAATATTCAATTGAAAATGTCAAGAAAAGAAAGAAGATATGTAGATAGGAAATGTTGGCTTATGAAATTACAGCTTTTTGTGATCTACATTGCTTTGGTCTACAGCTTGAACTCCAGAGATACAATCTAATGTTTTTGTAAAAAAAAAAAAAAAAAGAAAGAAAAATTGAAATAGTCAGAAAAACCAGTGTTACATTTAGAGGGTTTATTTAAGTTGACCTGACTGAACAAAATTGAATTGTATAATAGTAAGATAGTTCTTTTAGATATCAAGTTATCTTTTAATTAACACTTATTTGAAGTCATATATATTTTTTAAAAAATAAACATTTGACACATGTATTATTCAGATTTTCTTTCATTATGACAAAAGTACCAAACACCTTCAGCTTAGAGGATGAAAGCTTTGATTCAGGTCAGGTTCAGAAGTTTCGACGTTTCAGCCCATGGTCAGCTTGCTTTATTGGAGGAACATTATGGTGGAAGGGCTTGGTATAAAGACACTGTCATTTCATGGCAGCAGGGAGAGAGAGTGAGTTGGAAAGAATGGCAGAGAAAAAGGAGCCAGGGACCAAAGAGGCCAAGGTCACACCTGTATGATCCACCCAGGCACACCCAAGAGTAGGGTTTACTGTTCCCCTAGGTGGCTCCCTGGCCAATCAAATTGAAAGTATACTTAACAGTTTCAAGGCCTCAAATCTGGTGGTGTGTCAATTTTTTTTCAGCTGTAATTGAGTTTATTGGTACATTTTACGGATACAGTACAGTTGCATTCATTGTTGGGATCTTGTACCTCTACATGACAGGTCTTGGTTCTCATTTTTTTCCCCTTGTCCCTGCCCTCCCTTCATCACCTCCTCCCCTCCCCATCTACAAACACTTTATTTCCATCTTTTCATTATCTCACATTTTTTCTTTTCCCTTATTACCCTTCCCCTGCCCATCCCACCTTCCCTACACCTTTAGCCCCTTTCTTCCCATTTCACAATGTCAGTAATCTTATTAGGATCTTCTGTATTATTGCAGATTATTCACACCAGAGAAACTATTCAGTATTTACACATGTGTGACTTATTTATTTCACTTAGGAGTATATTTTCAATATTACTCAGCCATAAAGAACGAGAAAATAGATTCATTCATAGGAAAATGGTGTGTCAATTTTGACACCTCCTGTCTTTTATTGTGATAGTTATCAGCGAATCCACTTACTGTTCTTAAATGTCATTCAATGCCAGCTGCGTCTCTAGTTACCACCACCCTATCTAGGCCACTATACAACTACAGTAGCCTGTAGCCAACCTACTGGCTGGTTCCTTCAAAATCCTCTTTAATACCTTAGCCTGAGTGATTTGAAAAGTAAATGTAATCATGTCTGTTCTCTACTTACTTTCACAGGTCTCCTGTTGACCTTAGGAAACAGTACAAAATCTTGCGCAAAAGGAAAGGGTTTTGGCATTTATCTCACACGATAACTTGTCATTTTACCTTCATGGTAGAATTACAGCCCTCACTGACTTTTTCATGAGTACTTTACCTTCCCAGATCACAGTCCTGTAAGTTGTCTCATACAACATTCACTTGTATTGAAGTGTTTCTCTGATCTCTAGACTACAGGTTTCCGAAGCACCCTTAGCCCTTCATGATGTTCCTTACGTTGAATGCTGTGCTCTACTATGTCATGTTAATTGGTTTTTCTGTCTTCCTCCAGTGTCCTAAAAAATCCTTAGGCAGAAATCTGTTCTGTTTAGTGCTATAGGTGCTGCTTCTAGTGCAATGACTGCAGTATAATCAGCACTCAATAAGTATCCATTGGATAAGTTGACAAGAGTAAAATCTGTACTTAAATAATGTTTTCTCTTTACTGTAAATCAGAAAAAAAACATGACTTTGTATTCAATCATTAGATTGAATGTGAATGTACATTATTGATAACATTCCCACTGGTTATTATTACATAGCATTACAACCCATCATAAATGTATTTCTGTATTATTTTAATTCTGAAGACATAAATAACTGAATCATTAAGTATTTGATAATTCTTCCTATATGCAGAAATGATAATATAGATTTTTATTTAGAAAGTTTAGAAAGAACAAGAGGAGTATTTTAAGATATAGTTTAAAATAGAAGCTACTTTGGGTTGGGGATGTAGCTCAGTGCTGCTGTGCCTGCCTGGCAAATGCAAAGTCCTGAGTTTAATCCCTGGTACCAGAAAACAAACAAACAAACAGAGAAAGAAATACAAGTTACTTTAGGAAATGTATATATATATTCATCCACAACACAGTAATGTTTAATCTGCTTTGATCTTTTAAAATGACAATTTTTTTCATTAAAATTAAATTTTAACTGGGCTGGGGATTTAGCTCAGTGGTTTGGTGGCCTGCCTTGCAAGCTCAAAGACCCGAGTTCAATCCCCGGTACCAAAAAAAAAAAAAAAAAAAAATTAACTAATAGTTTAAAACATAAAAATTATACATTTGTGGGACATTATGTGGTGTTTGATAAATGCATACATTTTAATAGGATCCATTGATTGGTATAAACATTTTATTATTTTCCATGAGTTTTCTCTTTAACTTTTGCCTTGAACAATTGTTACAGTTTCATTCAATTGTAGGGGTTGTGAAACTATCCTTTTTAAAAATCTGTGTTATTTTTAAAATACTATGGTCTAGAAACAAAAACATCTAAATGTAATTGAACTAATTATCTCTGCCTATAAACAAATCATGCAATAAAATATTTTACCTCCATCTTTAAATTAACATTTCAGCCTGAAGTCTTGCCAATTATAACTTATTGTCACAATAAAATTTAATTAATACCGCAGTGATCATGTTGGCATTTTGGAGGTGGGTGTTAGGATGAACTGCTTGCCTCATACAGACGCAGAATTTTATTATGTTCACAGAGAAGATTAGAAAGTTTATCTTTTCACACATTGAATGTTTGGTTCAAGTTAACACTGAATAAAGTTTGGTTTTACTGATGTATTTTTCTGAATTTAAAGATCGAATATGTGTGCTCCAAAGAGGAAAGAAAGAAGAGAAAAATAAAATGTCCTCAATCCTCTCTCCCAAAGATAACAAGTATTTTTTGTATGTTTTTACTGTTTTAAATGTATATTCTCCTTTTCACCTTTTAGATCCTAATTATATAGAGAATTCTATTTCCTAATTATTCATTTCATATATCATGGCCATAAATGTTTATACTTTTCACATTTAAAAATGACTTTTTTTTTAATGGCTGTGTGACGTTTCCTGTATTACAATGTCTCCAGTGTTGCCCGACTTTCTGTTCCGATTTGGATGCCCTTTTTATTGCTCTGGCCAGTACTTCCAGTATTATGTGGTGTAATTGAAAAATATTGTGTATGTTTAAAGATTTATTACAGTAAATGATACAGTGGCATTAATTTCCCTTTGAACACTCTGCTTCTCTTTGAACACACCTATCCCCTCATTCTTGCTTCTTAGCAGTTCCGGATGTCCTCTTTCACGAATGTCTGTAGTTGCAGAGTTGTATCAGTCTCTGTCCTGACTTTGTTCAAAACATTTATCTTTTATGGTCATTTTGACTTTGGGAGAAACCAGAAGCTGCTTGGTGCAATATCTGATGAATAAGGCAGATGAGGACACACCATGTTATTAGGAACCTGCCTTTCCACAGATGACATTCAATAGGAACATTCACTGTATATTTAATCACAAATTGTGAAGAGACTCACAACAAAGAACTTTCAGAACTGACTGAGATAAGTGTGTTTAATGTGATGGGATGCATTTTGAGGGGGATTATTGCAATGTGTCTTTGAATGCTGAATAAAAGTGGTAAAAGTGGGCATTCTTGTCTTATAGCAGCAGATCCAGACAGAATGCTTTCAGCTTTTCTGTGTAATACGATGTTAGCGATGGGCTTTTTATTTATAAAT
Organism: Fukomys damarensis; assembly: GCF_012274545.1. NCBI lineage: Eukaryota > Metazoa > Chordata > Mammalia > Rodentia > Bathyergidae > Fukomys > Fukomys damarensis. Next base: position 112,477,507 of record NW_022900928.1, on the reverse strand, counting down.
TTAATTATGTTAAAATATGTTCCTGATTATATGTTCTCTATTCCTGATTTTCAAAGTTCTTCTAATGAAGTGATGTTAAATTTTATCACATGCTTTTTCTGTATCTGTTGAGGTGACTAGATGGTATTTGCCCTTCATTTTGTTTATGTAATGAATGCCAGTTATTGACTTATTACATTGATGATATTTTTATCTAGTTTTTTTTGGTATCAAGGTAATGTTGGCCTAAAAGAATGAGTTTGGATGAATTCTTCATTTTTTTAGAGTAAGTTGAGAATTGGTATTTGTTGTTCTTTATATGATTTGGAGAACTCAGTAGTAAAGCCATGTATTACTATTTTGGGGGGAGGATGAGTAAGATTTTTTTTTTAAGTTCTATCTATGTATCTGTATATCTAACTATTAGTATATGCTTACTATATGTGAAGTTCACATTCATCTTAGGGAGTAGATACATGTATATAACACATCTTTTTTATTTTCTTTTTTTCCTCATCACCACCTCCTTTTATACTGGAATTCCCTCTGTCTGTGCATCTCCTGTCCCATTTTCATTATTGTTAGTATTGTTTTTTAGGACATATTTATGCCATTGATGTCTACATTCATTGTGGATGTTTGGTACGAGTACCTGGCATGTCATTAATGTTTTTGCTTTACCCTCTCTACACTCTAGGTTTCCCGGACCTCTTTACATTAGGAAGATGTATGTCCCTGCTTTGTTCCATTAACTCCTTTATTTTGCTCTTTGTACTTTGTCATACTCAAATGAGAGAAGCTATATGGTATCCAAGCTTGTGTGTCTGATTTATTTCACTTAACATTAATTCAAACTTTTTATTCATAAAATTTTGGGGGAGTCCTATTTCTTCATAATTCAATTTTGGTAAGGGTATATGTCCAGTAATTCATCTATTTCTTTTAGGTGTTCCAATTTGTTGGCATATAGTTGCTCATGATGGCCCAATTATATATTCATTGTATTTCTGTGGTGTCATTTGTAATGTCTTCTCTTTTATCTATTGCTTTACTTATTTGAGTCTTCTCTTTTTTTTTCTGAACTGATCTAAGTGTTCATTAATTTTATCTTTTTGAAAAATCAGTTCTTTATTAGTTTGATCTTTTTGTATTTTAGTCTATTATTTCATTTATTTCTCCTCTGATCTTTAGTGTTCCTTTCCTTCTACTGTTTGGGAGTTTGGCTTGTTCATGTTTTTCTAGTTACTTGAGGTGCAGTTGATTATTTGAGATCTCCCTACTTTTTGATGTAATACTATTGTAGTCAAATATTGTAGTATATTTTTAGTCTCAGTATGCTGTTTCCATTAATATTTATTTCAAGAAATTTGATACTGATCTATGCAGTCATGTGATCTTTTAATTGAACATTTAATTCATTTATAATTAAGATAATTACTGATTAAAGGTCCTACAATTGCCATTTTGTTACATGCTTTCAAGTTTGATTATAGCTTATTTCAGTCTTCTTCCTTCTTCCACTCTGAATAATATTTTAGTTCCTAATTTTGGTGAGGAAAGTTTTATTAATTTTTCTTATTTTGAAATAACACTTTGAACATCATTAAAATAAAAATGGATGGCTGAAAAATAATTGACAGATGGTTAATATTTTCCTGGATTAAAATCTATCCAAAATCAAAAGAAAAATTAGTGCTCTGGTGGAGATATGAATAAAATATAGTTATGCTATTCATAAAATCCAAAACAATTGGAAATGTGATGAACATTAATATTTAATTGAATATATCCAAGAGGAATCAACGCTGCTATATTCTTTGACCAGAAGATTGGCAGAATTTAAAAAGGTTTATTGTGTTGTTAAGATATAAGAAAAAGAGGAGTCTAATAACCAAGTATGCTTTCAACCTATTAAAATTGAATCAAGAGAACTTTATTTTTAGAACTTTATTCTAGCAAAATATCCTGACAAATGCAAAAATAGGACAGTTAAGTTTTGCATTAAAAAACAACTTGAAGATTCTTAAATGTCCAAACTACAGAATTAATTGGTTAAATCAGTAATATTACTGCTTAATGTCGGATAATGAAAAGGTAATAATAGAGTAGGGAGTGGGATCAGGTGCAGGAATTTTTGGTGTTCTATTTATTTCCCAGCAGGTTGATTATCTATAGGTAACAATACCTACAATGTATTTTTTTAATGCCAAATTTATCTCCTACAATTTATTTTTTAACTTTACTGGTACAATATGAATATACATAATAATCACATTCATCAAAGGGAGTTTGTACCTGTACATGATATGTATTGATTCCTCTTTTTCTCCCAATCTCCTTCCCTACTTTCAACCTCCCCTTTCTTCTTATCTCTGAAAGCTTTGTTTCTATTTTTCCCCCTTTCCCTTCCTTTTTTTCCCCTTCTCCTTTCAGAATTTCCTTTTTATCTTGAACAGTATCTTCCTATTTCATGTTATCTCTTATACATTTTGGTCCTTATTTACCCTTTCAGGTCTCACACTGGAGAGATGATACAATATTTACACATATGTGCCTGATTTTTTTCAGTTAAAATTATGGTTTCAAGTTGCATCCATTTAGCTATAAATGTCTTAAGTTTATCTTTCTTTATGTATGAGTAGTACTCCATTGCATAAAAAACATATTTTTTTTAATCCATTCACCAGTTGATGGGCATTTGGGTTGTTACTGAGATTTGGCTATTACAAACTGTTTTGCTATAAACATGGATACACATATATCATTGTGATATGATGTTTTTCATTCTTTTCGGAAAATACCTAGTAGGGAAATAGCTTGATCAAATGGGACCTCTATTCTTAAAGTCTTAAGAAACCTCCATGCTGATTTCCACAGTGGTTGCATCAGTCTTCACTCCCATCAAGACTGGAGAAATGTTCCTTTTTCCCCACAGCCCAGCCAGCATTTATTCTTGGTTGATTTCTTGATATAGCCATTTTTCCTAGAGTGAGATGGAATCTTATCATTTTAATTTGCATCTCTCAGATGACCAGTGATGTTGAACATTTTTTCATATATTTATTTGCTGCTTCTACTTGGGGGCATCTGATTTTTTTCAATTCTTTGTATGTTCTAGTTATTAGTCCTTTATCTGAGGGACTACTGGATAAAAATTTTTCCCACTCTGTGTTGTCTCTTCACTCTGTTGGTGATTTCTTTTGCTGTGCAAAAAAAATTTTTTTTGGATAAGTTAGCATTTAGTTTATTGGTACATTTTAGGTGTACAGTACATTTACATGCATTATTGGGATCTTGTACCTTTACATGACATGTCTTGGTTCTCATTTTGCCCCCTTATCCGTGCCCTCCCTTCACCCCCTCCTCCCCTCCCCATTTACAAACTTTATTTCCATTTTGTCATATTTTTTTCTTTTCCCTTATTACCTTTCCCCTACTCATCCCATTTTCCCTACATATTTATCCCTTTTCTTCCTTTTTCACATGGTCAATTATCTCATTAGGATCTTATGTACTATTATAGCTTTTCACACCAGAGAAACTATCCATTATTTACACATATGTGACTTATTTATTTCACTTAAGAGTATATCCTCCATGTGTATCAATTTTCCTATGAATGAATCTAATTTCTCATTCTTTATGGCTTAGTAGTATTCCATTTTGTAGAAAAACCACATCTTATTTATCCACTTTCCAACTGATGGGTAAATGTGCTGTTTCCAAGTTTTAGTTATTACAAAATGTGCCACTATAAACATTGGTGTTCATATTTCACTGTGGTATGATTTCTTTAATTCTTTTGGAGAGATACCCAGCAGAGGGATGGCTGGGTCAAATGGAACCTCTGGTCCCAGCTCTTTGAGGTATCTCCATATTGATTTCCATAGTGGTTGCACTAGTCTACACTTCCACCAACAAAGGAGAAGGGTTTCTTTCCCCCCACAACCCTGCCAACATTTTTTATTTATAGATTCCTTGATAGCAGCCATTCTTTGTGGGGTGAGGTGGAATCTCAGTGTTGTTTTCATCTGCATCTCTCCAATGACCAGTGATGTGGAACATTTTTCATATGTTTACTTGCTGCTTTTACTTCTTTGTCTGAGAAATGTCTATTCATTTAAGATGCCCAGTTTTGAATTGGATCTTTACATTTGGGGGGGGCTTATTGTTTTGAGTTCTTTATATATTCTAGATAGTAGTCCTTTGTCTGAAAAATTTTTTTAATAGAATGAGATTCCCAGATGTTGTTCTTTGCACTTTCTCGTGCAGTTGGGGTTTGTTCATGAAGTCATGGCCTACCTCTATGTCAAGAGTCTTACCTATTCTTTCTTCAAGCAGATTTAGAAATTATTATACAAATTCAATGCAATCCTGAGCAAATTACCATTAGCATACCTCATAGAACTAGATATAACATTCCTAAAATTCATTTGGCCACAAGAAACCTAGAATAGCAAAAACAATTCTGGACAACAAAGACAAGCCAGTGACATCACAATCCCTGATTTGAAATTATATTACAGAGCTACCATGATAAAAATGCATGCTCCTGCCAAAAGCAAAACAAAACAAAAACCAGACCAGAGGATCAACAGAGAAGACTAGCAGAGTCAGAAACATCAAACACAGCTACCTCATCTTTGACCAAGGAGTCAAACATGTGCAGTGGAGGAAGGATAGCCTCTTGAATAAGTGATGCTAGAAAAACTGGCTTTCTACGTGCTGATTAAAACAAGACCCATGTTTTTCACCACACTAAACTAGAGTCAAAAATGGATCAAAGATCTATATATTAAAAATATATTGTATTTCAAAAAGCTGAAGAAAGAACTTTGAATATTCCTACCATAAAAATTATAAATCTTTGCATGTACATATACGTTTAACCTGATCTAAATAGTAGACAATGACCTGATCTAAATAGCAGACAATGTATACACATATCAAAATATAGCACTTCATAAATATGTACCAATTTCACATTTACATATCAGTTAAAAGTAATTTTAACAAAAGAAAACATAATTTCAGAAAAAATGAAATAATGTAAATGCATTGCTCCTTGAAAACCATCATATTACAAACCAGAACTTATTTTTATTTTTGTATATAAACTTATTGGTCAAAATTTAGGAATTAACTATGAGAAGAACTTTGAAAAATCCTTTAAATTTATTTTTTGCTTTTTTCTAAGAAGTGTAATTACAAATTAGGGATGTTTAAAGAACTTTGTATAAGAAACTTTTTAAAGGTACTGTTATAAAGTAAAAAAAAATACGTATTGGAAACAGATTTGATCTTGTAGTTATAGTAGTTATTGTGTACTAGTTGCAGTTAAATATTTACCACATTGAAACATTAATACTATGTTTTTATTTTTAATTTTTGACATTAAATTGCTATAAGTGTACCATGTAGGGATTTTTACTATCTGTGAGGCATTAGTCCTGTTTAAAGAAGTTTATAGATAGTAACTTCCACAATAACCTTATCATACAGGTGTCTTGATTATCTTCATTTAGAAGGATGATGTATTGGTCAAGTCCCAGAAGTAGCAAATAGCTAATTTTGTGTTTGAATCTAGGTAATTTGATTTTAGAGTCACTAGATTGTATGAATTTTTTAGATCATATTTTTTAAAATTCAGAAATTTAACTCGAGAGGATTATTTCTGGATTTATTCTTAATTTTCAGTTGTGAAGGCCTTCAAATTATCTCCAGTAAAATATAAACTTGTTCAGGATCTTATAAAACAATACTGGGGTTTATTAGAGCATTTGAAATGAGTGTCTTGCTAATGTATTCTATGATTTCCACTGTTTTCTAAGCAAGTAGTTTCCTTTCTCTTTCTAGTTAGCATATGTTCACATATTAGAATTATTGGCAGCATACTTTAAAAGTTTTGAAGACCCTACATCGCACAGAAGAAGTCAGCTATATTAATACACAATTACCACTCCCATAGGAGGCTACCTCATAACACTTGTGAAATCGTCAATGATTTCCTAGTGTTTTTTTTTTAATTTATTGAGTTTATTGGTACATTCTAGATATACAATAGAGTTACATTCATTACTGGGATCTTGTACCCTTACATGACAGGTCTTGGTCCTAGTGGTTTCTTCATTTGTGGATAAAGAATATAGCTATGTACTATTTGGCCATGATTCATAAACATACCAAGCCAAAGATGCTTACATATACCAGAAAGGGAATAAATGTATTATTATTTTTTATTTCTTTGCACAGGCTTAATTCCTTTTTATTAAGACTTTAGGTGAATTTATCACCACAATTCAGGATTCATCTTTTACATATCTCACTTCCATTTTTGTTGTTTATCATTTTATAAGTGCCTACAAATCCACAGCCAATCCTTAAATATTATAGCTTGTATAAAGTTATATGTTCCTTTATGTGTCTTTCTCTCTCATCCTCTGTAAGAGGTAATCACCATTTTAAAAAGGTTTTTTAAAATATTTTTCTCAACAAATTATAACAGTGCCTGAGTTTCACCTTGACTTTTGAGGAGGTAACATCAATTCATGTGATATAGTATAGTAGATGACTCAAAAACATCAAATATGACAGATTTTCCATTTTAGCATGTATACTCATGAACAACCACAGTAACTTTACTTTCTTTTATGTTCATCTGCACACCTGTAAATAGTTTATGGTCTATTGATGAATCCATATCACTGTTTGAATTTTAAATTTAATGTCTAAGATTACCCAATTTTTACTTAGATTTAATGTCTCTCTCCCACTGGTCAGTCCTGAAAGCCAAAATTTGACTTCTGGGAACATGGTTACTGTCAGTAATTGACATTTCCAAGTGCTTCCTAGAGTTATTTTGTGTATTTTTAAAATTAAGTTTTCTGTATGTTGCTGCTTACAGTAAAGATTTGTCAAATATAGACAAATTTTTATTTCTGTTAATTTTATAATATTTTAATAAAACCACATGGCAAATATAGAGAAAACTACACAAATATATATATATATAAAATAAAATCACATGGAAGAAAATATTTAACACAATAAGTGCTAGTGTGGTAAACATTTTCTTGGAAGTGTAATTTGAAAAGAGCAATTATTGTAGATATAAATTTCTAAAATTCATACCTTAAACATTGACAATTTTGTGGTAATATTAGTAAAAATATATAAGTGACCTAGGTGGTAATTTAGTTTTATTACTACATCAGCATAATGGACTTGAATTTTCAAACAAAAAATGATTATAATATATTATTGCTAGGAAAGATAATAGTATGTGAATGAGAGTACAATTAAAATATTCAAACAATTTTACTGTAAAACTGGTATTTTGGATGCTATATTTTGAGCATGCAGTGAATTTATCTCATTATTTTAGATTACCTAAAAATTAGAAAATATAGCTGTCAACATAATTTAGTGTAAGATTTATTTCTTCAGGAAAGAGTATTGCAACACATTTGTAAATGCAACTGTTTTAGCTCTCTTGGGCTAATTGCTATAACAAATATACATTAAACATGCATAAATGCTCTAGGACAATAGGAAATAGTTTTTCAATCATATTCTAGTTGATGACACTTCTAGGTCTGTGAGGTAGGGGTGACAGATATGCATATAGATTGTATACCACATAGTCATTCAGCAACTCAGGCTAATGAAAACTTGGGCATATTTAATATCTGACTTTGAAGGTAATCTTACTTATCATCATCAACTTGAAAGAGGAGCAAACAGCAGAAATTATGAATTGGAAATATTTTTGTAGCTGGCCTATAAATGTGACTTTTACAATTGTGTTATTGTCTATTGTTTAGTCTTATGTCACCAACTTAACACAAGAGAGTCTGGAAAATACAGTATACCTAGAGAGACAAAAAACTAGTTTTGACAAAGAGACCACTGAATCTTGCACCACAACATTTCAGGGGCACTCATTAAAGGAGATTCCTTGAGACAGGGCAGACTTAAGTTCAAATCTTGATCTTCCTTTTCCAGCCCGGGAGCTATCTTAGTCACTTCCTTCTGCACTGAGAGGAGAAACTTATTTTGGATTTTATTTTTGGTCCATAGGTGGCTGGCCTCAAGGCAGGAAGTGCATGGTGAAGGGGTTTGTGGGGAAAATTGCTCTTGTCGTGGTGGCCAGGAAGCAGATAATAAAGGGAAGAGCCAGGGCAGAAGATTCACCCTTCCAAATCACACTCCCTGATCTGCCTTTAACCAGTCCCTTCCCCCCAAGAGCACTATGAAGTGTTGAACACACCAGTGAATGAATCCATCTGAGTACAGCACCCCGTGACCCAACCACCTTCCAAAGCCATGCCTCTGAGGTGGATGTTTCAGATACAAATGACAATTGGGATCCTGGAAAACACATTTACCTTTCTTTTGCCATAATATATACATCTATAACATAAATATAAGAATATCCACATACCTATCCTCACAAGTTTTACTGTATGAATTGAATGAAATCGTCCATATGAGTAGGCTAAGCGTGTCTGTGTATAGTCACAGATGGTATGTTTTTTAACTGTTAACTAATGATACATGTTTTACATACTGTAATAAGTACATAAAGTATCTCAACTACCAACCATCAAAGAATATTTCCCAGGTTAGTACATTTGGTACATATAAGTATAGTCTGCCTTGGTCTTTGAAAAGCTTCTTTAAAAAATAAATGTGGGCTTGCAAATAAGTGTATCATGAAGAAAAGGATTAAAAGGATTTCTTTAAAAACTAGAATCTTGGAAAACAGGAAAATGGAATTGAAAGGCAATCTAGTTAGTAGCTGAGCAAAGTCTGCCATGTTGGTTGCAGATGATTACATCGGAGAAGGTTATGATTTGGAGAAGGTGGAGAGGCATATTTAATAGTGGAAAAGGAAAATCTAAAGGATTTAAGCCATATCAGTTTTGCCCACATCTTGCCTTGATGACTGTTATGCTCTGTTGTCTCTTTTACTGCTTTCCTTCTCAGTCTTAGAAAACTTCAGTACCTAGAAGTGTGGGGTGGCGATGGTGATAAACAAGAGTGCCACAGCTACAGAAGACAGGGTTCTGCCTAATATGACTCCAGTGACACCCCGATTCAAACTGTAGTAGCTTGTGTATGTGGAAAATTTGGTAGAATCATATTTCTGAATATTAGCAAGATGAATATTATTTTCCAATTCATTGCAACTATATTTAATGGAAAATGAAGCTACTTAAATTGAGGATCATTACAAATAACTGTAGATGCTGATAAGATTTACTAGCTAGCAGTTGGCTGTGATATTGCTCGAAGATTATGGAAAATTGTTTCTAATTTTTTATATAATGGAAACAAAAGTTATTTTGGAGGCATTTAATCATTTGTGCAAGGTGATGGAAATATGCAACAAAACCACGGAATATGTTTCCTGTAGTTACTTAGCAAGAGAATGAATGGTGTTTGGTATTCATATACTATCACTGTCCTTAGTCTGGCATGATCAGAATGGAAACCATACATAGTCTGTTATGCTTTCATAGAGCATGCTGCTCAACTGCTGATGTACTTAGTAGATGACTGGCGATCATACAGTGTTCTCAGTGAAGCTCAGTAAATTGTACATTATACAAAGAATCTAGGGTCCAGGAGAGCGCACAGAAAAAGGGGAGATTTAAAAAAATTCCTTCTGCTTTGTTTTAATTTTATAAAAAGCAAAGTAAAACTTAAGTCACCGAATGTCAAAAATCTTCTAAAACTATGATGTAAAATTACTGAAAAAATTATTTTTTTCAAAATTTTACATTTTGATTTATTTGGACAAAATATGAAGAGCTCATTTATTAGGCAATAATAAATTTAACCTTTTAACTGGTTGTTCACAATGTACTTTAAAAAGATGTGGATCATTCCTAAAGGCATATATGTGTGTGTGTATGTATGTGTATATATATATATGCATACACACACATATATATATATATGTATATACACACATATATACATATATATGTGTGTATATATATGTGTGTGT
>NW_022900928.1:112403070-112467118 GCF_012274545.1 Fukomys damarensis | reverse complement strand
TTGAACACTAGTGAATGACACCATGTTTTCCCAGAGACTTAAGAGCTATACAGTTAAGTGAAAGGAAAGATAGTGAGTAAAATACCCCTAAATTATACTAAATTGCTGTCAAAAATTAAAATAATATAATGAGAGAAAGAAGTAATCATTTCAGAATAATTTCAAATAAAAGGGTAGGATTTACTAGAAATATTTGAAATAATATTTTTTGATGCACAAGTTAATCATCTTACTATTTAAATCTTGTTTTCACATAAGTAGAAAATTCTGTGAAGACATAATCCTTGGAAACACAATGAACTATGGTTACATAGTAACTTTGTAAAAGTACTAACTTACAAACAAATATTATGTAGACAAATGGGTATTTATTTTGCATGTAGGATTATTGGTATTGTGCAAATAATAAGTCTCAAAAAAAATGAAAAGTAATTACTGCAATAATTCCTTTTAGTGTTAAATCTATTCATTTTTCTTGTGCTTAACAGACAGAGTTAAAATGTCTTGATATTGAGAATATGTTTCCTACTATACGGGTTTATTTTATGGAAAATTAACAATTGCACTATTGTGTTAGAATTTAAGAGCATAGCTTTGGAAAGTGCTGATCTATGGCTAGATTCTATGATAATTTAATATAGAAATCTCACTATTCACCTAGATGTACACTGGAATCCTACCTGAGCAACTTTAGTGAAAAAGCTTATTTTCTATGCTAACTTCTTCTCAGAAATCTCTAATAGAGAAGAAACTCCTAATTCAAGATTGCAGTACAATTTTGAAACTTCCATTCTTTGATTTTGTTATCTTCTTAAACTATAAATTTCTTTCCCTTCATTATCCTCCCTAAATATGCAAAGATAAGCAAAAGATTCTCTTCCAGGTTATTTTTCTGGATTAACTATTCATAGTTATTTCTGTTTATTTTTTATTACAGCTCAGGATGGTAACTGTGATGTACTTCCATAAGCATCTTTGCAACTCATTTTATCATTTAATTGAGGATTGTATTAAAATTATCTTAAGCAAATCTTCTGTAGTGACCAATCCAACAAAATGATTGATATATTTTATGAAATAAATTTTTTGTAACATTCTAAAATCAGTGCAGTGGTTTCTAATAAGAGTATATGAAATTATTTATTACTGAAAATTGAGTGATAAAATAAGAATAAATTAATTCACATGAGTAAATCTAAGTTTTATTTTTGCCCAAGTACTCCTTGGAGTCTCCCTGTTTAATCTCCACTGATTCTCCTCTTTCCTTGCTAAAGCAAACCTAACTGCTATCTTTACCCTCTGCCTACATCTAAACAGCTACTATTCAGACCTTTAAAAATATCCACTTATTTCACCAATGTTTCTTTTTTTCTTTCTGAGAACATACATCATTGATTTAAATTGTGGTTCTAACTGCTATGCAAAGAGAAAGTATTTGCAAATAAAACTAGGACCACTTCTTTATTCTATGACCTTTACTTTCAGACTTTTGTACTAACTAGTGTTACTTGAACTTTTTCACCCTTTTTGTATTTTCTAGTTAGCTCATATTATCCTTGAAATCCCATCCAGTTCACCTGTTTAGTGAAGTCTCTTCATATAGAAAGAACAAGCTACTCTTATATTGTCTCTTTTGAGAGAATAATAATTGATAGTGTTGCTGAACTTCTTAAAGTCTAGTGAGATAGAATAAAATCTCCACCCCAAAGAAGCCAGTGGCATATTGATATAGATGTGTAGACCAATAATGTAATATGAATATCAAACTCATAATACAATGCTATATGATTATTGCACAAAAAAGATTATCAGAGAGAAAGGAGTGATTTATGAGGGAAGGATTTGAATTAGGTCTTAAGGGATGATCAAGATCTCATTCTGTGTTACTTTTGATTAGATTGTTATCAAATGGAATTTTTATTTACTTCTTTGCATTAAATATCTCTTTACTCAAATAATGCATCTCTTTGCTGAACTGTGAGCTATGTGTATCAGTGTTACCTAACGTTTCTTTACTTAACAGGTCTCAGCAGAGAGCAGTTGAATGGGATGAGGCTTAAAATTTTTCTAAGTCAACCTCCAAAATTTATCTGTTTCTTTCTACTATGCTTTTTCTTTCTTATATTTTAAGAAAGGAATCTTGGTTTTCATTCTTTCCTAGATTACATTTTCCTGAGCAGTTTTTTCACAAATTCATTTTAGTTTATTCAGTAGGAAACATTATTTTCAAGTTACTAGTCATATGATTGAGACATGGCCCCAATTCCGCACCCTGCCTCACAAGTGTGAGAGTGCAAGGTCAGGAGTTCCATCCCTGGTACCAAAAAAAAAAAAGAAAGGAGACATGGCCCCATAATTGAATTAGCTGAGATATCTATAAAGGAACTGAAGACAGTAATCTGAGTGATTTACAATATCTCTCAGTAGTCTTAGGAGTTTGCAAAAACAGATTTGCCTTTCCTTTATTATTATTGATATGTATTTTTTAGAGACTCATAAAGCCTGCTTTTTATAATTATTCTGATGGATTCAGCTTGTACTAACCGATACATTGTGCCAAAAATCACTGTAGAGATAGTGACTATGTCAAGTCAATGATTATAAATGTCTAAAAGCTATGTCATCTTGTTTATGTGTTGTGTTGATTTGAGGGATTCTATACAATAGAACAAAACCAATAACAATAGATCAAAACCAGTGATATATAAATATTTTACATTAGTATAGGCCATATGTGTTTTCATTAACATTCTATATAATATTATACATAAGGACCTTATTTTGTGAACACTGCTGTAAAAGAGAAACTAATGAATCTGTAATTTTATAGAAAAGCCTGTTGGTGACATGTAGGAGAACATACAATGTAGAAGGTGTAAATAGTTCATGTGTTAAAATTTAATTTGGAAGCTGATAAGATTTGGTTTCAATGAGAGAGTATAAACTAAGCTTATTTAATTAAAATTTGCTTATTCAATAAACATATTAAACATTTGCCATTGATCAAGCAGTGTATTAGAGATTGCCAATACAGAGGTGACCAAACATAAACCATACCCTTGCAAACAAAGTTTACTGATATATGCTTATGTTTCTTATATCATATAAGCAATGAAAACATTTAATAAAATCCTCTAGACCAAAGTTGCACTCTACATTTAGCAAGAGTTTCAAGTTGATGGCCTAAAAGAAATTTATTGCTGGATTTTAGGATATTTGTTTTCATTGGTGAAGCAGAGTCTTGCTGAGCTTAAATTTGTCTATGTTATAGTAATGGAAGGATTCAGCTCTGTTTGTTCCTGCGTGATGCTCATACATTAAGATGTGAACAAAATAATGAAAAGGAACTAATGAGATCATATGTTATACATATTTTAATAATCTTGGCAGAGACTTGAATGTGTACATTAAAGGAATTAAGCATTTTCAAATTTGTTAGAGAACTATGAATAGAAATATTTTCATCTAACTAATTCTACATAAAATATTCACACCACAAATCTCTTGTATATAAACTGAAAGATTTGGACCACAAAAACAAAAACAAAACCCCCCCCAAAATCACAAATCACAATGTAGTCCTTTTTTTTTTGTGATTTTCAACTTTCCTTATATTTGAAAATACTTAGTTTCAATAGGAAAAAAGAAAAAGAAAGGAACAAAGAAAAAAAGAAAGTAAAGGAAGAAAAGAGAAAATCAGAAAAAAGAAAAGCTTGAAGAAAACAACAACAGTAAAGAAATTAAGAGAACATGTCATTTCAGTAGTGCTCTAAAGTATGTGGTCCAAAATACATTTGAAGAAAAATGCAGAAATATTAGATAGTATAGTCTTCCATTTCAGTGAATTACACTGTAATCCTGTTATATATTGAAGTACACAGCATAGCTTTCCTATTTAGCATTTAGGTTAGCAGTGGTATTTGAGCAAAGTAAATGAAACAAAAGAAAAATTTATTCTGGATATATTGCTTCAGCAGATTTGTTACTTTAGAAATACTTTGCACATCAATTCTTCTTTTTTCTCTATATGTCCAAATTCTCCTACTGACAAGTGGGAAATGATTTCATTTTAAAAAACAATAAAATTTAAAACAAAATTCAATAAAATTTGATGTTTAGAACCACTATTGAGCTATTTTAATGGATTTATATTATTTTGCGTAATACTTAAAGTATTAATAAATGAGATCCTGCCCTGAAGAGCTACACTACCCAAATCCTTAATAAATTCAGTGACAATGAAAATTTCCAGTGTGACTACATGTGCAAAGTTCTAAATGAAAATTTCTGAGATGTTACACTATAACTTGCAGATGGAATAGTAGTTTAAGATTCTACATTAACAGCTTTTCTTCATTTCAAGTAACAAATTCTCTTTCTAGCCTCTTCAGTTTGGTCATTTCAGTATTAAGGAGGGAAGTCATTTAACCACTTCGGACCTCTCTTTTTTCATTGGTGATTAGAAGTATTCCTTTTATTTTACAAATAGGCACTACAGCAGAATCAAGAACATAGCTGTGGAATAAAACAGACTAGCATTAACTAAGAGGTCTGCATAAGAGTCATTAAACCATTTTAATTATGTTAGTTAAATTTCCATTTTCCCTTTGGTCAAATTCTTGGTTGTGAGTTTTTAAAGTTCAGTACTTAATATTGTTTAGACTTATACAAAAATTTGAACTAAATTTAGTCCAATTGACAAGTACAAAATATATGTTTGATAAATGCTTACTAGGATAATCTCACATACAATTATTATACTGCACAATAGGACACAATCTTCATAGAAACTTTTATATTTTGTTCACTGCTAAATTCCCAGTGCCCACGAAAGTATTTAGCACATATGAAGTGTTTTTAAAAAAAGTGTTCTAAATATATATTTGATGAAACATTGAATAAAGGTATTGGTAAGTGAATTATTTTACTCCTAGGATAGTTTAGCTGGGAATAGTTTAGTTGGGAATTGCTTATAGTTAACGAGGAATTTCGTATATAAAATTTTTGTTTTTGAAACATCATTTTCAGTTACGAAGGTATACAGCATTTTGAACCCAAAGGAAAATCAATGACTTGTGAACACTACTCTGTGTTTCTGATTCATGAATATAGTTGTCTTACAGGTAGCATATTTGAGTGAATATACATTCCAATATATATATGTGTGTATACATGTTTGTGTGTATATATATATATATATATATACATATATATATGTATATATATATTCAACTTTTAGCTTTATTAGATAATAGTTATGTTACTATGTCATATTCACCAAAATAAAACAGAAAGTTGCATTTTGTGCTGGAGTATCAGAACTTCCATCTGATACTTTGCCCTAAGGTAGTTCTGACTCATGTATGTTTTATAGCTCACACAGCTTCTCACCGATTTCTCAGATACTCACAGAAGCTTCTTATTAATTTTCAGAGGACAGACTACTAGAGCTTAGAAGTTCAGTAATATTTAAACTTTGTCCACATATTTAGATCGGTCCATTTGCACTGTAGATTCTTAAGTTGTATCAGAGAAACTCAGCAGCTATCTCATTTTCTAAATTTAGGAAAAAACTTAACTTTCAGCCACAAATTTCTGCTAAAAACTACATTGAGGCTCACAAGACTGGCTCCAATAACTGTAGCTTGGTTATTTGTGATACTGTACTTAGGTGTTCCATAATGCTTAAGGGTATGTGCATACATGTGCTCACAGTAAGAACACTTCTCAAGGTACAGCGTGAAATAAAAGCCCATTAAATGCATATTTCTTCTGGTTGAAGGGCCAGTCCAGTTTTATAGTAACTGACTTTGTGCATTCCAGTCATGAGCTCTTCAACTCTCTTTTCTGTTAGAGTTCTGGACATATTGGCCAGGAAGAACTCTAAGAAGAATAGAATCATTATTGAAGCGTTTATATTGTATGTGTGATGCTGATTTCAAGACCCTTCTATCTAGGAGACACTTTTATTTTTCACATTTAACTATTTGAAAGGATTTGTTTTGTCTTACTCTGACCACTTCAAATAAAATGTTTTAGAAATGAAGGCCTTTATAAAATTTACTTCCTCTGTTCCACATAACGCAACAACTTATCAGTTCTGAGTTCCAACTAGTTCCAACTGAATTAGAAAATAATTCACTTCTTCCTCCCTTTAATAAATCTTCTGTATCTTTTCACAAAGTTACAGTGAGTGCAATCAGATTAGTCCATGCTTGCAAATTACTTTGCAACTATTAACACCGGTTGTTTTTATCAAGACATCTGGATAACAGCATTCCATTCCCTCTAAAGGCATATCTAAGAAAGTCTTTTCTTGTAATATATTACAATGCTTGAGGACATCCTTGTGTTGATATTACTTCCAGCTAGTGAACCTCAAGAGAGCAAAAAAACATATCTTAAACTTAGATTTTATATACGCTTAATTACACATTGTTCTGCATGCAGTATGTATGCAACCAGTGTTTGCTGGTAATCATCTTTGTTGCTGAGATGTTCACATTGAACAAAACAAGTGTACTCCTGAGAAATTAAAGCACATGCAAAGGAATATAACACTTAAATCTCTTACAAGAATTTCAGAATAAATGATTCCAGTGTTTTCCAAATGTAAGAGGCAGATTTATTAAATTAAAACTGCAGTTAAGACAGAAATCACAGAAATGCCTTAGTTAATATGCCTTCTAAGACATGAAGAAGTTCTCTTTGATTTCATTGCTTTATTTGGCTAGTTTTATATTTTTTGTCAATAAAGATTTTTTGATCTGTCAAGGTTATAAACCTTATTAAGAATAAAGAAATCTACATAATGCTTACACTGATTTTTATAAAGGTTTAATAAATGTAGGAAACCTATCAGATATTTATATTTAGAGCTCATCCTTTGCAGAAAGAATGGAGAGTATGAAGGTATGAAAAATTTCAAAATTTCATCAATATTTTGAATCCTAGATATGAAACACTGTTGTGTGTACCCTTGCCTTTTGCTTGTTGTTGATTCTGGGCATGTCAAACTATGCTTGGTAATGACCAAAATCTAACCTAAGCAGAAATCATCTATTTACAGCAAGGATAGCTCTTATCTCTCCGTACACCAAGCCAAAGATATAGGAATAACTCTATTCTATCTCTTTTAATGTTGATAAAAATATTTAAGTAGGAAATAGCAAGTGAGAAGGGACAAGAGAAAGAAAGACAGAAAGACAGAGTGACATTACCTATCTTCACATTTAGGTAATGTTAAGGCAGAATGCCATTTTATAGAAAGAAATATCAGCAAGATATTTAAAAACATGGATAAAATAATTGGACTGTCTATATGTAAACTGCTGAAGTTTAGGTGTGGGCTAGTTTAAATATCAAAATTTTCAGCACATAATATTGTGTTTGGAAATTTTACTTATTAAGTACTTTTTCTTCAACTGTAAGATGCCTGTTATCTTTCAATTTGTAGTTGAAATTTATACTAATATTACAGAGTATTGGAAAAAATACAAATAAATCAATAATTCCACACTACTACTACTTTTTCTTGTGATTTAATATTAATAGCAACCAGACAGATGAAACTAAGAATAATCAGAATTCCAGTGTTCAAAATTATTTTTTCTTGTGATTGACAGATACACAGCTTTAATATTAATAGCAACCAGACAGATGAAACTAAGAATAATCAGAATTCCAGTGTTCAAAATTATTTATTTCATTTTAGAGTAATAACTAAACTGGACATTTTCATTTTGCTATGCATCAAAAAGAGTTTCTTAACTTATAATGTTGGTCATATATAGGCTTGTTTTAATCTTTGAATTGGATGCTGAATCATATAGGTAGACAAATATGATTTTCATAGTTTGTTTAGAAAGGAAAATGTGATTTGCCTATAAGTGAGAAATAAACTCAAGAACTTTGCCTGCCTATTTCTTCCCAAGCATCCTTTGGTAAAAATCACTGCACTGGATTCTTTATATTTGAAAAACTTTATCAAATTTTCTTCTCTATGTAGGACTTATTTGAGATACAGAATTAAGTCTTACAGGTATTCAGTCAATATACTGAAGTAAATCTTTTCCAAAAGATTTTTTTTACTGCTAATGCCTGTAGTATTTTTTTAAAGCTAATTTGTCAGCCCCTATATCTGTCACAGTTGAATTAACTTATTTATTTTCATTAAAATACAATCTTTCAGTTAGTTTGCAAACAT
The DNA here is from genome assembly GCF_012274545.1 of Fukomys damarensis. Classification (NCBI taxonomy): domain Eukaryota; kingdom Metazoa; phylum Chordata; class Mammalia; order Rodentia; family Bathyergidae; genus Fukomys; species Fukomys damarensis. Next base: position 112,458,912 of record NW_022900928.1, on the reverse strand, counting down.
TAAATTTTTGGTCATAAACATGAAATTTGCAGCTACATAAACAATTCTTTTTCTCTCTCTTTGAAAAGCAATGCATTATGGAACGTCTTATAGTATAGCATTTGTGCTGTATATATGTATTCTACAAACATGGAATTTAAAAACAATTCTATTCTTTCGTTCCATTTATAACATCATCTCTGAAATCACTCCTGAAATTAAACTTCCAGATGTATTCTTAGCGAAATCAATATTGCTTTCCATTACTTTTACCAATTGATTTTAGGTGGAAATGAATGAGGAAAATGAGTGCCATAATTATGTCATTAGGTGAGCATAAATTATTGCCATTTTGTGCTTAAATAAGGTTCATTATTTCTTGCACATATTGCTATATTGAAATGATTATAAAAATTAAAATATGGCTATTGCTTTAAGCTGATAGAAAAAAATCAAGTAGTCTTTGGCATGACCTTTTCATATATTTTTCTGCTAAGGTAATGTCAGTCCTTTCAGGAATCTTGTTTCTTTGGAAGAAGAGTAGGGAAGATGTCAGCCCTTTGCCTGCCTGCCCTAAATCATAAGGTCTATCTTTTCTTATATACACTCTGTCACAATAAGGAGAGAGAGAAATAACTGGGGTTAACTGGAAAGGGTCTTTTGGTGCTTCGGGTAAGTTGCTAAGTGATCTCAGCAGTTACAGGCTAGTCTACTTGTCTTAAGTCACTGCTAAAAATCTGGACAAGAATTTCTATGAGGTGTTACAATAACAATTAACTCAATCTATCTTCAAAATCATTCTCGTAAACTTCTACACATAGGGTCACGATTGGTGCCACTTCTTTTTATGGGGTTTTGCTCAGAGGAAGGAAAACCAGCTATGTTCATTAGGAGTTCTTAGCCCGTGGGGCTGGCAAGTAGTGCTTGTCATAAATTTGAAGACACGTTTATTCTAAAATGCAATTTAGGAATACTGGTAAAGTGACCAGTAGTCTGTCTGGAGTAAGCAATATTTAAGAAAATGTGCTTATAAAATTAGAAGCTATTTAATTAAATGTTTGATACACAGTGACAAAGGACAAAATACTATGTCAGAGCTCTGTAGGACACTGAAAATTTGTAATAGTGCTTTATAAAACTAACCCCTGATCAACTGAGAAGTCATGATACATGCTTAAGTAATAACAGTAATTATTTTAAATAAAACAAATAGTAATTTTGTACTTGTTACTGCAAGCTAGAAGGTACTTCTGAAGTACTAGAATACAAACATTTTCACAGCTTTTTTCAGTTTTTTTAATTCCCTTTCCTTGAATCCTGGAAAAGTAGCCCAATTAACACATAAGTATTCATTGTGTTTTGTCTCTCAATTTATATTTTAACTTCCTGTGTAAAGCACTGAATATTGAAATGGTCTTTATATCCACCATAACACCCACTGAAGTGTCAGTCATAGATATTGAAAAATGACTGTACTAAAACATTGAGTTCATAATTTTCAGAATTTTGGGAAGGCTTTGACTATCATATTTCTTTTCTACAAAGAATTTTGTGTCCATAGAAACTTCTAAGAAATGTGGAAGAAAAAAAGGTCTGTGTGAATGTTCTTAATGACTATGCTTTTAATGATTCTTAGAGTTAATCATTTAGAGTTAATAACTGATTTTCATTAGAAAATAGTTGTAGAGGATGGGGACTCAGACTAGAGAATAGTTATTTGGTAAATTACTTAGGAAAAATAAATGTGTTAGGTTCAGTATATTGCATATGATAATATAAATTCCATACTACTTTGTGATTACTGAAATTACCAAATTATAAGAAAACATTTATTACTTTTGAATATCACATGAATAAATTCTAAATGTGAAAACTAATCAAAAAGTTGAAGACATTTATAAACTTTGAAAGTCAAAAGCACAATATTCCAATATAAAAAGCAAAAAAGAGGAATTTTCTTTACAGTACAGTATTGCCTATATAATGGGGTATGTGTGTGCATGTATTTTTTTTACAAGTAAAGTACTGAGCCCCTGATATTTTAGGAAAAGAAAAGGATTTTTTATCTCCCTTTCCTTTTATGGTCATTGCATTAGAAAATTCAGATTGATTGATTGATTGAATTCTGATTATATAACATGTGGTTTTATCTTATGAAATGGGGAACAGACCTTTCCCTTACTTTGAAAATATTATAATATATTATCTTTATAATGTAAATACATAAAAAAGAAATAAATTATATTTGATTCAATCTTTAATTGGTATCAATTTTTTTCAGTTACACTAGTCCAGATTTTTAAAAAATTATGTAAAGTAGCAGTTATCATTGTAAAGCTTTTGTGCATTTTAAAAATGCCTAAAATTCTTGTAAGAAAAAATTCCATGATAAGTAGCATAAATAAATTTAAATAAGCATATTTAAAGTGAGTAAATGTATTTAATATATATGCTAAAGTACAACTAAAATATATGTTCGAAAATATGTTAACCAGGTATTCTATTTTAATATAAGTGAGCAGCTAAATTTGTGATGTCAGTCTCTTAAATTGAGACAAATACAAATATGTTCCTACTATATCTGTGACATATAAAACATATATGTGCATCAAAACAGCAGAAAAACTACAATTATAAAAAGTTTTTAGATAGTGGCTACAAGGAAATACTGTCATTAACCCTATTTCTTGAATCATATTTTAGCTTATTACACATCTTAGGATAAAACTAAAACTAGTACCTGGTAGGTACGGATTTCCAATACATTTATTTTGTAGATTTTTATGAACATTTTTTTTTGGTACCAGGGATCGAACTCTGGTCCTTGTGCTTACAAGGCAGGCGGCAGAACCATTGCGCTAAATCCCCAGCCTTTGTTATAACCATCATAAAATGTTTACCAGGTTTGGTTGTGAATATTTTCAGATGTCCATTGAGCAATATAGAATCACACAGGCACATATACACACATGCACGCACACACAGACACACACACAGGCACACAATCTAAAGAGTTAAAGAAAAGTAATGATGTAAAGAAAATTGTAGTTTTAAAAATTTTAGAGTAGGTGATTTTTTTTTAGATTGTTTCTCATTGTGTCATTTTTAGTTTGTTATGGTAATGTGCATTTGGGTTTTTTTTGTTTTTTTTCTCAGTGTGTGAAAAATAATTCACTAAAAGCCTATGGAAATGGCCTTCTTTGGCAATAGGTTGACAAATAATTTTTTTAAGGTCTTTTGGTTCAAGATAATATTCAGTGATCATCCCAGGTCAAATGTTTGTAAAGAAAGATTATAGAAGTACTGAGTTTATTTGCATATGCTTTCTAGTGATAACTTTTCATCTTGCTGTGTTTAGGTGCAGTGTATCACATTCATACTTCAGGCCTGAGTGCAGGAGCTTTATAGAACTTCACTGTGGTACTTCTTTGTACCGCTTGGTTTCTGGCACTCTGATCACATTGCTTCTGTCTGCAAATGAAAAATAATTTTTAAATGTAAGCAGATAAGCATAGGATTACTTAATGATTTTGAAGGTAATTATTATGTGAACTTCGTGTAGTTTTACTTGTGCTTTACTTCAATTCAAATTTGCCCCCATCTCTTAAATAATAAAATGAAACATTTTTCTTGAAAATTTGGCAGTGAATTCACGAGAATTCAACCTTACTGCTCAAAGTAATGAGTGGAAAGTGAAAGAGTTTTCTTATATCACTGATAAATGTTATGGCATTTTTAAATTTTTAAAATCATGACAACAATATGGGAGGTAAAAATAATGAATATTGAAGTATTTTTAGAACTTCACCTAAATTCTTCATTTTTGACAGAACTGAAATCTTCACTTTGGACACCTGAATAGTTTCAGAAATCTTTATATAAAGAGGAATACTCATTAATGCATATCTATGCAGAGCTTTATGAATTGTTTATAAGAGCATGGATAATGTGTAAGATTAAAACAGAATTTTAATCTGATTTAGACTATGTGTTATTTTCAATTAGTCGGGGAAAGTTGTCAAAACCAGAGAAATATTGATTATGGAGCCATAAAGACAATCAAAGAGAGAAATAGGAATAAATGGAAATGTTCAGTCATGAGTGAACATGTCCTAGGAAGGAAAAATAATGAGAGATTCAAATGGTAGTGTTCAAACAGATGAAGGCAGATCTCTCAGGCTTTATTTCCCAGAAGCTTTATTACCCAGCATCTCTACTGGAGGAAAAGGCGGATGGAAAATCCACGTCAAACAAAAAGAAGTGTTGCTCAGAGTTAATATTTACTAAATATCACCATGTTTCCTGATGGTGTGAAATACTTTGATTTTTGAAAACAGGATTGTTAAGAGATTTTAATTCTTAATGTGCGATTACTTATTTACTTAGGGGACATTAGTTTTATTGCGACTTTTGAAGTTATCTTTGGAGGTCATGTTGCAGTAACTTGTTTAAAACAAATATTCATTCTCATTCTCTATCTCCTTCCTCCTCCGTGTGTGTGTGTGTGTGTGTGTGTGTGTGTGTTACATAGCCAGAGACATTTAAGTGCTTTTGAAATTTCACTGATCCTGGTGCCACCATTAAGACTTTACAGTATCATGTAAAATCTATAAATTATACAACACCTGAAGCTGTGACACTGAACATAGGGTCAGCCAGACAGCATTCACATGCAGTGTATTAAGTAGAGGAGAAGGAATAGTGAAAATTCTTACATGTCTCTTTCAACAGTTCTGTATCTAGAACTCACAAGCCAAGTAAACTATACATGGAAAAAAGTTTTGTTTTCTCAATCACTCATCTGCTTCTTGTTTATTCTTCTTTGAACATAGAACAGGCAAAATAATGTAGACTGCTTTCTTCTAAGAACCCGTAACATCAACATTGCAGTAATTGTCAACATTTACTCTTTAAAGACAGAGTTTGTCCAGGAACTTATTACTGATGCAACTTCAAAATACAAACTACCCCAGTAACAAAACAAAACAAAACAAAACAAAACACAAAAACACACAAACCATATTTTAGAGTGGTTTTATTGAGAAAATTTCCACAAATAGTAGGATAATTTCACTACAATTCTGTTTGTTGTTATAATATCAGGCAAGCTTTAGTATCAGTTGACTATTTTGATCAGATAAAGTTCACATTAATTTATTTTTACTTACAACTCTGAGTCTGGGCCAATTGTAACAAAATATCTTAATGTTATTTATTTTCACTAAAATATTCAGCAGGATCATATTACTATGGTAGAACTATAGATAACTTTTGGGAGATTATTCTCTGTACTCTAAGAATTTATGTAAGGTATTGTCATGTGCACAGTATTCATCAGGTTTAGTTATGAGGTATGTGATTTAAAAGATTAATACTTTCCTATGAGAATAATTTACCCAATTTAATTTCATATTGAAGGCCAAAGTAGCCTTCTAATCAGGATGCTTACATAGTCATTTGCAAACATCTTTCATTTTTGTATTAATTCAGTCTCAAAAAAGAATACCACTTCTTTGTTCCTTCTCTCTTACATTTTGTTCTACAGATCTTATTAGTAAGTATGTAAATTAATAGTCTTTATTATTTGCCTGTTAAATATTGGGCACAATCTACTATTGTTCTGCTCTGAAGCAACATAGTTAGAGAAGAAAATTACATTGACCAAAATCATATGTGATTTTCTTTACTTGTTGGTTCCCAAAATCAGAGTAGAAATATGAATTCACAGTTATCTTTCTGAAAGCCAACACTAGAATGGACGTCATTCTTTTCATTTGTCTTCCTTGTCTTCTAATACACCAGCTCTTCCTTTTTTACAAATATGCACCTTTTCACAAATATACAAACATGTAACATCTCCGTATAACTGAAGCCTTCTGCAAACTGAATGGGATGTGAAGAATGATAACTTTTAAAGAACTGAACAGAATACTTACCCACACCCACACATATAATTTGCCTTTACATAAGCTGAAGCTAGCAAAGTCATAGAAATAATGGGAAGTGATGTATATTCATCTTTTAGATTGCTGGGATTCTTGATAGAGCTGTGCCCTAAATCTTTTCTTGCATATTTTGTTTGTATTTTGTTTAGAAGATTTTTAACAATATCATTTCATAGGCAAGACAGTATGAATTAAGGTCTTAGAAATATTTTCGTTAAATATGTAATGAAATACATAACATTATTGATTAGTATTTGAATAATTGTCTAGTTATGTCTGCCTCATTTTGTTTATAAGCATATTTCCTAGTTATGCATATTTACATCAAATAAAGTGTATATAGTTCAATAGCTTTCACTCATACCAAAAATAGAACTATGTCTTGATGTCTCAATACATATCATTTTGTGACTTTTTTTTCTGGTACTGGGGATTGAACTCAGGACTTTTCACTTGTGAGGCAGGTGTCATGCCACTGAGCTAAATCTCTGGCCCTTCACTTTGTAATTTTTTTGGCGAGGGTACTGGGGATCAAACTTGGGTCCCTGTGCTTGCGAGGCAGGTGCTAAAACCACTGAGCTAAATCCCCAGCCCCATTTTGTGTTTTTTTTAAACATTTATAATTATTTAAATTTCTGCACCATTATTTGCAGTACACTTTTTATTGTTTGTTTAACAAGCAGTATTAAATGCTGTAGAAGTCCTGGAATAATATTTTAGTAGACAGCACTACATAATAATGATGAAAACTATATTATTATTATTATTAATTTATCCCCAGTTTCTGTGTCTATAAGAAAAGAAAGAAAATAAAATGTTTCCTAAAATTGAGCCATGACTAAAATCTGATTAATAATGTTACAAAATGTAGGAGTGTTTATACGTTCTTTACATTATGGTAATAGATCTATTGGAATGGAATTCAAATTGGGTTCTGTCATCTTAAATGACCCAATAAACAATATTGGGTAAATTATTTAAATTTTCTACTTTTTTTCCCAGTCTCTGAAGTGTGTATAACATAATACAAATAATGTTGCATTTATTTTAATTTTATTTTTGGTGCTGTATTAGATGAATTAGGTAACGCTTTAAACAAATAGTCTGGAATATACCAAACACTTGATAGATGTATTATCACAAATCCCCTCTACATTATCTTTTATATATTTTAATTAAAAAATTATTGATCTTGTATAATTAACCTTGGAGATTTCTTCTGCTATGTTTGGTATCAAACTAGTATAATCTTAACTTGTCTTTAGAGATGTTTGGGCAAATAGCGACTATTCAAGCCATGGACATAGACTGTGATATGGAAGTGAGATGCAAGATACTCTCAGCATGAAAGCCGTGTATGCAGCTGGGCATAGTGTAGGTGGCCTGAGATGTAGGCAGCCATCTTCTTTTGGCAGCCATCTCTTCCAAAGAGAGATTGGATCCTTGCAACCTTCAAGGTCAATATAGGGTTCTTTGTTCTGTGTCACTGGACGTCCTATACTTTGAATAAAGTCAAATGTGCTGAATTTCCATATTTTACTTTGTGTTGAAGTCCAGCAATTTAGGGGGAATCTGCTTATAAATTTAAATTCAATTTGCATCCAAGGGCCTTAAGTAACTGGTAACAGAAAAAAGAGAGAAAGGTATTTTTCATGTCTGTTTTCCCTGTTTGCTCCCTAATATATTACACATTAAGTAATGAAACGAGACATGAGATTTAGGACTTACTGAATGAAAACTCAGCTCAAATTTGGCCTGTTGCCATCCATACTCTTTAACATTGTAAATGAAGGCCAAATGGAGGTCTTCTAGTCTATGGTAATATCATGGTTTTAAAGTTTGAAAAGTGACATTTTTATTTAAATGTTAAATACTTGATATATTATTGCCATCTTACTTCACAAAGTAGAAAAGTATTCATGGTAAAGTAGACTTGCTGCTAAATTCCGTCTTTTTTGGTTTTGTTTATATAGTTTTCTTCCCCACTTAACTCTTTGTTCTGTGCATTTTTTTCCCTTTCTCATCAAATGGAGGTAAGACAATGAGGCTCTCAGCTCAAAGTACAGTAGATCCTCGAGTTATGACTGGCCTGACATACAAACCACTTGGGTTACAATTGGAATTTTAGTTTTAACTTATGAACAAAGTCTAGATTTATGACTCAAATGCCAACCACTTGTATTCTGAGATAGTCTCACAGACAAATTTATTCCTTAAAGAGTTCTGGAAGGAACATTAAAATATCCTTTCTTGTGTTGAAAATAAAATTCCTAATGTATTAGGAAATAAAACAAAAAATATTACTAGAATGCTATGCACTTTAATTTCCATGAAGTTTTCACAAATTCACGTGAAAATTATCACTGAATAATATCAAAACCCAAGATATGTAAGAATATATCAATTTTCATAACTTCCAAAAATATGTTTGAGGTAGTGTATCTTTTGGTTCATTTTTCTATATTTCCAAGTAAGTTCCGGGGACACTCAGTTTACCTAGACAGTTACATTCTCAAGGCTAGCACCTTGAATTTTCTTGAATTTAATCTTTGGTCAACTAGTCACCATTTTAATTAGTTTATTATTTTTCTTGTAATTCTTTTATGTGTCACTATTTTTAGTGTCCTAAAATATTTAACAATGTGAGATTTTCAAAATGATTTTACACAACACTAAAGGGATAATTTGCTTTAAATAATTCAGCATATATCTTAAAAGAAAAATGGTTTATTTCTAGTTGTTTTAACATCTGTATTATACAATGTATCATTGATGCATTACAGTAATCAGATTTGGCCCGTGTTACACATATTAGCCTGAGCACAAGCTAGGGTTCAGATGAAAGTACAACTAAATTGATAAAGGAAGAATAGGTAGCAGTGAAGGAAAAGGAATAGAAGACAAAAATTATTAAATGAGAATTTTAGTTTAGGACCGATACGTAATTACAGTCTCTTACTGTTATATATTCTGTTTTCTTTTTTTCACTCGGTGCTACGCAGAAGGAAATCAAATTTGAGAGCAGGGTTTTCAAAGCCAAATACATACCTGGGCCAGGTAGATAACATAAGTAAATTAAGAGGATTGAGGATTGCAATGAATCCTTTCTGAGGAAGATATAACATCCTGTTGTAAAAGAGGAGCTATTACTTAGTGCTAGCAGACAGAAATGGTAGCTCATTTTTTCATAACCCTCATGTATCAAGAATTTCAAATCTTTTTATGAACTCTAACTCTTGAGAATGTTTGGGAAACAGTTCTAGAATTTTCAATAGTATAGAGGATATATATATCTATATAATATATATAATGAATACACCCACGCGCATACACACACACACACACACACACACACACACACACACATGCACATATATATAAAATGTAAAATGGACCACACTGAGGCTTTTGCAACCTTCCTTTTAGGAACTTCTCAGTGCTTTTCAAACTTAAATGTGCCCTGGAAATATCAATAAAAGTCAGATACTGATTCAGAAGGTTGGCCAGGAGCATTGGACTCTACATGTCTCAGATGCTCTAAGTCATGTTCCTGCTGCTGGTCCATGTGTTACACTTAGAATACGAGGGACCTATGATGCTCATACTATATCACAGCTCTGTGTCTTCCCACTTGGTGTAGCAAACAGGACTGATTGTACAGCACAATTCCCATTTGATAGTCTGGCTTTCAGACTAAGTGGCAAGAAAGGAAAAATTGGTGGCACTTATGTCTGATATTTCGCTATCCTAGGCCTTGCATTCTACAAATGAAGAAACAAAGTTGAGGATTTTAAAATGACTTCCTCAGTGCTAATTGGGAAAGTAGTTATAGAACAAAAATTAGTATTTTTATAGGCACTGCTGAACTTTTCTAGGACCACTGTATGAAAATATAGTAGGCTGGGTAAAATACAGCAGAAAATTATTTTCTCAGATTTTTGAGCTGCTAGTCCAAGAGCAACATATTGGCAAAATAGACTTGCTAGTTTATAGATGGCCACCTTCATACTGTGCAAGAATTCATTGTCTCTTATAAGGTACCAGTTTTATGAAATAAGGGCCCCACCCCTACAACCTTATGACCTCACTTAATCTTGAATATTTCCTTAAAGGAAAGCTCTCTAAATACAGCAACATTATTGATTAGGGATTCACCATATAAATTTAGGCGAGACACAATTTGGTCCATAATAGAGACCATTGCAATATTGGATATATTTATGCAGTTATCAAAATCAATTTTATCTGTACCTTCTGTGATGTTTAAGCAGTCCAGTGAAACTGGGATAATCTGATTGTCATTTGAGTTCATTATTTTTATTTTGTATGATGTTTTTTTCTGGTACCAGGTATTGAACTTGGGACCTTATGCTTGTGAAGCACATGGCAGAACCACTGAGCTAAATCCCTGGCCCTTGAGCTCATTATTTTTAAAGGGAAAATGAAAACAATTTTTTGCAATTGGATCGTTTTTTAAAGTTAATTTTATTGGTACATTTAGGCCCTACAATATAATGACATTCATCATTGGAAATTTGCACCTTTACATAATACATCTTGGTTCTTATTTTTTTCCCCATTGCCCTGCCCTGCCTTCAACCCCTCCAACCCTCCCTGCAATTGGATCTTGTAGAGCACACTATGAAAACTAAATCTTATTACTATACTCATAATTTATATTATGGTTCATACAAGATATGTAGTAGTGGATGTCAGAGAAAATATTCTAATACTCAATTCATCTTCATTTAAATTCCATGAATGGTACAGAAATGATCTCTGAACTGATTTTTCCAATCAAATTTATATCTCCTGTGAGGCTAGGACCTTGAGATAATAAGACTTTTCTTTGCCTCACTGTTACTGAATGGCACATGAAATTTTGACATTTTATTGCATTCAGAGGTGTTTATTTATCTGCCATATGTTTGTCATTGTTAATTTAGCTGCTCTAGTTAGATAGGCTTCTATCTTTAAGTCATAATTCCTAAAAGTAGGTAAGCACAGTTTTCCTCATTAGCTTGATTTGTAAATGGAAAAATACAAACCATATGTATAAAATGAAGAAAGGATATCATGTTTCACATCACCAAATAAGGAAGAAAGATTTTACAGACTTCCTAAAGAGTATGTTTCCAATATGCACTGATGTACACTTTTATTTTTTAGCTCCTAAATCTAAGTGGCTATGGCAACTATTAATAAAACTAAGTTTGAAAAAATAGGTTTTTTCGTGGGACTTATTGTTAATTCACTGTGAATAATAATGCTAAATTTACAATAGATTGTCAGTATTTTTAATGACATTAGTTTTGTGGTCCTCAGTATTGTTTCATTTTCTATAATCTTACCTGAATATTTTACTGCTTTATTTTCTTATAATTTATTTATTCATAGATTTCTCTAATTTTATGACTTATATATAATTTTTTTTGGTTCTAAATGGGAACATTATTTCAACACAACTTCTAAGAAAAATAATCAGCCCCAATAGTAAACTTCATTTGAACAAGAAGATTAAGAATTCACAAGGTAATTTGGGCACTTTATTCTTAAACAGAGTACATATCTTTGTGAACTGTAGTGTGACTGATTTAATTATATGTCTTTGCAAACCATATTCTGTGTTCCTGAAAGAAATAATGCAAGTCATGTAATCTAGGTGACAGGAAGGATAATTCCAGGCTCAGTAATATTTTTATCAAAAATTAAATAAACAGAAATGTTTTCTTCACACTTCAACAGATTTTGATTATAGTATTTTGCAAAATATTTGATTTATTTAACCTTGATGCAGAGACTGTAATTCATTCATAGTTTTCAGTCACACACACACACACACACACACACACGACTAATCTGTTACAGCTTTCTTACTCAGAAGACTGCCCTCCCTGTCTCCCGCTGAAATAAGTGATCCTGAATGGAAGTGTACTGGCATGTGTAGAATGCAAGTCAGTCTTGATAGCTAGAATAGTGTATTTTGGGGAGGGGGAGAATGGAATTTATTTAGAGTCTGCTCACAGCTTAATCTGCCACCACAAGTGTCAGTGGCCTTGGCTCCCATCCCCAGCTTCTTTGGATGAGCCATAAAACTTTTTTGCCCTTTTCTGAATAGTGAAGGTGTAATTTGCCATAATAATCAAAACTTTGAGTCATTATGGTCACAGCTGATTCAGCTCTTTTAATGTTACATTTAAAAGGGGGAAAAATAAGCATGGGCCTTATGGGAGCGCTTACATTGTTTGTCAGCCTTTTTATTCCCTTTCTTTGGTGTTTTGTTTTGCTTGTAAAGGCTGCCCAGTTGCATTATCCCTGGCTTCCCTACTCTGCAAATTGCTGACTGAGAATTCTTTATTAGCAGTAATAGGAGTCAAGGGGCTTTAGACAGAATTCTTTTTTTTAGAAAGAAAAAATTTCAGATTCTAATTGGGCACAGGACAACTTGGAAAAGCCTAGCATGCACAGTGTAAACTTTGGGCAATACATGCTCTGAATCACATCCTGAGTGGTCTCCCATCTCCCTTTTCTCCCATGTCCCTAAACAATCAAGTAGCTGTATGCCAGGTTAATTTAAAAGAGTGGATATTTGCATCAAGAATTAAAAAGCCAAAGTTGTTTCTTTCTCTATTGAGACATGCAATATTCTGCATTTAAATTAAAATTAACTATAAATTCTTAAATAAATCACTCAATTTATCAAAGACATGCAGAACGATGCCATTTCACGGTGTTCACTAGATGGTTTGCATACTTATTATAATATTCAACATGTTGACATCTGCATATGTGATTTCTTCTAGTTTTGAACCAATTCCGTTACCTGTTTGGTACCTGTGAATCATTAGTACAAAGCTAGTATAATGAAGTTTATGAATAATGATGAATTGGAAGTTCACTGAAAGTTTTGTGAACCTGTGTATCAGCATGTGCAGAGGCTAGTTTAGTTTTGATGCTACTTCACAATAGCTTGCAAAAGAAAATAAAATATGAATATTAACAGTTCTGTCATAAAATATCATAACTAATAATTAAATATTTATTTTAAAATTCTACATAGATTCTGCCTGCATTTTTTGGAACCTATAGAACTATTTTAACCATTAAATAATTATAACTAAATAGGTTACATTGTTCTGTGGAATGTATTGGCTTAGTCAGTTAAACAAAGCCCATATTTTTGTTTATTCTCTTGCTTTATAAAAATATAGCAGTATTATACATCAACATAAAGTCTAATGTTTGTTAATACATAAATAGAATTATATAAAGTTTCTTTGATGAAGAGTGTGATGGTGCTTGCTTGCAGTCCCAGCACTTGGGAAGCTGAGGCATTAAGACGCCAAGTACAAGGCTAGCCTAAAATACATAGCAGCATCCTGTCTCAAAAAAGTATTTTGATCATTCAAATAAATATGGAAGTTTATTTAATTTTTTTCTTTGTTTTTGGTTCTGAGGATTGAACCAAAGTATATACATGCTAAGAAAAACTATCATTAATATACTTCCTCAGCCCTTTGTTTTTAAAATTAATTAATTCTGTAGTACTGGGGATTGAACCAGGGCTACATTCCAAATCCCACTCCCCCATTTTGTTTTCTATTTTGAGGCAGAATTTCCCTAAATTTCTCAAACTCTAGACCCTGCTGCCTCAGCTTCCCAGAATGGTGGGATTACAGGCATGCAGCCCTACTCTGTTTAGACACAGGATCTTCTGGGGCTGACCTTGAACTCACAGTCCTCTTGCCTCAGACTCTGGGTCCTTGGGATTTCATCTTTGCACCATTATCCTGCCAGTTTATTTTTTAATGAAAGCAATATAGGTATTTACTGTTAATGTAAATTGTCTTTATTCATTGCAGTATACAGGGGCTTTTCATTGAACTACATACACCCTCAGGACCTTGTGGATATTTAATTTTGAGATGGGATCTTACTAAATCATTAAATTGCCCTCATTGGCCTGGACCTTGTGATCCTACTGTCTCGGCCTCCCAGGGTGCTAGGATTACAGGCATATGCCACCATAATAGTTTCTGACTTTAGTTTATTGCTAAGTGTCTAAGATTTGGAAAATTTTTAGAGTAAATGTGAATATTACATTTAGAAATATTAAATAACACATATAATTAGTTTACTGTTCAATGAATTAATATATATATATATATACACACATATATATGGTATATATGTATGCATTTTTGTTATCAGTGCTAATTAGAATAAAAATAGAATATTAGCTTATTTTCATTCTAACTTTTAATTACACAAAATGATAGTTTAATGATATTTTTAAAAGATAAAGTGAAAAGCAATTCTTTTAATATTTATTTTTCAAGAATACAAACTGCTTGTGTCATTTAATCATAAATTATAAACACACTGTACTATATATAACACCATTTAGATTAAAACTATGTATTATCACATAATTATGAATCTGGAGCTTAAATCTTATATTTCAGTCGTAATTGGATATATACCAAAATGCTAAATTTAATATATAATATATACAATAAGTAAATCAATTTTTAATATGTTAAATTCATGGTTTTATAGGCAGAATTTTTTTTATCATTTTGGCCCAAATTTAAAGAGACAAAATATTGCAAATATTTCATTACCAAATGTTTAAAGTATCATTCTATAATTTAAACTTTCAAATTACAGTTGTCTTAAAAATATAACTTTGTTCATGAATGAACTAGTGAGTTATAAAGGTTTGTATTTTTAATTTTTATTACTTGAGACAAAATTGCCAAATTTCAGTGTTTCTGGGAATTATTTTATTATTCAAAGAGATTATTTGGCAATGGCTATATCTCTAGTGTGGTAAAATGAAGCATACTGTTTAATAAATATGTACAGTTATGAGTCACTTTGAAATTTAAGAAGTGAACAGTAGCATTCCTCAGACATCCTAACTCATTATCTCCTGTGAGTTTGTTAGGTACCACTGTCATGAGAATAAAAGAATGACACCAGGCAGGGTATGGAGGAAAAACAAGGACCAAGATATATCATGTAAAGGTACAAGATCCCGATGATAAGTCTATCTGTATCGTTTGCTTTAAATGTACTTAATGGGTGGGGGATGGTACCAAATAGCTTATTGGACAATCTCACTTTAAAAGTTTTTACTAATTTGAGATTATATTAATTTATAAGGAGACCAAGTAAATCATTAGGACATTAAAATGAACTTGTGGTTCCTAAGAAAATATGATGTAGGTATATATATCTAAAAATTAGAAAGTGATATATAAAAATGGATGTTGTAAGCCCTTTGGTCTTGTCTCTAAAATTGGCAGCTGATTTGGCTATTTCTTTACTTAATGTTACTTCAAGACTATACCCCTTCATTTCAGCATTTTGAGAGGAGTACCAACTAATATATTTGAAAAATAATTTAGTCAGATCTGCTAGTGGAGAAAATCAAAATGATGTCTGTTGAATTCAGGACATTACAATAACACTAGAAAGTTCTTGTAGCTCGAAACATGATATTACAACCTTTGAAAGATTTAATTAAATGATTTATCTCATATTTTTATAACCTACCATAAACTACCTACATAAAACTATTTAAATTATATATATATATATGAATTAGAAGCTTTTAATGGCTATTACAGAGCATCCCTGAAACATTACTGGAAACCTCTGCAGTAGGCTCCAGTCTTCTGCCTAGTGTACGAGAGAAGTCTGAGAATAAGAACTAAAAGACAGAACTAAGAGAGACAGAAAGTGGGGTGCCAGGATGACCAATGCTAGTGTAACCAACAAAGGTGCTGATGTGTCCAAGGCACTGATTTTTATTGGTAATTGACCAGGGTAAAGCTGAGCTATATGCAAGGGCAGTACTATGTAGGAGGATGTGCTGTAGTGCGTTTTTTTATAGAAATTAATGTCAGCAAAGTTCATAAAAGAGAAAGCATTCTGGAAATATGAACAGAATAGACAAAATATATGGTTGTAATTAGAACATTGTCCTTCTAATTAAGAAAGTTTTAATTATGTGAATGGAATTTGGGTGTGAGCTGGACTCACTTCTCAAAACAAGCCAATTGTGGCGTTAACTCTTCACAGCCTGCACTGCTTACAGCCAGCTTTGGGCATAATCAATATTGCAGTCCCTGCAGTCTCTAATTTATTTAACATCACTATTTATCATGTGTTATTAAAATATGATATTAGTGAAAGTCTGGTTATCCTGTTTTCTTTGTACAATGTAACATTTACACTTTTTTGTTTTTATAGTAATCAAATAATAATGTCATGACAACCATATGTCAGACGTTACTCTAGACATTATTATTCCCTTATTATAGACGAATTGGTTTACGATCACAGAGGTTACCTGCTATGCTTGAAGGTCACACAGCTAGCATTTGTTAGAGATGGATTTGGGAATAGTAGTTGTCCAGCTCCAAGTCCTTGACTGAAACATTATTTTGCATTGCTAAGGAAAAGCTTTCTTCTAACCATGCAGTCTAATGAACTGTGAATTTTGTCTTTTATAAAAATCTCATCCAAATTGTTAATTGTTTAATAGAAGTGTCAACACAAAAGTTAATTTATAGAAACATGTTACAGGGTAATATGCCTTTGAAAGTCAAAGTTACACAGTTACAATGTTGTTTACTTAGGATCCATACTCAGGATATGACTTCTTTTAATATATCAGCTCCAGAAAAAAAGATAGAGTGGTATCAGCCTTCTGAGAAATTTCACTTTTCATCAATCTGAAACATTTATCTTTTCTATTTGACTCAGAGCATCTAGGAAAGGAAAACCAAGAGACACATGTGGTTTGATTCAAATAATATAGAAAAAACTTTGGGTCAGAATGAACATCTAAATCATGTGAACCACACTGAGATTTTATTGCATAATTGTTGGTTTGTCCTGAAGCACTCTATAGAAAACTACATATTCAGATTCTTTATGGACTTTAAAGATGGAATTTATGTGCATAAAAGTAGAACTAATTTATTTAGAATCCATGTTGAGTTGGCCATAATTTAAAAAGTAAACTGAAAATTTCTGCTGAAAAATACTCTCTTACAAAATGGGGCTGTATCATGTGTGACAATATAAAAACCTGGCTTATCAATACCTAAATAAAATATCTCTGTTTAAGCCTGATTAATTCACAAATCATCATCTCAGCAGGCTTCCAACTAGATCATCTCATCTTTTATCTAAAATGAAAAGTAGATCAATTTAGAGAATTTTAGATGTACAAAGAAATCATCGCTATATAGGTTAATAAGCTTATGTAGATTTATTAAGATGTAAATCACTCAGTATAGTACCTGCTGCACAACAGTTACGTCACAAATGTTAGTTAATTTCCCTCAAGCAACCTGGGAATAAAAGAGACCGCACTTTCTGTTGTGGAAAAGATTTCATTACTCTTCATCAAATCCTGCTAAACATGCATGCGCACACGCACACGCACACACATACGCACA
The DNA here is from genome assembly GCF_012274545.1 of Fukomys damarensis. Taxonomy (NCBI): domain Eukaryota; kingdom Metazoa; phylum Chordata; class Mammalia; order Rodentia; family Bathyergidae; genus Fukomys; species Fukomys damarensis. The sequence continues at coordinate 112,441,511 of NW_022900928.1, read as the reverse complement.
CACATGCACACTGATCATTAAGAAAAATGTTTCCAATAAATTTATTTAGCAACATTGACTGAGTTTATTATATGTCAGATATTAGAACAGGTGTTATTATAGTAAAAATTTCTAAATAGTTCTAAGGAAAAGATGACATTAATTCCAGATGCATGAGAGGAAAAAATACAGCCAGCAAAGAGGAAAGGAGATGAGACTTCCTTCCAAGAAAGTTAATCCTGTAGCTGTGAGGGCAAGAGTGTGAGCAGCAGATGAGGAGAAGTGAATGTGGGAAAGGGCAGAAAGTGTTTGATACTGAAAGGAGTATTTTTGTTTTACTTTGTTGCTTGTGTTTTGCTTGCACACAGTGAGAGAAAGGCTGAGAAAGAGAATAAAGTTAACTCTTGGCAGGTATTTGGAAGGATTTGGAAGCCTCTAAGTTTCTCTGATATAGAACTATGAGAAATCTGAGATTTAAATAGTAGGAGCCTATTGTAGATGACCTCATTTTGAAGTAATAGAAAGGTTCTTTTTTAGGGACAATAATGTATCAGTTTTCCACAAATAGATCCCAAGACAAATACAGTACTGTTACAGAAGAATAACATTGTTTTACTTCTTGTGTTGTGATAAAATAAGGTTATGTGATATTCTTTGGTTCTGATCAATGCTTTTAGATAAAAAGGTGCAAATTCTTCTTTAGACAGAAGTTACAGTTTTTACTTTGGTGAAAACTTTTTATGTTTCTGTGGATACATTTTCCTCTTTAAAAAAAAAGAAGGCAATAATGGCTTATCTTTTGGAGAAAACAACATGAAGGAAAAATAAAACATGCTTTGTTTCTGCAGCAAATGTAATTTTAAAATTCTTTATTTTTTGATTGAGCATTAGTTTATCTTACCTTTGAGAAAACACAGAAAATCTTTACAATAGGATATTGCAGTTCTGTTTCCTTTGATGTACTAATGCATATACAATATTGCACTAATGATTAACTGGTGTGCCCCTGAGGTTTCCCTAGACAAAACCGCCTTTCAGCAGATTTCTTATCTGCTATCAAGGGAATGTTTACAGCAGCTAAAACTCTTAAGCGCCTTGTCTCTGAGACTGATGGGGATAATTAAACCAGTGTTTTCCAGCCCTGTGCTCTTCATTGTAAAGTTGGAAACTAGGAAAAAAAAAGAGATGCATTAGTCAAAAACAAAACCCTAGGAATTCATGTTCAGCGATTCAATATAGATTTTAATGGTTAAGGTTCTTCTAAATCATCCATTGTTTCTGGTAGAAATAAACCTTCAGGCCACAAAGAAAACCTCTTTCTTAATACAGTTCGTTTAATTTTCGGTGAAAGATGGAGGGATGTGTGCATGGATAGATGGATGGATGGATAGAATAATGGAGAGACAGGTGATTAGATACATGCATACATATTCATGTTTTTAAAAACAAACATCTCTGATTTGTTGTCATGTACCAATTTAGAATTTGTCTACATGTACAAAATAGTATTTAATGAGATAAAGCATTATATTTTGTGTTGGCTCTTAAAAATGAGCTTATTGCTGAAGGATTTTGTTTCATTTTTTTAGAACTATACTGTTAAGCTGTGTGCTGATATATGATACTGCATTGGTTTATCTTCACCAGTCCTATGTGAGTCTCCAGGGAAAGAATTCTTATAAGGAGCTTTAAATGAATGGTGTACGAAGATGTAATCAAAGTAGAATAATTTATACGAATTGCTTGTGCCCTAAGTTAGGGTAATATAATATTTAATGAAAGTTTTTCCCCCTTGTTTTCATATATAGTAGCTTTTGACCCAAGGCTTTATAATTGAAGTTGGATTTTTGAATCCAGTGTTTAATGCTGGTGATCTAGTGATGTGAAATTTTAAACCTATGAATATGTCTTGACCTCAATTACTTAATTCACTCTTGATGAGTTCTTGATAATAGAAATATTTAGTCTTTTTGATTAAATACAGTTAATTATTATGCTATTCCATAATTTTCATATTGCTTTCATCAGTGATTCATCATTTAGACAAGGTACCTGTATGTAAAATGAATTCCAGAGATAAAAATATTCATTTTCACTGCCGAATAGACGCACAATGAAAACCTAGATTACAAATTAAAATTCCACAAATGATAATGTACTTAATAAATAAGAATTTTTCCCATGAATGTTTGTATTTCACTGATATTTTCACAGCGCACTATTTAAATTATTTATTTGCTATATATGTATACTTCCCCTGTACATATCATATGAGATAAATAGAATATTTCCACACACACCCTAAGCAAAAATAAATATTGACTGTGCAGTTTGATAGCACATGCTGTTTGCTGATTACCAAATGTAGAGTGGGCAAGAAAATAATCTTATAATAAAATATTTAAGCATATGAAGGAGTTAAAAATAATCATGTGATAAGGTTAACATTACAGGTCACTTAAAATTAAAGAATTCCCTATTGGAAAAATTTTCAAAAGTTTTCAAAAAGTGTATTCTTGTATGGGAGGACAAGTATCTGCTCTATAATTGTAAATATAAATAATAGGGTCTGTGTTTGTATATTATTGCTGACAAGCAAATTTGCTTCAGAAACCTGAAGACACCTATAACCCATTTAGAAATGCTCTACAAAGCATGACTTGGCCTAGAAAATGTGCTTTGCAAATAGGAAAGCAGTGAGTATACTATGTTCAAAAGTAATCTAATGGAGATTCTGGATGAGACCAGTGCAAATCAAATCAATCCATCACCATGAAATCCATCATGGTTTGTTCATTATCTAAACTCTCACAGCTCAGAAAGGGTTTTTTGTCCCCGTACTGTGCTTACCTACTATATTCTTGTAGTGAAATACAGTAACCAAGAAACACTGGGTCTGAACAATTTCAAGCCTCCCCCATACTGCAGCACAGCACACTGTATCTTTGACAGAAAACTGCATTTATACACTATTCGGGGTTAAACTACTGAAAGCTGGTAAAAGGAAGCTGTTGAATGTATTTATGGGACAATTTGCAGAGTCTGGGCTTCATTGTGGGCAAGTATAAATTTACCTTAGATGGATGTGGGAAAAGAAAAGAATTATCAAATATCAATCTTGATGAAACATGTTTAATTATATTGTAGATTTCGGCTACATTGTCTTGTGTGTCCCACAACTTAACCATAACAATATACTATATTTTATTAACTTTGTACAATATGTGGTCTCTAATTATTATTTTTTAAAAATATTTATTTATTTTGGTACTGGGGATTGAACTTGGGACTTTGCATTTGTGAGGAAGGTAATGGAACCACTGAGCTAAATCCCTAGCCCTTTAATTATTTTTAAAGTTATAGTCTTGTAGTATTTCTGTTTCACAGACAAATTAATTCACCTAAGTGCACTCCTTATCCTGGTTGGATACATTGGTCTTACCTATTTGTCTTAAGAGTTTGAGGTCACCATAAAGAGCCTTTCAATGTTATAACAAAAAAGTAATCATAAGCCAGGTGTGGTGGTGCAGACCTGTAATCCCAGCACTCAGGAGGCTGAGGCAGGAAGATCTCTGTGAGTTCAAGACCAGCCTGGGCTACATAGTGAGTTCCAGGTCAGTCTCAACTACATAGTGAGACCCTGTCTCAAAAAACCAAAACCAAAACAAAACAAAACAACAAAAACAAAAAACAAAACAAAACACCCCCCCAAAAAAAACCTTTTTGTTTTAAAACTCATTGTTCTCATTGAAAGAATATTTAGCAGAAACCTGTGTTAGAAACAGGAAGGATTAAAAAAAAAAGAAGACAAATTATTTTTAGGAATTCCAAATTTCCTCAGTAATTTTGAAAGAAAAAGACACTTATAGCGTGTCTCACTTTTGTGAGATGTTTTACTTACAAATCATGGTGTTTAAAATTAAAAATTTTAGGCACCAAAATCCTTTAAAATTATAACATGAGAACAAAATACACTCATATTTGGTTCATAAGAACTGGGATTTAACAACCTATTAAAACAGATAATTTCTATAAACAAATTATTATGGTAACGGAAATGAGAAAATCATTTTCATTTAATTCCTACATTGAAAACAGTATCAAACATACATGATATGAAAATAAGTAGTTTCAAGACGAGCTGTCATACTACTAAGCTAAAAGTTGAAGAGATCAACTTATCAAAGGATTTTTATGTGTGTCCATTTGTCCATCTTGGAAGGAGGAATGCATAGATAGGCATTGCAAAAATAGTATGTTAGCATGTATTCACTTGTTATAGATAACCATGGAAAATAACAAAAGTAACATTTTTCTTTAAAAGACCTAGATATTTTGTGATAAATTGGGAAAGACATTCTTTTTTATTGTTTTTTTGTCACTGAGTGTTTTAGTCAGCTTTCGTGTTGCTGAGACATACATAATATCCACAAGTTAAAAGTGGAGAGGTTTAATTTGGCTCATGGCATCAGGGAATTCAGTCCATGGTTGGCTGGCTCTACGGCAGAAGAATCAAGGTGGAAGGTTATGGTAAAGCAAAGTTACTTAATTCATGGTGACTGAGAATCATGGCAGGGGAAGAGTGCCAGAGAGATAAGGGCCAGGGACAGTACCTATTTGTCTTATACCCAAGTCACACTTTCGAGACCCATCCAGACACACCAGGAAGCATGCATCTGCAATCCTTTGGCTATTTCTTGATCCAGTCAAGTTGACCTACCATGATTTCTGGCTGCACCTAAATGCTTCCAGAAGTAATTCTGCCACAGAGTAGGAAAAGTAGCTGCAAGAAACACAGTGTACCATCCTTATATCCTTCAGATTTATTTTTTACACTTTATGAACTAAAGTGAGCACAAAGAGTTTAGAATGGGACTGTAGGACAAACCCACTGACCCTGCCTGTGGTTCATAGAATGTACTCAGCTAAATTAAGGAGCTCTTGCTTCTCCAGTGAAAACATACATGCAGTTTGGGTAGTTGTGTGGAGATCAGGATTGCAAAATGGTTCATTGCTTCCTTCAAAGTACTGGCTGAAACAGTTAACATTGAGCAGTTTAGATCAATAAATAAAGCCAACAGTTGCTGGGCTTTTAACAGAACCAGCTTTTTACAGAAAGAGTCAATTTGCTTTTGTGTTCAGGGTTGAATATAATTTGCAAGAAAAAACAATATCTATTTTACCTCTGGAGGTTCATTAGAAATGTATTACCGCACATAAAAATATTAATTTGATTTTAGTGCCTCTCCATGAGATTCAGAAAAACTGAACCGCACATTTCAAATATCCCTTACAGTTGACAAGGTTATCTTCTCTAGAAAAGGTTGGAAGCAGGATGAAAACATGATGCTGTCCGACATTGTTTTCATCATGCTTATTAATGTGATTTTTTAAAAATTTCCTGCAATCTTATCTAACCCCATCATAGTTAATATGAACATATTCCCTTTAAGAACTAGGTTTCTAGGGCTGGGGATTTAGCTTAGTAGTGCTGCCACCTGCCTTGCAAGCACGAGTTCCCAAGTTCAATCCCTGGTACCAAAAAAGAAAGAAAGAAAGAAAAAAGACAAGGTTTTAGTTAAACCTGAGTAAACTCCATACTGACCTGATGACTGCATGTTCACTTTTGCATGTATTGCAAAGCTGGATGATGTTTTAAAATATTTTTGTTGAGAATCTGAGGAAAATAACACATATGAGAATAACAGGCAGCTGTGCTATGCCTTGAAGTCTTAGCATAGTGATTTCTTATCTTCCTTGGATTTTTCCATAGCTGTTAAATTAAAGCTGGGCCAAGTGCCACCCAACATTGAATAATTATTTGAGAACTACGTTAGGTTTGTAGATAGGGGCCTTTTTTCTTTCCAATACCAGCAAACTTGATCTGTTAATACTGACCATTTTTCCATTCACTATACGAAAGCTCAAATTAACTCTTATTTAGGCCTGATTACTTTCTTGAAGCCCAATACAAAATCCAAAGAGGCATGTCATAATTAGCTGGTATTGTTCTTCAGAATTTTATCAACAATGAAATAGTCTTATCCATAAAATGGAATTATATCTAAACTAGCACATGGAAAAATTATTTTAAAAAAAGCTAAGTGCAGTGGAGTTTATGTACAATGAAGCATGAATACTGTTAATTGAAATTGAAAATATAACTTGTATTATTTAAATATATAATTACCTTAAGATATACAACTTATGTCCAATATTAAGGTCACTATCCCGTATTATCCCACTGTCCAAGTAGGATAGGGACTGGTTACTATTCAAATTACAGTACTCATAAGCCTCATCGAAGCATTTGTATTTAATATATGGGAAATAAGGGTTTCTGAAATAAAATCAAATAAAAGAAAAAGAAACAACAAAAACAAAAACAAACTCCCAGCAAAAACGCAAGCATTTCCAAGCCCAAATCAAGTTGGTAAAAGTCACTTAGAAACATCCAGTGATGTATACCTACTTTTTCTTTTCAGCTACTTTCCTTTGCTTCTCTATCTGTAAATGAAAGAAAGGTCTTTTGCTGCCACAAATACCCTGTAGTGGGAATACTGGTTTTCAGGAACCTATCTTGTTTTCTGTCTGTGAACAGATTTGGGAGACATGTCTGAAAATAAAATGCATTTGCATTTCTCCTAAAATTGCTTGTGCAAGAATGAGATGTCTCAGTATGCAAATTGTTTTCAAATGTATAATTATGTTTGTGTGTGCATGTCTAAGTGTCTTTGTCAACAGGGACTGTATGTTGGACTTCTGTATTACATATAAATAGATCTCTGAGATTACATAGTATCTATTGGTAGACTATCTGATCTAATCTGATAACTTCCATTTACTATTCATGTGTCCTGTGGCCTCCTCATGCTCAGGACTTGGTCTCCTTTACTTATGACTTAATAATACTCACAGGACACCTCTAGGGGCTCTCAGGTCTTCCACTATTCAAAATTATCACATGACCTATATTCAATTTTGCTGCTCCCTCCTAGCTGCAGACATTTACCTGTATGAAGCTACTTAGGGACATTTGCTTTAAAATTCATTTATATAGTAATTATATTCTTTTGATTAATCAACTGTATGTGAGGAAAAACTAATTATAAATTTCTCAATAAAATAAAAAAAGAGGCTTCATTGGTAAGGGTAAGCTAGGTAATGGAGCAATCCTGCAGTGATACATTCTGGAAGACAAGCTTCCCATAGCACAGATTAATTTCTCTCTCATAGAAAGTTTCAGTATGTCAGGTGCCTTTCCTCCTCCTGCCTACATTTTTCAGCAATATGGTCACCTGTGTCACAAGGAGAAGAAAACAATGAAGGAGGTGCACTGGTTCTTAATTGCATTGTTTGAAACAGTAATTTTCATTTGCTCGACTTAGTTACATGGTCTCAATATAATGGGTGGCATTTATTGAATCTGTCCCGGGGGTCTGTTATGATCTAGTACAGCCTGAGGTTTCATGACTTCTCTGTCCCTCTTTTTATACACAACCCTAATAAATACATTTGAGTGTGAATTCCTATCCTCCTTTGTTCTTTATCTGTGGGCACTATAGATCAGGAACAGTTTCAGAAACATCGAACATATTTAGTATGGAGTTGCTTTGAGAGTACAGGGAAAACCAATAGTAGCAGAATAACAGGTATTGATAGTACCTATTTAAAAAGTGATACCTAATACTTTATATCAATGTGTCATAACTTCTTAGTGGACACCAGATTGTTATATCTGTGTATTAATTACCAAATAATTTGAAGCCTGCAAAGAATGATTACTCCCCCAAAATGGTCCTGTGTGTTGCATTTGACAGAGAACATTTAATTAGATGCATGAGTTTCCTGTATGAATGGAAAAGCAAAAGTAAAATATAGTATTTACCCATGACAGTATTTTACTCTGAAAGTACTATGATAGTGAAAGATATTTCTATCAGATATTTTATTTATGAAGAATATTTGTCCATTTCATTGTTTAGAATAACTTGACTTGCTTCACAAAAAGATAATGTTTTTACCTAAGCAAATTATTATTCAGATGGTATATGTTGCATATACCTGTAATTCCAGTACCCTAGAAGGCTAAAGTAGGAGAATGGAAATTTCAAGCAAAACCCAGACACCTTAGTGATGTAACGAGATGGTATCTCAAAGATAGTTTTAAAAAAGTGGTCATGTAGCTCAGTATGAATTCTTTGGCTTCAATCTCTAATACTGGATTTAAAAAGTAAATTATAATTTAGTTTATTCTATTTTCATTGTATCTTTAGGCATTGCATTTAATGCATCTAAGAGACTAAGAAATCTTTCGGTTAATGAATGTAGAATTTAGGATTTCAGTAAGAAATTAGATTGATAGACATTTCTAATAAAATGCTAGTTTTTCTCTCAAAGAAGAATCTCTGGTTTATAGGTGAAAATTTTGTCTTGGTGTCTGTTTCATATTTATTGCTTCCATGACCATTGTGTTATAAAGTACTGTGTTCTATTTATGTGAAAATGATTTGTGATTATCTCAGTAGGTAAAATCCATAACAGCCAGGATGTTCCTATACGCTCTGAGTGTTTATTCAGTTATTAGAACAAGTAGAGAAACACAAGGAAAATGTACATACCTTGGCAATTTGTGTTGTGGCTATTAAACACTTTAATATGGCTACCATGACAACAGAACTGAAATTTCATTTTTACTTACTTTTAATTAATCTAGATATATTTGCCATATGAAGCTGTTGGCCAAATATTAACACTGCTCAAAAATTTTTGGGAAATAGTTAAACCAAGTTTTACTTTATATAAATGTTCAATTAATGCCACCCTTACTTGAAAAAACTATTTGAAACAGCTGAGAAATTACTCTTTTCACTGATACCCACTGGATTAGCTCAAGAGGGTTCACACAATAAAATGCCACAGACTAGGTGGCTCAAACAACAGAAATTTATTTTATCAGAGTTATGGAGGCTAGAAGTCCAAGACCAAAGTCTGGTTTCTTCAGATGAGTGTCTGCTTTGTTTATGAATAGGCACTACTTGTTGCTTCCTTCAATGGTCTCTCCTTTGTGCCAGAACATTCAGTGTTTCTCTGTCTAGATTATCTCTTCCTAGAAGGTCACTAGTCATATTGTGTGGGAGTCCATCCTAATGGCCTCACTTGAATTTAGTAATTTATTTAAGTGTCCTGTCTTCAAATCTGGTCAGTTTATGAGACTCATGACTCTAATGGGGATTAGAGCTTCAACATGGATTTGGGACACACAGCCTCCAACCCCCACTTATGACAATACCACGTACCACTGCCACTTGGTCTTTAATGCCTCTTTGGAGATGTGTATTCAAGGCATTCTCTATTTGTGTGTCTTGCTCATTTTTTTTTTCAAATTAGAGTCAGAGTTACAGTTTTATTTACTAGAATCATTTCAGTGAAGATTTTATAAAAATCATCTTTATCACAAGTGGTAACTGTGAATTTTATTAATTACTTTGTATTCTTTATTTGAATTTACCATTTCATTTATGGTTTGTTTAATACGTTTCATTGTGGTGTCTGTTATCTCAAAAATTTATATCTTTCAAAGAATAGTCTGAGGTTTCATGAAATCGTAATTGTTTGTGTTTTAATGATCATGGAACTCACATGAGAGATTTGAACCATTCAATGTATCTTCAAAATTTTCTAATTTCTCTCTCTTTTTTTTTATTTTTTGGTACCAGTGATCAAACTCAGGTCCTTGTGCTTGCGAGGCAAGGGATGGAACCACTTAGGTAAATTCCTGGCCCCACTAAAAAAAATTTTTTTTTTTGGTACTGGGGATCGAACTCGGAACCTTGCGCTTGCAAGGCAGGCCACCGAACCGCTGTGCTAAATCCCCCCCACTTTAAAATTTTCTAATTTTATCAGCAAATATTATGAAGATAATAGAATTATACTTTCTCTTTTATTATTTTTGAAACGTTTAATATCTCTTTGAAAGGGAATTTAAAAATTATTTTTTATGCAGATTTTCCAAAAATATGTATTTGCTATATCTTTTCTCTTTTAAGCTAAAATAATCAAAGCATTTTCCTATATTCTTACAATTTACCTTGTACAACATTTATCCCTTAGAAGATATTGGGGTGTCAGTTGGTTTATTTGGATAAGAATAATTTTGTCAAAAGTGTTCACATTAAGGCTTAAAGAAATGAAATTTTTTGGCAGCAAAGAAAATTCATTTCTATATTAGATAATACTAGATAGGAATATAAAAGAAAAGATTAACTACAGAAAATGAGAGCCTATTAGAAGTATTAATCTGATTTGACTAAATTTCTGCGCTTTTGTTGGAATGCCTTATACTAATTACTTGAAAATCCTTTGTATTAAAGCACTTCATTTCTTCACATTGCAGGAAGAAAAAAGGTTAATTTTTCAGTATTGAATAAAAATAGTAAGTTATTCTTTACAACATTTGTTGTGTGTTCAGAGAGGAGGAAATATATTTACCTTTCTTTTCTTCATTTTTAAAAAATTTTTTGAGATTGATTGATGACCACTCAAATGATTGAAAGATTGTGGTGCTAAGCAATTGAGCCCAGGTAGCAGCACTGAAGTATATCCTCAGCTCTTTGTTCTTTTTAATCGTAATGCGGGGGTCTCAATAAATTGCCCAGGCTGGAGTTGAAATTTGCAGTCTTCCTGCCTGCAGCCTCCAGATTATCTAGGATTATAGATGCATACTACTTGCTTAATCTCTTTTTTACCTCCCTTAGGAACAGATTTTGGGAAGATGTGATAAGCAGGTCACTTTTCAAAAATCTTTTTTTTTAATTCATCCTTGCTAAAAGATTCATCCTTGATTTTACTGACGTTGTTTTCCATCTTCTTGCCACGATCTCTGGCCTTTTCATGGGACCCATAAGTCATATTCTTAACAAGGGTCATAAGTGTAAGTTTATGGGGGACTTTCAGGAAATCACTTGCTTTACCAAGGAATAGCAATTGCCTCTGCTTCCTTTCTACGTTTCCTCTTGTTTCAAATGTGGGAGAGTGTCTGGATTTTGGTGGCCACCCTATGTCCAGGTGTTGAAAATAGGGCAAAAGCCACAACACTAATGGTAGTCGAGGAGAAATGCAGCAGGAATCTGGACTGTTGGTGTTGTCATTTAACACCGGAACCAGTATCAGCAAGTACTAACCTCTGGACTTCTTATGACAGAAGCAATCTCTCCTCTTTGAATTTCTGTCAGTTTCTCTGTTATTTTCTATTACTCGTAGCCAAATATACTCCTACTACAAATGTTATACAGCTGTTCTCCAATAAAACTTTCTGCCTTATAGAAATGTTTATTATCTGCACTCTTCAAAGTGAGAGTCCCTTGCTACATTGAGACAATGAAACTCTTAAAATGTGTATATGTGTGTGATATAGAAACTTAATTCTTAATTTCATATTGTTTCAATTAACTTCAATGTGAATTTAATTAGTGTGTTTAGTGATTATTAAGCAGCATGGGTCTAAAACTTATAGAGAATAAATAACTAATGCAAACTTTCTGTTATAAAATGTTTCAATAATGTCACCATTCTCTGAAGAAATCTGGTTATATCTATATTGGTGTCACTATTTGAGACGCAAGTTGTATCCTTTTTTAAATAAAATCTTTTTTGTTTTTTGTTTTTGTTTATTTGTTTGTTTTAAGACAGTGTCTCATTATGTAGTTGAGATTGACCTGGAACTCACTATGTAGCTCAGGCTGGTCTGGAACTCACAGTGATCCTCCTGCCTCAACCTCCCGAGTGCTGGGATTAGAGGCATGCACCACCACGCCTGGTTTAAAATCTTTATACTCATCCCCTCTGTGTGAAAGTACAGATCCACAAAGAGGGCTATATCATAAGGTTGGTTTAAAAGTTGCTAAATGGTCATATTACAGTCTTTATTTCTTTTCCTAATTCTTTGGATTCCTATTATGAGTGTTTCATTGCAAATAATTAATATTACGAAGAGTAGGTTTTGAATGATTTTTGAAAGTAGGATTTTTTTTTAAGGAGAGAACTTAATATGTGTAATCAAATTAGCAGGCAGCTTGCACTTCAGAAAAACACTGGCTCATGTGTTCTATGCCTTTAGGCTTTGAAACTATTTCCAACCAAGTCTGTCCACTGAGTTTTAGGCTTATTTTCTTGTATTTATACATTTTATTTTTAGAAACTGTTTATGCACATTCTGGAACAGATGCTCTTTGTTTGTCAGAATGGGAAGACGTATTAAAAATTTGAGTTTTAAAACAATAGTTTACTTTTTTTAGTTACTCGGATTTGATCTTTCCCCTGGTTTACCAACTGCAAATAATAACATAGACCCTTTCCTTCCTAATCTTCAGTAAGTAAATGTGTGGTTAATTTCATTCTTATCTTTTTATGACTTTGAGGAGCCTTTGTTTCTAAAAGAAAGTGTTAAGACTGGAGATAGTCACATTTGCAGCAGTAATTGTGAAGATGTCTGGCTCTCACTGCAGGTACTTGGCCAAAATAAGTGAGTCTTTGGAGCACCTGTCTCACTGTCAGAAACATATAGGAATGAAATGTCAAGATCTGTTACTTCAGGGTATCAGTTAAATATCGGTGATAAAACTTCAGTATTTTCATTTTCTGGGAATTTTTAGGATGAAAATTCCTTGATCATAAAATAATTCATTTTCTTTTTGAGTTCTAAAATGTGTCTTGATACAAAGGGCTGGTTAACTGGTTTATAAATAAATTGACAAGATATCTCCTGAACATATTTAAAAATAGCAAATATGAATGGAGATTGGATTCCATAATACATAAAGACAGCTGAATGAACAGATCTTTAATTTTTAAATATTACACTATACAGTGGCAGTGATTTTCAAACTTTTTTGTCCATAAAAGACCATTAAACCTTATTTATATTTTGTATACTAAATTTGTTAAAATTTATATTTATTAAAATCTATATTCATTAAAATACACTGACAGATATTTTTCTCCCATATGTTAGGTTTTCAAATGTAAAAAGTAAGAGGTACAAAAGGAAATTTGCAAAGTTTGTGAACATTACTTTCATTCCATTGAACTCTCTAATATTTATTTTCTACTCAGAGTTTTTGAATGCACTAGTGATTTCAGGTGCTGTACTTTTTTCCAAATTACAAAGCTAGAAATAATGTGAACACATCAATATTGTAATTTTTTAACCAAAAATAAGGTATAAAAGAATAATAATGGAAGCCTTGGAAAATAATGAATACTTCTGAAATAACTATACTCTGTTGAATAGGCTGTAAATTATATATTGGGTTTTTAATAAGTAAAAGCCAATTACTGATTACATTTTTTTCCTTTGGCATTTCCATATCATCTACATATAAGACTTTTAGAAAGCTTGTTAAAGCATTGTTTCCAACACTATGACTCTCAGTGCTAGCACTTTTGCTTATCTAATCTGACTCTTTTAGATAAGAGCATGCCAGACCAGTTTATGTTCCATCAATTCCAAAGTCAAGCTAATTCATATATGAGAAACACTTTATTTTCACTCACTAAAATAAGTACAAATACAAAAATTCTTGTTGCAGATGTACCTGAAAAATGCTTGTTTTAATATAAAGAAAATTGAGGTTTGGTATTCATAAATCTCATAATCATTGTGGAGTCTATAAATTATTTCTTTCCTTCCCTGTTCTTGCCATTCTTTCCTAAATATCTTAGCTTTCAGAATTACAAATGATTGGCTCTTTTCAGTGTTGTAAAATTTCAAGATGTATTATGTAATAGATCCACAAACCAGTATAAATTGAGAGATTTTTTTTTGTCACTTAATGGTTTACAGTACCATTTTTATGAATATTTTATGTAAATTTTCACACATATGAATAGACATGCATATATTTATATGTGTGTGTGTGTGTCTTAGTGTGAGACAAGATAGCAAAATTTGTTGTGAATTGCATTTTAAATTTTACTTACATTAAACCAGATCAAACAGATGCACACTTGCAGTCTCATGTATAGGGCTTTAAAAGAACTCATTTTTACTTTACATTCATTATCAATTCATGAATTTGGGGAGGATGGGAGATCATGGAAAAAGTCTAAATATAGATATCTGATAATTAAGAAATGTAGGTATAGATCTGTTAAATGTTCTGCTCGTAGAGGGTGAGAACATAAATGTTGATAGGCACCTGGCAAAAATAGTACTCTGGTATTCTTGGCTGTGAGCTTATTTTATCTACTGTGACAAAGAACTGATTATCTCTACTTCTGAGAGTGTGTTTTTGAAATACAAGTTAAATCGTCTAGACAATTAATATTAGAAAAAGTTCACTGATTATCAGCTTATATAAGCTCTTTAGTTTACAGACATTTTCAAAGCAAATGCAAACTTGAATTTCTTAATGGGGAAGTAGAGGAAAATATACATTATACGACTTGTGTGTTTCTTTTAGAAAGTTAAAATATATTTTGTCTTTCACCTTTCCAAGTATATTACTCTCAAAATGGAAGAATTATTTTTAGCCTAAATTTACTGACCTATATTACCATCAACAAAATAATTACTTTAGAATTTACATTTTGAAGTTACATATATTTTTGTTTTTAAAAAATCATATTCAATAATCAAAACTTTTATCGTACTTAATTTCTTAACTCTCTGTATGTAATTGTTTTAATTCATACCTTCAAATGTAGCTATTAGTGTAGATGAAGCATATTCCAGGGCCTTCGCACAACTCTTTTAAAGCTCATTCAATCTATTAAGCATAAAAATTTTATAAACTCAGAGAAATGGTATTTGTGCAGATTAGCTAAAATCTAGCCGGTTTGTTTATTCATCCCTCTAAGCTTTGCCAAAATTCAATCACACTATAAGAGAACTATATATTTGAGCTGTATTTTGTTTTTACTTAGTTAATATAAGAGGAACACTGTATGAAACACATTAATATGTTGCTAAGGATTGTTGAATATATAATGTGTTGCATTGAATAGTTTTTTTAAATAAAAAATGCATTGGATAGTTTTTTAAATGGACTCTGAAGCAATACTTCATTTGAATATCAAGATTCATTATATTTCATGCTGAGTAAAATAAAAACAACATTTGATTACAGTAAACGTGACAATATCCTGTGACATAGCCATTCTACTTCTGCATATAAAGCAGAGAACTTTCTCACATAGTCTTGTTAGGAGGAATGGAAATTTTTCATTGAAGCAATCTTTATGTTGGTGTGGAGCTAGATACAGCCAAAGAAATCATCAGAGTAGCATTTATCATTGTAATGCGGTGTTTGGTCATGCTGCCTCTGATACACCAGTCAGATGCAGTAAGTCACAGTAATATAAAGCAGTATGAATATTTTTGAAGCTATAAACAGAATGAAGGAAAACTGTGAACTCTGGAATATGTTCAACTAGAGTACATTCCACCTTAGCCACATCGTACCAGCCTCATTACCTCATTGCTCCCTTATGTCTACCTATTTTATTGTCTGATTACATAAAATTTGCACCTATTTTAATGATTTTTCCTTAGCCTTCTTAGATTCAAGTAAACACATTTTATTCCAGAATCAAATTATCACATTCAGTATATGTGACATACACATTTAGTCTCTTCCTTGTTCTTACTCAGAGAGGGTAATGAGAGGAAATAAAATATTTGTATACCTAAGTGATAGTTCTGAGCTGGAATAATGATTTCCATCTTGCTAAGATAATGTAGCCTTCATAGTATCTTTATAGGCTTGACTTTTCAAATAATTATGGATGAACAAATGAGCACATAAAAGTTGATCACAAGAACTTACTATATTTTCTAAAAATCTCTTCCTTGAGGTGTACGACATTGCTTATTATTTTGTAGCAGTGAAAAATCAGGGAAATAAGAAAAATAACAGAGATGAAGATAGGATATAAAATTCAATACAGTTATCCATAGCTTGCAAGTGGCATTTAATGTTACCAGTCAGCCTAAGGTATAAGTGTACTTATAGTTTTAAATTATGATTTTAGATATTTAATTCTGGGCTCAAGAAGAATTTACCACTTAGGTGGGGTGATGAAGAATTGTGAAACGCAATGAGTAGCTGCCAAACAGTGAAGAGGAGGCAACTGAACATAGTCCTAAACTGCAAAGGGCTGGTGATTTTGTAATGAAACAAAAGTGTATTTCTGATCATACAGTTGTATCAGGTAATAGTTGTCATACTTCATTTGATTTCTAAAAAGTCCTGTTTTCCTGAAATTTAATTAATTGTCTCATGGGAAAGTAACAGCAGTACAATAGAGGGCCCAAAGAGCCTGAGAGCTCTGCTTTTGGAATTAGAAAGACCTGGAAAAA
This sequence comes from Fukomys damarensis, assembly GCF_012274545.1. Lineage (NCBI taxonomy): Eukaryota > Metazoa > Chordata > Mammalia > Rodentia > Bathyergidae > Fukomys > Fukomys damarensis. The sequence continues at coordinate 112,425,172 of NW_022900928.1, read as the reverse complement.
ATCTGATCTTGACATTTTCTTGTTCTGGAAATTGGGTGCTGGGTAATTTAGCCCTAAAACTATTCTCTTATCTGTAGAGTAGTGGTTACAATATTTCATAGAGTTTTACAAAAATTACATGGAAATTATGTGTATGCTAGTATTAAGCACATTGCTCAACATGCAGCGAATAATCAAATTTAGCTATGTTGTTATTACTGGTATTTATAGAGTTTTATAGGCTTTTATTATTTTATATTATGATTCTCAACCTGGAGCAGTTATATCTCCCAGGGGACATTGGGCAATGTCTAGAGAAGTTTTGGTTGTTAACATCTGGGAGGGAAGTGTTACTGGCAGCTAATGAGTAGAGACCCCAGATGTTGCTGCATACTGGGGATGCCTAGGACAGACAACTTGAATAACTTCAAAGAATGAGCCAGGCCTATCATCTCTATCATCTCTTTAGTGTGGATATTAAAACCCTGTGTTTGCCATTTATTCTTTAGCAGTGAGTTTAAAAACATGAATTCCTGGGCTGGGGATTTAGCTCAGTGGTTCTGCCACCTGCCTTGCAAGTACAAGGACCCAAGTTCGATCCCTGGTACCCCCCACCTCAAAAAATAAGTGAATTCCTTTGTAGTTCATTAATTGGTATAATGTTTATAATGTTTTTTTTAAGATACAGTCAAATCCATGGGCACTAGTATAGAACTACAATTTCTTTCCCAGAATTCCCATTCACAATATTACATGTCTAAAAATAAAATCGTTTTAAGATGATTCATTATTGTTTATTCCCTGAAAAACAGACTATTCAGGCTTCATTTGTAAGATAAAGCCATTTTATAGAAATGGAGTATAATTTCATACTGGATTTACGTTATTCTTGCAGGAGTTGTTTGTTTGTTTGTTTGCTGTACTGCATTTTGAACCCGGGGCTTGCTTCACACAAGCAAGTGTAATACCCCTAGCTGCATCCCATGTTATTCTGTATGTATCATTTATTCAAAGAAATGAGTCCCCAAGATATGAAAAAGTATAAATATTTGGTAAACATAAATATAGGTAGAAATATAAAAGGTGATATAAATATGAAAACATATATACAGTGACATTTAAATAACAACATTTGATCAGTGAAGTGTATGCAAATCTTTGCTGAATAAAGTTAGAATCTTACTCAGTATTTATCAGATATGCAATGATGGTCCCTGTAATCCAACCTACTGGAGAGGCTGAGGCAGATGGATTGCAAGTCTGAGCCCACCCTGGGCAACTTCAGTGGGATCCTGTCTCAAAAAAGTAATAATAACAATAATAAGGGCTGGGAAATATATCTCAGTGTGAAAACTTAGTTTAATCCCCAGTTCTTATAAGAGGTATATCTAATTTACTAAAACTTTGTAAATAACTAGGTACATTACAAACATTATGGGTTCTTTTGGTTGCAAAAGTTCTTTGCTGAACTGATGTGTCAAAATTGTTAGATGACAGGAAGTTCTTTCTCTAGGTCATTTTCTTCTGAAAATAAGAAAGCTATGCTTTCTTGGCTTTCTTCCCTGCTCAGTAAATCTCAATTACTAATTCCTTTTCTATTGCATGCATTTAGATTTGTGTTAGTACATAGCATTCTGCTTAATATGAACAGGATACTGTGTTATTTCTGTCACTTTAGGATCAAAATGAACAAATGTAAAAATTTACTTTCTTTTGAATATTCTTGACTTATAACAGAAAGACAAGCACACATGAAGCTGTATATATAGATATCTCAGCATTGACTTCTTTTCCACATGATATATTCTTCCTGGACGTATGTAGTTGAAATAATTTGAGAGTTAGTTTCACATCAAGAAGTGCTAAAGACTTCGGAGCATTGTTAGTAGTTCTTCTGAGTTTGAGCAGAAGTTCAAGGGAATTTTGAAAGATATTCTAAAGACATGTAGAACTACTCTATGTGTTCATGGTGGCCTTACTGATAAAATGAAAATTATACTATATAAAATTATTTGGACCATCATTTCAGGTAAGCACTTTTAAAAAAATGAGCCATTCTAACAAGAGAGGCAGGTGATCACCTCATGCTTAAGGATTTTCTTTAGACCAAAGCATCTGCACTGAAAGTATTCAAATTTGTACCTGTTCTATTTTTTAGAAAAAAGGAAAACAAAACCTGATGATATTCTAGTAATTAAGTCACCAGCTTTATGATGTCTCACAAATCAATGACACAAAATTCATTTATCAGCTGTCACAGGTTAAATTAAAGACTACATTTTTAGAGTATATACAATGGGATGTCATAATGCATAAAATAGTTTTTAAAAATAATCAAGGGAAGGGCTAGGGATTTAGCTTGGTGGCACTGTGCCTGCCTGGCAAGAGCAAGGCCTTGAGTTTGATTCCCCATAACAAACAAAACAAAAATGATCACGGCTGTTAATGCTTATTAATTTTTTAGGGTAATTATCTGACAAACATGAAAGTTTCCCTGTCAGGTCTCCAGCCCAAGTCCACACTAAACACTGAAATGCTTAGATTACAATTTCCATGGGTGACTAGTCAAATAATGGCTGAGTGCTGATATACACTAATGCGAACTATTCTTGACACAGAACTCTTGTTTCAGGGGACTTTGGTTTGATAACTCACCATCGGCCTCATGGAAATGTCTTAGAACTGTCTTTTTTTCTCTAGAACTATTCCACCAAATCATCTTTCCATTCTTCTCTCCTTTACAGGGTGTGGATCTGTGTTCAGGGTGTAAATGGCCTAATGCATTCTTTGTTGTCCTACCTAGGAATTTACTCGAATGAATACCTTATATGTGGAGAGAACACTCTACTTTTTGGAGGAGCCATAGCAACAACCTAATCTGTAGTAAATTCCCAGTATCATTATTATATCATGAAATAATTCAAAGAGATAGGCACTATTATTATCTCTATTTTATATGAAAATACTTCTGTTTTTGCAGGACATGTTCTTGAAATGGCTGAGTTCTTTATCAGCATATATGCTTGTTGATCCTAGGCTTCCAATAACGGTTTGATTTAGCAAGACCACTTGAAATATTTCTTTCAGCCTATCAAATTGCAGAGGATTTGAAACTGTAATTTTTCAAAACACATTTTAATCATAATTTTCTTTATGTACTTTTAGTTTTCCCTGCTTCAACTTTGAGCAAAAGCTTCCTAATGGTGAATCATAAATATGTATCTTCTACTAAAAGATATTTTAACATACGTTCTCTTGCTGCCAGTTACCCTAAAGCAGGACTTCTGTTTAGGTCTATTTGGACTTGTTTTCTGTAGACAGGCTCTGAGTTCTCAGTGAAATTGGTTTTGTGCAGAGCAGGAATGCAGTATAGGTTTGGCCCTCAAATCTGATAGAAGTAAAAGATTTTAACTTACACTCTACCAAAGCCAGCCTCCCTGGTTAAATAGTCATTTACTCTGTCAGATACTAAGGGGTCATTCTTGACCCTGCCATCACTTCATCCCTCACCACTCACTACTCCTCTGAGCAGAGCAACACCTCAGTTCCACTTCTTTAAGACTCTTCAGTCAAAGCCACTGTAGTTTTCCATTATATATTTAATGTATTACCCCTAAAAACTAAAATATTGATTATTTAGTAACAATGATTCAACAAGTACTATGTTGAGAAGTCTCAGTGATTCCTTGCTAGGTAATTCCCTTTTCCTTCTCTGAAATTCAAGATAAACTCAGAGATCAATCTGATAAGGAAGCTAGACTCTGACCAGAGTTGTTTCCATGTTTTCCTCTGTGTTTCTGCATTATAATTTGAAGTAATTAGGTCAAGAAATGGCAAAATGCCTATCTTCAATGTAATACGAGACATATACTAAGACTTTTCATTTGAGATTTACTTATACAGAGGCAGTGTATACCTTTATATGAGGAATTGTTTATTATAGCAGCCAACAGCTATTATAATCAGGGAAGAAAATACAAAGTGAAGTGTTCCACAGGCAATAAATTTTTTTGTTGGAATGAAACTACAGCCAATCTAACCAATATTTTAAATAGAAAGACAAAACAAGACAGGCAGATAAAATTTTGAAAAACACCTATTCAAGTCATAAGCAAGCTCTGTATACAAAATATACAACTTAATAAATAAGATTAAAGATATTCTGGCTTATTTTCAATATTGTTCATTAGTAGATGTTTGAAATAATGTTAAAACTAATCATGTTAAAACTTTTAAGATAATACTTAGTTACTTATGAAAATAAATATATCTTGTATAATAATATTGTTTATGTAATACCAAATGTAAAAGCAAAGGCACACTTGGACTGAGTGGGCTTTGTGCAAGGAAAGTGGTACTAGTACACAGGATGTAGTAAGTGGTCATTTAAAATGTCCTAGGGGCTCTAAGACACCTCCCTTCAGGTTTCTTCAGAACATAATTGACAGCATGATTGACAGGTGCTGAGTCATGTCCCTTGTGTCTATGACATATGTCCTCTGTTATAATTCATTGTTTTGTAATTGTATATATATATGATACAGTCTATATGCTTGACCTTTCAGGGAGCTTGAGGGGAAGAAATGTTACCCTGGGTCATGCGGGTAGGGAGGTCTGTTGTGCCTGCATCTTGATTTGGAATTTTCACAACTTTCCCAGGCCAAGTTGAGCCTTTGTTTCACCTATCTTGACCACCCTTGTCACAAACCCTGGAGCTGGGTCCAGGTTGGCCTCGGGCATGGCCCAGATTCAGGTTAGTAGAGACAAGCAGTCCTGTAGCTCCCAATGATGCTGTCAATAATGTATATAATTTTTATGATATAACTATATATTAAAGTTCTTCACCTCAATCGTTTAATATAATCCTAGCTATTGAGATAGATTATAAAAATAAATACTCATCCTACATATTCTAAAGTAAACACTTAGTAAAGAAAAAAAGATATATTATTCATGGGATTTAACTACAGAAAAAGAAGTGACTGAAAATATCTTGAAGTCATGGAGTATAGGTATATAAATTTCTACAATAGTCCAAAATTTTAATGCATCTGGAGGACAGTAAAGTCTTCATTTCCCCCTCTTATTTCTAGTAGGATGAAATTAAACATATTTTGTGTAGTAGAGCATCATGTTTTTATTAAATCATAATCGAGCCCTGGGAATTCTAGGTCTTTTGTCATGGATAATTTTCTTTTTCTTTAGAAATTTATAAGATGAAGATTTTTCTGGACTATAGTGATCTAGAATACCCTATCTTTCAAAATAAAAAACGGAGATTATTTATATATACTTTTTTTTAAGCATAAAAATCAGAAATTAGCATTAACCCATTGGTATTATTTTAGAAGTTTGCTCTCCCCTGTTATTTTCTCAAATGAAGAGAAACTAGGTAATCTTTCCCACAGTTCAGCTACATTTTAAAAAGCTAAGCTCATTCAGTGAAAGAGACACAGGAAAATCCTCTGACCTTGGCCAGATACACAATTATTGTACAGATGAAGTGGTGGGGTTTGTGACTTTTTAAATGAGTCACGATTTGCGTCAAGTTGTAGTCTGATTGCCGATGTCCACCACTTGAACCTGACCCTAAGGTTAAACCAGTTCACGTTAATTTATAAAAACAACACATACCTTTCAAAGTTAGACTGGAGTGTATGATTTACTAATACTATACTACATTTGTGTAAATGTTCTACTTAGTTTATTGGTTTCTTTTAAACTAACGTGCTAGAAATATTTCCTTAGGGTGATATTTTCATATTTATTCTTTTAAATTTTGAATATAATAAGGAGGAAGAAGTAGTGTTTAGAATAGACAAATCTGTTTCCCTTTGCACTTTGTATAATTAGTTTTGTGTTACCTTGTATAAATTGTGTTCAGCTTCTCCATTTGAATATTTGGATTATCTATTAAAACATGGTTTAATCCTGTTGAAATTGAAGAGGATTATTTTTTGAATTTCCTTCCATGAATGATTATAGACAAACCAACACAGAGGAAAAGGATATCTGACACAATGCCTAAACAAATGCTCAGTTGCTTTACTTGTCTGTGAGTTATGTATAGAAAAACATTGTCTCTTTATTGACTTTCCTGTTTTCTCTGAATTATATCAGTTGTTTCACATGTGGAAGCATTAAGAGAAAGATGATGAAATATAAGGCATTCACTTGATAAAAAGTTTTTATAATTTTAACTATTGTTTTTCATTATAAGGAGACACTAAAATGTATACCCTTCAAATGTGGATAGATTAAATCAGACACTTCAAATTCCTGTTGACTTGTTCTTTTGTATCTCAAATGTTTTATGGTGTGCTCTAAAAATGTGATATCTGAAAGGTGTGAAAACAAAGGTAGTGAAGGACAGAAGTAGATGTCCAACATGAAAAATATTTCCTAGCCTAAAAAGGTACTGTGAAACAGAATCCTGAAGGAGATAATAATCTGCCACCCATCTGAAGTATGGCCAAAGATTTTTTTCTGGATTAGGATTAAGATCTGTATGACAGAAAGTCTGTCTTGCTGATTGGTTCCACTTTTTATCAGTTATCTTGGCATAATTATAAAGTTCTCTGTTACTTTCAAAAGTGTAATTTGAAAGAAAAACTGAAGGAAATAAAGAAGGATCTGAGTTAAAAATCCTTAGTTCAAGTAGGAATTGCAAAACCAGGTAGATTGTCAAAGTGTTGCCACAGATGATAGGGTCCCAAATGAGTTGTCTAGGTTCCTGTGCTTTACGAACAAAGACCCAGATGTGGAATGGGATGGTAAGGGAAAGCAGCAAATTTTAATAAAGTGTAACTAGGTGATGCTCAGAGTGAGCAAGCTTGTGCCCAGAAAGGAAAATAGCAGGATCACTTGAGGGTTTAAGAATATAAAGTGTTGTGCCTGGGCTCTTTCACCTCCCATTGGGTTTTACAGAGCGTATATAATATGCTTGATGGATGCTGAGTCAAGTCACATGTGTCTTTTCCCATAATTCACTCTGTTATAATTGGATCTATGACATGCAGTCCATATGTAAGAACCTTCAATGAGCTCCAGATGAAGAAAGGCTACTATGATTATGCTGAAGAGTCTGGAACACATACATCTTGATTTGGGACTTAACAATTTTCCAAATGGAGTGCAGGGTCTTTGTCTTAATAGGCCTTAGGACTGTTAGGTAAAAAGAGCCAAAAACCAAGACCAGACTAGGACCATAATAAGCCTTTATTATGGGGAGGATCTGCTGAGCTGTCTCTGAACAAAGGAGAGAGAGCAACATGGCTGAGACAGGGAGCACTTCTTATAGGACCGGGGTGGGGCTTACAGGAGCTGGGGTGGAATTGAGTGGTGCAGTGGCTGGGGATTGGGGGAGCTGTGACATTACTAGGAGGGGCTTGTGTCATCACTAGTTAGGGCCATCTTAAGGTGAGGGAAATCTAAGATTCCAGGCTTTTGTTTTATGGTTATTGGGTGAAGGGCTCTTCTTCTGGAGCCGTTTCGAGTAACAAAGGGGTGAAGGTTGGGGCTAAAACTGGACCTGATGGAGGCAGCAGTAAGTGAAGGCTTCTTCCCTTTGCTGCAGTGGCTGCAGTTCCCTGCCATGATGAGCTCTGTGACTGCCTGGTTGTTAAATGCCCTCAAGTGTTCCTGCAAGAAATTTTGAAAACAGGGAAGCAGTCAGGGCCCTATCATGATTAAAAGCTATATATAGGCCAGTGGGCCCAACAAGGGAAGTAGCCAAGGCATAATTTGGGGAAGCCAGGAGTAGCTCTGGTTTATTCCCCAGAATTCTATCGTTTTTTTTTTTTTTTTTTTTTACCATTGTCAGCATGTCAAGGGTCCCTCTATTTTGTAACATGACTGCTGCTAGAGAATTTATTTGATCTTTCACTGTATTTAAGGACTGGCTTATTTTACCCACGTCTTCTGATATCTCTATGGAGAGGGCCTGATAGAGATGTGTGGATGTACAAATGCCTGCTATTTCCATTGCCATCCCAGAGAGGACCCCCTTTCCCGTTAAGAAGGGGACTAAAACGAGAACTGCCCTTTTTCTGATTGTGTTCTGTGGGAGAACTTTTTAGACTTCTTGGCTTCTGTATAAATGGCCATGGGAGGGCTAAGGAAGGATATGTAACAGAAAACATCAGACTGATTGAGGCATTAGAATGCCTTTTGATTGCAGATGAAGTACAGGCTGTTGGACAGGGAGATCAGGTGCTCTTCTGAGATAAAGAGGGAAGAAGCAAGGCAAATGATGTTGTCATTTTGCCCCATGTATGTCAGGTTAATGGTCTGTATATGGAATGGGAGACCCACAGAGAAGGGTCCCAGAACTGTGGATAAATTGCCAATATTTGAGATAGACAGGTTAAAATCTAGAAGTCTAGGGGGATGGGAATTGCAGTGAGTGAGTGGGGGTAAATGGACATACATATCCAACAGTCTGAGATATTGACAGGGAGATAGTGGAGGGTGGTGTTAAATAGGTGTTGTAACCTTTTTTGAGCTTGGGTTATCTGGTTTACCACTGGTGGTCTTTTTTGCCCAGGTACCTTTTAGTGTTAGTCTCTGCCCTTTGGTGATTGAGTACCCAGAAGAGAAGATCAGTGACATCAGTAGTATAGTAGGACTATCATAACTTTATCTGGATAGCAAGCACTCTGGAATCTAAACTATAGTTAGAGGACTATTATTTTTATCAATCATGGTTATTCTAGTAGTTGATTTCCTTTAGAATATTAACAAAAAAACTTGGAATCAGGAGCCACACAATAATAATAATGATTTTTTAGCATGACAATCATGATGAATTATTTTTTAACAAACTTAGGTATGTATCTTAGTATAAAATAGACACTGTTAAATGTATTTATTCCCTTCTGAAAACACATAAAAACAAAAAAAAATGGAAACTTACTTAAGTTATTACCTTTTGATAGGGTGCCATCTAAGGAAAGCGTATGGGCCTGCAAATGTACCTGTAATTATGAGCAGGTGGAGCAGAAGAGAAAGGCGAATACCTGCTTCAAAAGGTTGTTGTCATAAACAGTATGTTGGAAGACCTGTATAGTCAGAAAACATGAATATATTTTGCACACCAGAAAAGTAGTAATAATAATTATTATACTTATATGAAATCTTATGTCCTATAGTGTAGCCTGGTGCCAGAAGGATCTTTTTTAATAACTCCTTGTTTCTCCACAGAAAATATATTTTGAAGATGACCATTTTAAACATATCACAATAACATATTTAGCACTCAACCCTTTGATGATAGCCAATGTAAATATTTTATAACAGCATATTTAGTGAGGTATATTTCCCATATGGCTTTGAAAATTATTGGGGCTCCATTAGTGAACAAAGACCAGAATAAATTTTTCTAGGCAGCTGCTTCTTTATTCATCACTAGGAGTCTATCCAAACCTAAAAGTTTATATTTAATTATCTTGACAATTTTTTATTTATCCTGTAAAATCAGGTTGTAGAAATTAATTATTTGTATCTTTGATGTCATTTTGATCAAAAAATATACTTGGAGAAACACTTTCAAACAATTGGACAGACACAGACAAACATATAAGACAATTTATGAAACTAGAGTGCACTCAAATATATTTGGCCAACTGAATTATAACATCTCTTTTAATTAAAAGTAGTCACAACATTTTCAGATCAATTGACAGAGATCCCTTGCAATTAGAATCAAAAGGAGTAAAAGTGCTTTCTAACAGTGGTATAGTCTTGTGTTATAGTTATTGTCAGAAGTCTATAAGCAGAAAGTAGAGAGAAGTTCACGTTACTTCTATAATTACAATTTAAGAATTTGCAGTGTAAAATAAATGTTTCGAATACATGGATTAAACATCTGGACACCAAACACCAATTACACATTGTTTTAAGTTGAAAATGAAAGGTATACTTTTGTCAGCCAGAATTTTATAATTTTTTAAAAAAGATTTTCCTGCCTGACAGGACATCGCAGCTGATTTTACTATGGAGCATGCAGTTGGTAGCCAGCACTGGGCTGTAACCTAGCATTTGGTAGGTCTTTGAGCTCCAATCTTAAGTGTTACATTTTCTTTGAATTTTTTTTTAAAACCTTATATTTTATTTTCCAGTATTTATGTAGAAAATAATAAGGCCTGATGGAATTTCTTGATAATGTAGCCTGCCAAACAAGTTGTTGATATGTAAATAGGCAGGGCCAAGGAGAGGATTTCACCTTTTATTTTTTCAGAGTCTTGCTTTCCTCTCTCTTCCAAGGAAGCTGGGGAGGGAAGAGCAAGCAGAGAAATGGTTGTTAACTCACTCTTCTATTTGGGAGGTGCTGGAGGATCAGGGAGAGTGTGGGTGTGTGGTGTAGAGACACAAGACGGCAGAGATGAGGAAGGGTCACAAGATGGCGGAGGTGAGTGCATGAGGAGACCTAAGAGCTGGCCCGGTTATAGGGTAGGGAAAGTGTGAGTGGTGAGTGATCAGCTGGATTGGATAGGAGATGGGAGGTGGAAGGGGTGGAGGATAGAGTTTGGGCTAGAAGGACTAGAGAAGTTAAACAGGTTTGCCAGAGGAGAGGTTGCGAAAGAAGGCTTGTAGGTAGGGGATTTCTGAGCATTTGCCATTGCGTTGACAAAAATTGTGTAAATCGTTCAGTATGTTAAAATTGGAAGTGTTATTTTTGGGTCATTGAGATTTATTATCTAATTTGTATTGAGGTCAGACTTTGTTGCAATTAAAAAGTTAGTTGTTTTGGCTTAAAGTCGGATCCCAACAGTCCAAGGGAATGAAGTTGTGACAGAAGGCAGCCAAGAGGGGTTGGGGGGTGGTGTTTTGGATTGTTCGGCTCCAATGTTGGGGGGGCGGTGAGGAGGAGTTAGCTCCCTAGGAGGAGGGCAAAAGAGAGGAACTTCTTCGTCTCTTTTGATACTACCTGAGCCAGTCCCCAGAAGGGGAGAACGAGAGGACTTGGGCCAGTGGGGCATTCCCCAGGGACACAGTCCAAAGAGGGACCAAGAGCTTGGATTTCTGCGTAGTCCCCAGAGGGAGTGTGTGACAACAAGACAGAGCACCCAAGTAGAGGGAAGCTAACTACCTATTCACGCTGAAATCGTTGACCAGTGTGGATGTGAGTCGTCAGCAATGGCAAAGGTAGAAAGCGCTGAGGAGGTCCTGGCTCCGCAGATGTGGTCTGGACGAGGCGGCTGAAAGGCCAATCGACCCAGCCAGCGGGGGACTGTCGCTTCATTGACTGCTTTCCTCCTAGGTTTCAGCACCAGATATGTTAGGTAAAAAGAGCCAAAAACCAAGACCAGACCAGGACCATAACAAGCCTTTATTATGGGGATGATCTCCTGGGCTGTCTGAACAAAGGAGAGAAAGCAACATGGCTGAGACAGGGAGCACTTCTTATAGGACCGGGGTGGGGCTTACAGGAGCTGGGATGGGATTGAGTGATGCAGTGGCTGGGGATTGGGGGAGTTTGTAACATCACTAGGAGGGGCTTGTGTCATCACTAGTTGGGGCCATTTTAAGGCAAGGGAACTTTAAGAAGAACAAAGGTCAGAGGGTTGGCTCTGGGCTGCTGCTCAGGTTCAGGTGAGTGGACGCGACTGGTCCTATAGCCGGGTTGTTTTATCTATTCTATAAACAGTGGCTCCAACAAAGGAAGTGGCTGAGTATCGGGAGTTATTTCAAAATAGAAGCCTTGAAACCACAAAATCTCAGTGATGGAGCTGCTGAACAAAAATCAGGCCTGAAAAAGCAAAGGTGGATTGAGGTTGAGCTGCTGATTGAAGATCTAGGTTACTCTTTTGGGCAGTGTTTCTGAAACTGTCTGTACACATAGTAGAAATCAGTAGTTAATGAGAGAGTCATTAGCCTTTCTCCAGACCTAGATAATGGGATTTTCCTGTGGTGGCCATGGAATTAGCATGTCTCATAAGCTCCTTGGTGATTCCTATTCACCCTGAAGTGTAAGCTCTAGGGATGAGCAATAAAGATGTGAGAGAGTCTGGAACAGCAGTTTAAGAGAAGTAGTATGCCATCTAAAATTTTTTGAAAGTGGATTAACACATACATAAAATTGATACATAAGTTTACAGGTCTTGAAAGACTTTGCAATTAAGAACTGTCCTCATTAGTCCTGGGTGACTTTAATCATCTTTGCATTATATTAATTTGTTTATCATGTCCTGAATATAGTAGGCAAGTGTTCTACCACTGAGCTACATCCCCACCCAAATCTGACTCTTCAAATACAAATCTAAGTAAATTTATTGGAGGAAAAGATAATTAATATATTCATGATAGTTAATTTATGTCAGATATGAGTTAATACACTTGGTAGAAATGGTGGGTATTTGTTTCCAAGTCAGCAATGATCTCATATACTTTTACCTTGGTACTCAAAGTGAAATCCACAGGCCAGCAGAACTGACTTAAAAGAAATGCAGAACCTCAGTGCCTTCAGAACTATTCAATTAGAATCCCTATTTTCAAACAAATTTTCAGTCATTCATGATGCGTAAGTAGAATTGTCTGGCCTGACGAAAAATTTGCTTTTATTTGGCAAGCCTAATCTCAGTGGAAGGTGGAATTACAGTGAGCCCACTAAAATGTTATTATTCAAATTCCTGTCTTGCTTTGATTCTGAAATTACTTGCAAGAATTTTTTTCACGAAAGCTAAAACCATTTTACTGGTTGGTAGTTCAGGGAGTTCAGAGTAGTGTGATGCCCTGACAGCAGACTAAAATTATGCCGGTGATTTTGGACTATCAAAGTAAAAGAAATGTACTTCTGTGTCATAAATGACTTTTCAGTATATAGTAAACAAAATTATATCTTTGGCCTCCAGTGTTACCAACCAGTATTGTTTGAGGGTGTATTTTGTGTGTTTAGATTTCAAAATATCATTGATAGAGTTTTTTTTTTAAAATATATAACACATAGATGCTAGAAGAAAAAAACAAAAAAACCAAGAAAAAGCAGATTTCCTTCAATCTGAAGTGAGATGGGATAAATTATTTGTTTGTTTTCAGTCTACAAAAATGACTTCTTAAGAAGGCAGAAAGATTATTTTAAATGTTATAAATTAGAAATCTAGTCAACTCCTGAATTAAGTGGAAACTGATAAAACAGAGGTGACAGCTAATCCAGAATTATAATGAGAACAACTAGTCAAAACCTGGTGAATCATGAAGCCAGGAATGTGTTACACCAAAGGCTGCTGTAGGAGGATCTCAACTTCAAACCCAGCCTGAGTAATTAGCAGTTTAGGGAGAACCTTTCTCAAAATAAAAAAAAATGAAAAGGACTGAGGATGTAATTCAGAGCGAAAAAAGAAAAGGAAAAACAGAAAAAGATGAAATATGGCTTCATTAGGAATTGGTTATTTCAAAATTATGTCCCATATTTCAGGTCTGTGAAATCTACATTGTTTTTGCTTTTTCATTAAATGAATGTATAGTAAGAAATTTTAATCAGTTTGGGTAGGCATTTTATTTTAAATGTCAGTAAATTTGAATTAGAAAGACCTGCTTAATTTTGTTCAATTGGCATTTTTTTTTTAAATTTTATTGAGTTTATTGGTACATTTTAGGGATACAGTACAGTTACATTCATTGTTGGGATCATGTACCTCTGCATGGCAAGTCTTGATTCTCATTTTTTTCCCCTTTCAATTGGCATTTTTTTAAAGGTAAATTTTTTAAAGAAACATCCGTTAAAACTAGTTCAGATACAAATTAAGGAAGGAGGGCTAGATAAGCAGAAAGATGTCATGCTGTCCATTTTTCTTCCCTTCTGTCACCTTTGTTCTTCCTATTCCTGGGTTTTCCTTGGTTGGCTGTGGGTGTCAGGGTCTAGTCCCAGGTCATAGAAGAGTCTGACAGCTTTCATTACTTTGCTCTCTGACCATTTCCAAATATATTTTTGTTCTTTCCATTCATATGAACCCATAAAATGCCACTCTGTGTATTGATTGAATCAACCCAAAATTCATTATATTCACTCATTTTTACATTTTATTTTTATTCCACTCTCAAATTTTGATATGGATGCAAATAGTTTTTAATTTACCCTAATTTTCTTTTTCAAATTGAAAAACTTAATTTTTCTTTCATATTGTACTAGAAGTGATATAACAAATTTCCTTTTTTCCAGTTATTCAAGATCATATTTTGGCTGGGGATTTAGCTCAGTGGTGCTGCGCCTGCCTTGCAAGCGCAAGGTCCTGAGTTTGATCCCTGTTAAAAAAAAAAAAAAAAAAATTCGCACTTTGTAGAGGTAAGCAAAATACTTTTTCTTGAACTTTGTACAATAAACATATGTAGTTTTAACACTTGCTAGTAAATCCAAATAACAGACGTAGTCTAATATGTGAAAAAATTGTCCGGTTTTGTTTTACATTTTTTCAATGGTAAATCAGAAAACTTCCATAAAGGAATAGCATTTCATATGTTATGCATAGACTTTTCACATTTTAGAAAATATGTTTTAGTTGATGTACATGTACCTCTCTTTGCTGTAAATCCAAATGTTAGTTATATAAGTAAAATTAATAATGTGTTCCAAAATTACCATATGTAAAACACTTCAATTCTGTATTTGAAAAATAATTGTGTGTATTATGTAATTACTTCATGCCTATTTGGGGCACTTTAAATATGTAGTTCTCCTTTATACAAATTTTAAACCTTTACAATTTAGACATAACCTTCCCCTTTATTGATATTAGTGGATTCTTCACTTTCACTCTAAATAATATTTAGATTCTATGTTTAATTATAGAATTTTTTTAGGATTCTGAAATATAATGGTAAAACTGATAAAAAGTAAGGTTAATTAGCACACTATTTTCTTTAAGATATCATTGCTCCATTACTTATCCAAATATAAACCTTGATAAAATAATTATTCGGGAACCATTTACTCGCTTGATTACAAAATCTGAGCACTGAAATGAATGATAGTCCCCAAGCATATATATATATAGCATCCCCTTGGAATTTATGTTTTCCCACCCAGTAGAGAATGTTGTCACCAATTGAAATGAGCACTTAAATTACCGTGTTAGAATTATGTCTAAATAATCTAAATGCATTGGTATAAGATTTGTGATAAATTAAATGTGAATGTTGAGAGGTAGCTTGTTTTGCCCATCCATTCACTAAACTAGTATTAATTAAAAGCCTACCATATGCTATGCACTGAATGAAACTGAGCCTTACATAAACAAGGAATAGTGTCAGCCAGTCATAGAAAAAATACTTATAATGCATTGTGATGAGTGCTTAAATAAATGCTATATAAACTATAATTAATCACTGATAAAAAAGTAATTTGAGCTAATAGTGCCTCGATGCTACAGGAATAGACTGTGTATCCATACTTGCATTCATTCTTGTACTTATTCGCCAGACTTGAGTACCTACTTTGGATGAAGTGTATTCTTTGTGCTAGGTATATATCAGTGAAAAAAAAATTCAAATATTCCTTCTGCTATTGAGAGTACCATTTGTTAGAATAAAGAGAGACTTTCTTGTAAGTAACCTGAATATTGAAGCATAAGTATGACTTCATTAGAAGTTGATGTATGGGAGGCTGAGGCAGGAGGATCGCTGTTCGAGACCAGCCTGGTCTACATAGTGAGTTCCAGGTCAGTCTTAACTACATAGTGAAACCCTGTCTCAAAAAACCAAAAAAAAAAAAAAAAAAAAAAGGGAAGATACTCAAGAATTTCAGATTGAGTTAAAAAATGGATATGACTAGGACTCAAAACTAGCAGTGTGAACCAGGATACTTAGGCTTTTCCCAAGGACCATCTTGGTACATAGATGACACCTGGTAATTACTTTTTGATTAATGGATTCTAATACCTTATACACATCTATTGAATTTAAACACATTTGTATTAAGTATACACATGTGCTCTACTCTTTAAGCATCTTCGTGTGGTTTGCTAGTATTTCTTTATTCGAGGAATCTAGAGTCATGACTTACGTTCTATTTCTGATCATTAGTACCCCAGTCTATATCCATTTCTTTTAGACACATGTCATCTGCTTTGATTGCTAAATTTCTGAGAAGGAAAAGCACCACTGTTTAGTAGTTTATATCATAGCCTGTGGTGATTTTTTTCCCCACCTTCTCATCCCTCGCCAGGCTGGCTGAGGACTGCTATCTCATGCACATCCTGGGGGAGAGCTCTTGGAAGGCATGTCACTATTGTCATCTTCTGATGGTGTTGTCAAGGCCTCAGTGGTGTCATCTGAGAATCAGCAAACTGGGGGGTTGAGTCCTAAGAAATTAGAATTTGATGCTGTCTTTTTTATTAATTATATTTCTTTGTACATTTTAGTGTTTTAGTGATTTTTGGCAATAAGAACATAATTTTCTTTGTGACTTGGCACAAAGAATAGAAATTCTTTTGACTTTCATATAGACTTTTTAAAATTTTACATTATCCCTCAAAGTGGTAGGATCCAAAATACCACCAATCAGGTGGTGCTGATTGACAAATTGAACTCTATCCTTCTCTCTGTGAGACAAACATAGTACTGGAAGTATTGAAAATAATTTATCTAAGTAATAAAATAATAATAAAATCACTACAGATTCTAGTTAAAAATATTGTTAAAATGACGATAGAGAAAATGAATTTAGATTAGCCCATATTTGATTTTAAAAAGTATAAGTCAAGTAGTGGCATGATTACTGCCTTTAGGATTATAGAGGTGTGTTTTCAGTCCAATTCGAATATCACTTCTGAAGAGAAACTCTGTTTGCAGTTACTAGTTAACTGTATGGAGAATTCCATAGGTAGTTTAATCCTAATTTACTGAGGTAAACTGAGGTAGCAATAAAGTACATGATAGGGCGGTTTGCCAGGAGTTGTTCTACAGCAGAATGTAGAATCAGTTATGCTTAAGTATTGCACTGCAATCTGTCCTTTGGTGCGATTTTGTTATTAGTCATGTAAGTGCTTATTTGGTAGTAATCCTTTTTATTTAAGAGACTAGACAAAAATAGTGTCACTAATGAAACAGTAATTCCTGCCTTCATAGAGTTTATACTTATCAAAATGAGAGTTGTATTTAAGATCTGTATTTCTCTGAGATGGTTAAGCTTTCATCAAACAAGTACATTGTATAATTTAGTTTAGTAAAATTACCTATGGCCCTAATAGAAAATGGGAAAAAAAATTTCCAGATTGAGATCTGTTATTTGGTTTAAAAATTGAATTTTTTATATGTTCTTGAACTCCATATTTGTAATACAAAAGGTCAAGGAATAGAAAAAATTTTTCTCTAAGTTGCTTTTTTATTTAAAAGTTTCTGTTATAGGGTGTTAATGTTTGTGTTTATGTACAATTTTGCCTTGCAGACTTCCATCAAGCCCATTATGTTAGCACTGAGAAGTTCTGTTCTGTCCGTAAATGAAATAAATGTGTAACTGTGGAGTGATAGGTACATAAATCAGTTCCAGCTTTAGTCTTTATTGGGTAAAGAGAAGAAAGTCTAGATCCTTAGTAAAACATATAAGCAAATACACAGGATCATGAACATTAGGAGTATGAAGTTTTTTGCCTTTTCTCTACTTTGTGGCTAAACACACAGACACACATCATACACTATTCGTTATAACAATAGATATACATGATGAAAGGCAATTTACATGAGTAGATGTGAATATATATATATAATTTTCTTACACATATATTTTCTATTCATACCCATCAAATACATAGAAAAAAGAAAGAAACTGGCAAACCTGGTAGTCTCAAGGCTTTTTAACTTTTTGCCGCACTTCTTCCAATCACTATTCACTGTATCAGTTCCTTGCAGTGTAGGGCATTGAACACTCATTATTTTTTGGGAGGGGCGGATACTGGGGATTGAACTCAGGACCTTGCACTTTTGAGGCAGGAAGTAGTACCACTGATCTAAATCCCCAGTCCTGAACGCTCATTCTTGACAACATTCCTAGCTAAACATCAGGAAGCAAGTTTTATTTATTTATTTTTATTTTTATTTTTTTCATTTTTTTGGTACTGGGGATTGAACTCAGGACCTTGTGCTTGCAAGGCAGATGGTGAAACCACTGAGTGAAATCCCCTGCCCAGGAAGCAAGTTTTAATATGACCTTCAGAGCCTTGAGCCACTCGGTTATGAGTTTGACCATTCTGGAGCTGTTATCTTATAACAAATAGTGCTACCCCACATGGAAAGGCAGCATGTAAGTAGATACTCCTGGTTGGTAATCTTTTGCCTTTTACTCTAAGAGCCCACTTTCCAGACATTCAGCTGAAGAATATTTTGGATCAGTAGCAGCCCACCTGCCAGATGAGTATCCCTGAGTTTCGTCAGTGACAAGAAATAGAGGAATTGCTCATTTTAAACTTGCACCATTGTAACTAACAAAATTGTGAATTAAAAGTAAATAAGCAAGCAAACAAACACCCTTATTGTCTTTTGTCACTTATCTTTGGGGCTCATTTATTTAGCAGAAAAACTATTATGGGTTTAGTTGACAACTAGCAATCAACAGGCCCAATTTAGGAATTATAGGCATAGGAAGATCAGAAACATATTTCTGCATTTGTGTGTTGTGTGTGTGTTTAAAAAAAGTTCAAAGAAAAATTTGCAAACAATGTCATATGAGACTTTCTGTCTCCTTTATGTGATGCAAGATTTAAAGAGCTTTTATGCAATAGCATATGAAAGTGAATTTTAAAAAATGCTGAAGAATCTAATTATTGAAACTATTTTTGTAAGAAATACACCAAATTTTTGGCCTAAAAAGAAACATTTAAATTACCATATACAATAAGCATATTTTCAAGTTTTCTTATGAAACTTCTTGTATATGCTTGAAGGCAAGCTCTTTAAATAATCTTCTGTATATTAGGGCCGGGGATTTGGCTTAGTGGTACCACCACCTCCCTCACAAGCGCAAAGTCCTGAGTTTGATCCCTGGCACAAAAAAAAAACCAAAACAAAACAAAAAAAAAAACTTCTGTAGGTTTGAAATGCATTAATAGTTCAGAATGATTTGTCAGTGAAATAACAGATTTCAATACAAATGTAGAATACTAAATATGAGGTAATAGTAAGAATCATGGTATGTAAACATTTAGCAGGTCTACTGTTTGTTGATCTGGAGTGTTTTGTGGACTTTTTTCTTTACCAGTTATTTGTTTTAAAATATGTGTACACAACATATTTTGGATTTAAAAGCATCCTGACTTGTAGTTCACAGTCCCTGAATTATATTATCATATGTAAAATACAGTAAAATATCAGCATTGGCTATGTTGGCCTCCGATTCTGTTTTCCTTAGTTGACAAATAATTACTAAATATGATTATGGAAAACTAATATTATTTTAAAATAATGTAGAAAAATCTTACATATATTTTAAAATATCTATTTCCCCCAAAGTGTATGCTTTTGATTAGTGATGATACTCCAAGTCATTATCTCAATGCTGTATTTTTAATTAGGTTTTGAAAATATGGCTTTTTTTTGCATCCTTTTTTAAGCAGCTCAAAATGATACAGGGGAATGATAAATTATGAAAACATATTTTCTGCTAAAGTTTCTGATAAATTTAGCAAAAAAGAAGCAGCTGGTATTGTATTGCCTATAACTTTATACATATTTCCCCAATGTTCTAGCTAACAAGAATACATGTATATTTTATTTTGTTCTAATTAAGTAGAAAAGAAAAACAGAGCCAGGGATTGATGGGTTCCAGATTTGAAGCTTTTTTGTTATAATTGTCAGTCAATCAATTAAGTCTTTTCTAAAGGATTTAATCTTTCCTTCTTATTGTTATGGTACTCATTTCCCCTCACTTTAATATTTCTAAATGGGGAAGCTTTTATTCAATTTTCAGAAAAACAAATTATTCACTGTAGAGATAAGCAAGCCAAATAGATCATTGCTGAACTCTAAATATCATGCATTTGAGAATATTTTCCAAATTTAAAGTCTATAAATTACATTCTATGGATTATCCTTAGATTCATCCACTTGGTCATGAATTGCTAATTACTCATCAGTTGTTCTCGGTTATCTTGTTATGACATTATTCTAAGCACTGCGTGCCTGTTACACTGGACTCCGAGGATAAAAAAAATCCTGGGAAGTTTTGAATGTTAGGAATTGGATATCTCTCCCAATTTTCGGATATCACCTTCCAGAAGCTTTGTAAAATGGAATGCACTGTTCTTTTTCCAATCTTTCACACCAGTGTTATTTAACAAAACCTGATATGAGCATTCTTTGCTGTTGTATTTTTATAAAGAATTCTGTCCTATTCTCATAACAAGGAAGTAGATTTCATAGTAAACTTTTAAGATTTGTAAAGATTAAACAAAATTCACCTTTTTATTTTATGCATCACAATATCAGCCATATTTTGTTTTTTTGTAATTCCTGAAAACATGTGGAATTTCCATTATGTGGCAGGCCCTGTTCTTTGAATGAAAAATGTATTGTATCAAAGAAGTCATAGTAAAAATACCTTACCCTTAAGCGTCTCATAATTGTGTTATACTTCTAAGAATAAACACAATGACTGAGTTAAATAATAAATCTCTATACGCTAGATGTTTTCAGAATGAAGTGCTGATAGATTATTTCAGTCTGAAACAGCATCGTCAAGCAAGTGATATCTGAACTGAGACTTCAAGGTGTGTAAAGAATATTTTTATTTGATAAAAACAGGAAATTAATTATAATGCAGGCTATTTTTCTAGAGGCTTAACAGTCTTATTCACTATTCAGTTTTGCCTCATCTTGGATCTGGTTGTCTTTTGATCATAAAATGGCTGCCAAGCACCACAATGGTGACATGCTTCCTTTTTCTTGTCCTAACAGAGAGGTCCAAAAGTGAAATTCATCATTTCACTAAGGAGTGCCATACCTCTGTTGGTGGAGGCTAGTCTGAAGATTCATATGGATGGGTCAATAATTGAATACTTCAGGATTTTGTGAGGGTAGAACAAACTAAACCATGAAGTATCGCGTCCCTGGCTCCTAAGTGACCAGTGGCCTCTACCATGAGGAAATCCTTCAATAGGTCAGTGAAAGGCTTCAGCAAAGCTGTCATGGTTTTCTCAAATTTTACTAACATTTTAAATCTGTGTATATATTTATTTATTTTTTTCTGGGAAATGAGATAAAATCTTTAAGCATATTTTCAAGATGTAACATACATGTAAAAGATAAAGAATCAATGATCGAAGAAACTGAACTCAGAATAATCATAATACTAACTTTTACAGTGCTTTTATTCTAATTGTATGCTTGTACTATTTTTGGAAGTTGGTGGTATCTATACCTCAGTCATCATCATTGCTGCTGTCATGGTGAAGTGACTTCCCCGGGGACACATAACTTATGACTGTTGAGTTTCTTAAGAGTAAGAACTCTCAAGAGTAAGAACTCTGGATAAACATTGATTTTTCTTTACTGCTTGTGTCAGTAGAGATCAAAGAAAGAGCAAGCATAAAAAGATCACCCTATTTTCTAATTACAATGCTTCTTAAAAAAAAATATATATATATATATATATCAAAGTCCTTGAAATAGTCTTTGCTTTTAATTTAGAATAATCAAAATTACAAAAATAATTTTCATCGAAAGCAACTTGGCTCTCTGAGGATGGCAGATAAGCTGGAGAAAATACAAGTCTAAGAATTATTCAGTGAGTAAACTGGCACATGGAATTTCATAATTATTTAGTTGAAAGAATGCCTTTTGGTGATGTAATAATTAAAATGCAACAATGAAAGAATTTAGGAAGTTTTGTAGTATGGAACTATAGTATAAGAAATTCTTAAATTTGCTTTCAATGCAGAAGTGTGTCTAGTCTGTTTACTCATCTCAAGTAGAGAAATTTAATCATTGATTTTAAATGTGAGTTAACAATCTAATTTTTATTTAACCAACCAGTCAACTCCGTTTTTAAGTTTTGATTTCAAGATTGATATTCTTTTTTTTCAGCTAGCAGAATAACATTTACCAGTGATATTAGCAAGTAGTTGGTTCTGT
Organism: Fukomys damarensis; assembly: GCF_012274545.1. Classification (NCBI taxonomy): domain Eukaryota; kingdom Metazoa; phylum Chordata; class Mammalia; order Rodentia; family Bathyergidae; genus Fukomys; species Fukomys damarensis. Next base: position 112,403,137 of record NW_022900928.1, on the reverse strand, counting down.
TTACCATATATGTATGTATGTATGTATGTATATGTGTGTGTGTGTGTGTGTGTGTGTGTGTGTGTAT
>NW_022900928.1:112372898-112403028 GCF_012274545.1 Fukomys damarensis | reverse complement strand
ATATAGTAAAATACTGTTCTGATGCTACATGTCCAAGTGTTTATGCTGAATGTTTCTATAATTTCACTTTTCAAAATTAGATGTAACCTGCTCTCTCAAATGCTTGAATGATCATTTTCTTTAGTAATTGACTTCCTCATAGAATTCCTTTGCTCTGATTATTCACTTCATAATCTAAGCATATGAATTTGAAAAGCCAGGATAATGGCAGTGGAGTAATTGCAAGGAAATCTTTTACAACAGACTTATTTTCATGTAATAAACTCTTCCCTGATGGTTAGTTGGCATGCAATGAAGGTTATATGAGTGGTAAATGTATGTACATTTAAAATTCTGTTGAAATAGTTCAGGATTAGATATTTTCTAGATGCTTAACAATCACATAAAATGAAGCTTTAGGAATAGTGGTTTTAAAATTTTTTTAAAGTATACTGGGAGATCTGGATTTTTAAGATGAAGGGGAGTAACTTGGCACCAGATGACAGAAATTATGATCGGTATGTCTCCTGTGTCATCCTAGACCTTTAAGAGCTTTCAGTGGTACAAACAGCTCGCTGTGGCATGTGTGCCATAGGTTCGTCACCTGTGTCCTAGACCTAGGTGATCCTCAGAGCAACACTGTATAAGAGATGGCACTTTCCCTGTTATGTAGGTAAAAAAAAGTGAAATCAGATTGTTGAATTATTTGCCTAAGGTAACATTTCTAGAACCCATGCCAATTATGTTGGATTTCAAACATGTTGACTCTTCCATTCCTGCCTAATCATAAAATCCTAACTATTTTTGAGATTATATGCCAGGATTTTTATATGTGTGTATAAAGACTCAAGTTTCACACTCCAGTTTTCTTAAATCACAGCTCCCAAGGAAGGAGAAGACCATAAATATTGCCTCTATTCTGTGACATGCTGAAACTTGTACCAAAAAAATTATTTTCTTTAAGTTAGATGGTTCTTCTTAAACTGTCAACCACAAGAAGGCAAAATTCCATCAGTGAAGCTATTTTTATAACAAATACCAAGTCAACTGAATATCAGCAATTGGTGGGATGATGAAGAACATACTTCTTGATTAGTATTCCATGAAGGATACTATATCTAATTCACTCTTTGTAATTCCAGGTGTGGTTGAAAGATTTTGAAATTTAAGCCCAGCCATTAGCAAGGGCACAGACTTCATTGTTGTTTTAATTTTTATTTTGTCCTATAGGCAGTTCTGCACCTTAGATTTCATTAGATTCTGACTATGAATCTGTCAACTTTTATAGAACCAGGCTTAGTTGGTGGGCGTTTGCTTTATGACCTTAGCAAACTCATAGTAGTACCTCAGTTAATCTGATAATAAACTTAGTTAATAAACATAATTGGTCTTTAATTACTTTACGCATAGTGCGACTTACTATGTCACAATTAGGTTAATAGTAAAACTTAAAAAGTAGTGATATAGCACATGCATAATACTAATAAAGGAGTACATGTCTGTAACAGTAACCTACAGACTATAAAACAGGTCACCATCATTGGTCTACAATATTCATAAAACTTTTCAATGAAAGTTTTAACTTAATTTTTAATTATAGAGGATTTCTCCTTTTCCTATTTGTAATAGATAGATACATAGATATATTTCAGGTCTTATTTTTTTTTTATTTTACTTGGATTTTTTTTTTTTTTTTGAGATGGATCCTCACTATGTAGTTCAGGCTGGCTTAGTTTTTGTTACTGTGCAAGATTTTGAAGTCAACTGGCATTAATAAGAATAATGGCAATAATAATAATATATTTGTGCTATGCTTTACAGTATTTAAGACACTTTGCCATAATAATTTCATTTGCTTTTCTCAAGAGCATAAGGGAACAGTAATTCATTTGTGACTATAAAGGAAACTGGCCTGTGGGAGGGGACTATTAAAAGGCCGGAGAGAAAAGTGAAGGCTGAGAGTGAGTGCTTCTCCCCTTATCTCTAGCCTTGGATTTCTGTGTGGCAGTGCTTGCTTCCTTGGTAGTAGCATCTTGAGCATTTCCTTCTGCTCCTCTCTACCACTTCAGGAGATTTTCACCCCAAGAGTCCCTTCAGTTCTAGGGCTCAGACTGTACTACCCAGATTCTTGTGTATCCTGACAGGTGAATACATTTTCCTTCAGTCCTTAAAGTTGGAGAATCCTAAGTAAAATTTATTTTTCTTTCCTTTGCTTGTGAGTGAGGGACTTTGCGAAGCTCTGGAGGATCGTGGTATATTTTTTACAGTGTCATTTATTTGTTGGAAATTACTAAAGAAAGAAAGTACCGAACTTGAAATTACATTTCATTCCTTTCGGATAGTGGCTTTAAGGAATTTAGTGAGCAGATTCCTGGAGGGAGGGAGAGCTGGTGGGAGGGAGGCATGTTGGAAAATCTTCCATTCGGAATTAGCCAATCAGATAATTTCAGCCTCTTCTATCTCTCTAACTTGCTGCCTCATCTCAACTCCATCACTTTCACTTGCTTAGATTTGCTCACCTGCTGCTTAAAGATGTACAATGACATGCAGAATTACAGTTGCTTTGGGATTGTACAGAGAATACCACTCCACCTATCCAAGGCTGGACTCAGATCTTGAAGCATGGAGAATACATTTTGTTCTTGATTCTGGCTTTGGAATGGAATTTATCTGTGTTTATCCTGGTAATATAGTTTACTGGTGCTTTTAGCCAACAAGTATGTATTAGATGGTTTGGCTTGAGGAAGGACTGGTTTTGTTTACATCAAGAGAGAAACAGTAACTTATTAATTACTGACTTGGAAATCTGCCTTTGGAAGAAAACAGGAGGCTGTGATGCTCTATAGTTGAGAGGCAGCATTTGAGCGCCAGTCTTCTCAGTAATACATAGAAAATGTCGAGCACCTCATTGTTTCTCTGGTGTGAGAAACTAAAGTGAAAATAAAGACTAAAATGTATAACAGATAGTGGGAAATGGGAAGAAAATGTTCAAATGTGAAAGGGAGCCAGGGAGAAGGGAGGGAGAAAGAAAGGAAGGGATAAGAACAAAAGTAAAAATAGAAGGAAAATGTAAACAAGGCTTTTGGGAGGGGAGGGGTCATGAGAGGAATAAGAAGTGGGAAAGGGGGGCGAGATGTACCATGTGCAGATGCAGATTCTCTATGATTTGTGCTATCATTGTGTATGCCTAAAATGTACCAATAAATGTTTTGCTATTAAAAAATTGAAACTAAAATAAAATAAACTTGTAGGTTCAAATGCAAAAATTCTGTTTCCCATAACAAATACTATGATACACAAACTTGTTTTACTTTTTGGCCTTCTTATATCATAACTAGATTCAGTTTTTCTGTGGACAAAGATATCCTTAAGAAAGGTTTTACCTTAAACTGTCTTGGAAATTTTGAGACACCCGGTCCATGTACTTATTTGTTTAAACAGCTACATTTAACTATTAAAGAAGAAAGAAAAGTAATACTTCAAGAATGGTTTTACTGTAAACTAACATTTTAAGACACCTGAGCCATATATTTTTTGTAAACAAATACATTTATCTATTAAAGCAAAGATAAAACAATACATTAAAATCCCAATGATAATAAAAAAGAAGTAAGCCATGACAGTCCAATGAAGTGAAGATTTGGAGGCAGTTTAAAATGGAGACTCCAAAGTAGAGAGCAGGTTCTTCATGACTATCAGACATTTAAAGACTTTGATGTGTGAAAAATGAATTAAATTTACTTTGTTTCGGGAAAAATTAAAACAATAATATAAATTTTTACATTTGATCTTTTCTTTTTGTAGCAGGGATCGATGCAGGTGCAGTACCACTGAGCTAAATCCCGGCCCCTACAGTTGATCCTTTTGACCTTAAAGGAAGAAGAATTTTTAGCATTTAGATGCATCTCACAAAATGAGCTGCCCAAATTGGGTTTGGCGGCACATGTGCTGTAATCCCAGCTACTTTGGGAGGATGAGGGAGGAACATGGAAGCTGGCCTAGGCAAGTTAGCAAGACCCTATCTCAAGATAAAATTTGTGAAATGACTGGGAATGCTTCTCAGTGCTAGAGCATTTGCCTAGCATGGGATCCCCTCCCAGAGAAAACTGCCTACAGTGAAGGTTCATGGAATTGAGGTGACGCAAATTACAGAAGCTAACTAAAGCTAGAATCATAGAAGTTGGATTTTAAGTGTGGAATGTCTATGGCCCTACTTCTGTGACCCTTCAGCAAAGAGCACATTGAGGAATGACAGGAATTAGTCCTCTTGACTCTCTCTTGCCTTGGCAAAACACCACTGAGCAGCAAAGCTGTGAGAATCTTAAACCTTAGTTTTCTATGTTTTCTGTAATGTTTGAGTAAGAAGACCAGAAGTGTCAGACTGCAAGGAAGTCTTACATTATTAAAAGACAAACAAAAGATAGATAACAAGATACCAACAATGAATGTAACTGTACCGTATCCCTAAAATGTACCAATAAACTCAATTAAAGCTGAAAATAACAAAAGATAGATAGATAACAAGATCCCAACAATGAATGTAACTGTACCGTATCCCTAAAATGTACCAATAAACTCAATTAAAGCTGAAAAAAAAAGATAGATAGTAGATAGGTAGGTAGGTAGGTAGATAGATAGATAGATAGATAGATATAGGCTCAAACAAAGCCTTAGGAAACTTAATTCTATTTAGTAGATTTACTTGTGTGAATAACCATCTACATGGGTCTTAGGCAATACTCCTCAGGTCCACCCAAGTCAGCTTTGATTTCCCACAAGACGTAAAACAACTGTTGCCCCCAGCTGTCAAAATGCTCTAAATAAAATCAAATTTATAACAAGAAGAGTAACTTGTTGTGTTTTCTTTTGTTCCTGGTGAAATTTTTGTAGTCTCTTTCTAGAGACTAACCCAATTTATTTATCACATTTATTTTCAGGAAAACAAATATCTAATTCAAAACACTTCCTTTTGAGAACAAACACAAACACAAAAAACCTCAAATCCTTAAAAAATAGACTGGGAATAATTTCTTTCTTAATTAGACTATTTTGTGTTTCAAATTTTGCAAAACAAGTAAATGAAAGACTAATTATAATAATATTTATATTAGAGAAGTTAAAATACCCCCAATTTAAAAACAGAAGCTACAATAAGAAGTAATGTTGGTAGACAATAGATGTTGAATTTTTTAGCAAAATACTTTTTTTTGCATGCAGATCTTAATTTGAGGGTTGATTGTACCTCTACCTAACCTGTGTAAGTTTGGCTAATTTCTATAATAAGTACTTCTGAGCCTCAGCGTACTGAATTTGCATGAAGGTACCTATTTCATAGAATTGTAAGTATGAAACACTTAGCCTAGGTATCACTGGATCAAATGTAAGTATAGTATTCAATGAAAAATTTTATTATTTAATTAAATTGGGGAAAGATATAGTTTTGCTAAAATTCTCCCTTTTTTGATAGCTCCCTGTGAGGGGACTTTGAAAAGTAAGGAATAGTGGGTGTGGTGGCACATACCTGTAATCCCAGCACTCGGGAGGCTGAGGCAGGAGGATTGCTCTGAGCTGGAGACCAGCCTGGGCTACATAGTGAGTTCCAGGTCAGTCTCAACTACATAGTGAAAACTCTGTCTCCAAAAAAAAAAAGAAAAGAAAAGTAAGAAATGAGGATTGCTTTAAAGAAATTGTGTTTCATATTTATTAATTTTAAGGTATTTTATTCAGAGATTTTCTTTCTTCAAAGAATACATAGGAAAGGACTAAACTAAAAATATGGTGTTTCTTTTAAATATTTTTTATTCTTCACTGAAAGTTGTATGGGAAAGAACACTGGATGAGGGAGAAGCTATAGTTACAAAAAATGATACTATTCAGTGTATTATTTGGGTAATATTTGGGTCCTTTGTTGACTGACTAAATGCCTCTGAAAAACAAAGCACACCAAAATGATGTAAGTTTTTTGAAATTTGTGATACGGTCATGTTTCCATTCAGAAATCTTTAAACCAATCTTTTTTTTCATTAAATGAGATTGATAATAATCTGAAGAAATAGAATTCCATGTAGCATAGGAGCAAATGCAAGTAAATTTACCAGAAATTTAGGTTCTTACTTTGAGTTCAGTTCATTTTTTAAAAAAATATTGCTAAAGACAGAAATGAATATTTTCTTTCTTTTTTTCATGCTGGGGAACAGGAGATATTAAGTTTTAGTCTTAGGCTTATCACTATATCTGATGTCTTGAAGCACGTTATTTAGCCTTTAATGTGTATGTGTGTCAAATATGGGATCGGACTATATAGTTATTATTAAAGTTATTCATTTTGAGATATCTATGATTGTATGACATGTGAAATGAGAATTTAAAGACTACATATTTTAGTCATATATAGTGATAAAAAAATGGTTAATTTCTCAAAGTGTATTTTCAGGACGTCTTAGTTACTTTTCTCTCATTGCTAAGACAAAATAATTGACACCTAAAATTAAAATAGGGAAGAGTTTATTTAGCTTACAGTTGTTACAGATTTCAGTCCATAGTTCCCTGGCTCCAAGGCAGAGTAGCACATGAAAGTGGGGGCATCTCAGAGAATAAATGTTCATAGCACCTACATGGTAGCAAAAGCAACAAGATATTGCAATGGTGTCTTTATGCCCCTTTTATCTTATTAGGGCACGTAACACACACACACACACACACACACACACACACACACGCACACACACACACACCCATAATCCTAGTGCCCTGGGACCTAGCATTGCATCATGAATCAATCACACTCTAGATACAGCCACCTCTGAAAAAGCCCCACCTAAGGTCACATGAGGCTCTGATGGGACATCTAGACACAAGCCATACCACAGGTTGACTTGAATTAAAATCCCCGGAATAAAGCCTAAGACCCTGGTTTTCAGTCAGCTGTCTGCATGTTTCATAGACCAAGTGACTGTTGAGAGTTGAGAACTGTTGTTTACAATGAGAGTTCAACTATTATTCTTTAATCAGTGTTATATCTTTATATTAAAAATTGTAAATTTATCACTAAATTCTTCTATTGTTACTTCAGTAGTGCTTTACCACTGAGCTACATCTGCAGCCCTCTTTGTATTTTACTTTGACAAAAGATATTCCCCTGTCTCTAACCTGTGATCTTCTTACCTATACCTGGGATTGCTGGCATGTGCCACCATGCTCAGCTAACCTACATTTTTGACTGCTTAGTTACCTATGATTGGGTAAAAAATATCAAAACTTAATGGAAACAAAAGTAAGTAAGTGGTGAAATACTATGTCATATTTGTACATTCAAATAATTATAAATGTCAGTTGGGAGGAAGAAAATTTTTCTCGGACACTCAAAAACTTCATTTTTCTAAGTGAAAAATGTATTTGCTCTAGAATTTTGAAAATACTGAATAAGGAACATAAATGGGTGAAATAACAAAAACACCCTAGATTTTAATATAGTTATTTTCAACGTAGTTGCCTCAAAATACCTCCCATAACTTAGAATCAAGTCTGTCATATAGATTAATAGTATAACATTTATTTATGCATCAATAATAAGTTAGTAGCTTTTTGAAATAACTGACACAATTTAAAAACCATATGATATATTCATTTAAGGTATTTTTTTTAGGTTTTTTTGGTATATAGGTATAGTTTTGTAAATACCACAAGCAAGTATTTTTAACCACTTAAAAAATCTTTCCATTGTGAGGAAGTTGCTTACTGAGTTGCTAGATTCTTAGCTGACATTCCGAACAAGCAGTTTCACTCAGCATTTTATGGACAAGCCACTTTCATCAGAATGCCACGGGCTATGTGGGCACAGTTCTGTAAAACAGGGATTGGAAACTTAACTGGATCTTTGGGAATTCCAAAGCAAATTTACCTGAAAGCTTATTCAGTGTGAATGAAAGTTGCTATGTACCTTGACGAATGCATGCCAGGCTGAAGAAGATTGATGATAGAAAAGAGGGAAAAACTTCAGATCCACTTGATTTGATTAAAGGCTACTTTGGATTAGATGCTCTTTAATGCAGATTGTCAAGTGCTTCTTACCTCTCCCAAAGGAAATATATATTGTTACAGTGCCAAAAGGGAATCTTTTTAATATGTATGTATGCCTGTATGCATATATAAATCTTAGTATGCATCATCATCAATATAACAGAAAACAAGAATATATATGAGTTTGTTATTCATGCTTCTGGTCACTCATATATATTCTTGTAACTTTCTTTTTAAAATTTGTCAAGTAGGAATCAATATTTGGCTTCATCTAATAATTGAAGGTGCATGTATTAAGAGATTAATATAATTCTAATAAAGCAGCCACACTGGTATTTCTTTGCATGACTGTATGTTGTTACTTAGCTCCATATGGGACTACACATGTACTTTAAACATTCAGTTATTATCTTTAAAAAGTAATTAGCTCTTTGCTGTGTCAGAAAGTTTGTTATATTGTAAAATAGTTTTCTTCCTCTGGCATCAAAATTCAAAAAAGAAAAACCATATATCTGCAAAAAGTTTAAAATTTTACCATTGTATTTTTCACTAAAGAAAGCTAAGTCTCTTTATGTAAATTGTCCAAGTGATATGACCATTTGGAAAATCAATTATGAATTCTTCCCAGACATGGCAGGATATTTGCCTGACTCTGGAAAAGTTGCAGAAACTGTGACTCTGTAGTAGGGACCATCAGAATCTTCAATTTCTTGCATAAGATTATTTATTTTGCCACCATCAAAGTTATTTGTTGCTATGTGGCTATTTTAAACTTAATTTTCAAGAAATTTAGAGGTAATTATATATGTGATATAAATTCTTGCTCATTTATATGTATGTGCCTGCATATATCTTATCTAGAAATTTCTAGATACAGGCTACGTGTTGAGTTCTCATTGCTGAATTTCTCCAGTCTTTCAGAGACTGATCTAATTAACAGAATTAAAATCTCTAGCCTAGATATTTGAAATGATGTATGAGTTGCTGATTGTTGGTTATTTTACCTATAGATAAATGGACAGATGGAGAAAGTTGGAGGAGCATAAAAATATTTTGCTCTTTTATCTTTTTTTATTTTTGCAGTCTTATATGCAACAACGGTAAAGTAGGATAAATATTAAAAGAACTAAAAGATTTTAAATAATAAGCATTTTCTGCAAACATTTTTCCAGAAGTTAATTATAATGGTTCTAATTTGACATGTCTAATCTACTATATTTTTCACTAAAGTGATGTGATGTTGATATAGCCTAGAATGTTTCTTTCCTAGTTCTCTTTTGTTTCAGTAATAATATTTATACATAATATAAAAAGGTCATGGAATGTTTCATAAGTGGAACACTTTGGATTATAAAATTGATTAATAGAAATGGTGTGCAACTGGGACATATCTTTTAATATATTTCCATAATTCCTTAACTATATAGATGGCCTCTTGTCCTTTCCATTTAAAAAGAATTCCCAAAATGTTTATACTGTTTCTCATCAAAATTTGAGAATTCAGAGTCATTAACTAGTTTTTCCTTAATTATTTTACAATTATAACGCATAATATTTTAACTGATAATAATAACTTTCAGAAGTCATTTATTGATCTTCTGAATTTCACAATGGAATAATTTGCATGTTTTCATTATGAACTCCATCTTGTTTAATTTCTGCTTTTGCTTTCTATTGTGTGACATTTCAGTTGACTTTAAGGTGGGTTGAATATGTAAAATAATTCATTTGTTGGAAAGGTTTTTATCTATGTGACAGAGAAGTTATTGCATTTGCCTTTAGTCTTGGAATACATGATGAGAATTGAGATTATCTTCTTCCTAAGAAACTTTTGGCCAACATTTAATTTTAAAAAGATAAAGAGTTAGAAGGCAGCAAAAAGGCAGGATGGAAAGAGGAAGAAAAGGAAGTTAAGGAAAGGAGTGAAAGAACAAAAATATAATATGGAATTTTCTAAAACTGTTCAATTTTCCAATGGAAAGCAGTACATACATATATGAATATTGTAATGACTTCAATATGTAATGAAGAGACAAAGATCATTTCTTCATATACGTGGGTTGTATCTTAATTTTTGTAGAATATGTGTGGTGATTACTTACTTAAAAGCTTAGTTATAATTTAAGAACTGTACTTACCTCAATGATAATCAGTAAATTTTTACAAAATGTATTATTGAGGGCTACATTAATGAATTTTAGGACAAAATAGACATCTTAGATTTCATAGACCTTGTAGTCTCTTTGAGAGAGAAATAATAGACATTTTGAGAACAAATAAATGTATCCTTTCTAACTTAGTCCCTTTTCCAAAGATTCCCACTAAGTTATAGTAATTATTCAAGAAATTATGGCAATAAAACAAGAGTGGCTTTGCTTTACTGTGTTTATGTCAGGAAGGCAAGCTGCATCCATAACTCAAGTACTTGTGAGGCTAAGGCAGGAGGATCGCCATTCAGAAGGCCAGCCTGGGCTACATAGTACAAGGCCAACTTGAACCACAGGAGACTTGTCTCAAACAAACAATTTTTTTTTCTGACTTCATTCTACACTTTCTTTGCTTCACTCTTTAATTTTTATCTCATCTATTATTCTGTCTCTATTTTTTCTTTCATTTATTCCTTATCCTGCAGTAATGTCCATACATTACCTCACCCAAATGCTAACCCTAACAGTATCCCTAAAGCCTTAACCCTATCCCTAACCCAGCCAAATGGCTACCCCAATCATAACCCCATCCTCCATGATTAGTTCTAAAAGTTTGATGACCCCACATCTAGCATAAATTATTAGCTTGAAAAGTTTGTTTAAAAGTCCTGGTAGATTTGTACTGTGTGTTCGTTAACGTCCTAGACCCTGGAGATAGAGATTAGAGATGCACAGGATGTTATCCGGAAAGAAGCTTAATGTCTCCGCACCTGTTCTAATACAGAAGCCAGAGCCACACAAGGTAAACACTTAAAATATGCTGAATCCAAAATGCGGTATGCTGCGGTGTGGAGTGCACATCAGAATTCAAAGGTTAGTACATAGAAAAGAATGTAAAATATTTCATAAATAGTTCTTTGTGTTGATGATATATTTTATTATATTTTTCATAGGTTTTATCAACTAAAATATGCTATTTTATTTATTTATTTAATTTTTGAGACAGAGTCTCACTATGTAGTTGAGACTGACCTGGAACTCACTATGCAGCCCAGGCTGGTCTCAAACTCACAGTGATCCATGTTTCTCAGCCTCTGGAGTGCTGGGATTACAGGTGTGCACAGCCACGCCCAGCTAAAATATGCTATTTAAATGAATTCCTGGGCCAGGGAATTAGCTTAGCAGTACAGTACCTGCCCAGATAGCATGAAGCCCTGAGTTCAATTTCTGGTACCAAAGAAAGAAAAAAAAACCAGCCCATTAAGAAATAAATGAATTTCCAATATCTGTTTTTACTCCAGTTTAAAATGTTCCTAAACTTTTAACATTAAATATCTAGAGTATTTTTATGTAATATAAATAGTTAATAAATATTTGCTGATTTTAGCAGCAAAAAGTTAATATTTGAATGCTTTTTTATGAAACTGGAGTATTTCTCACTTTGTTTTCCTTCCAGTTTTCATTTTAATTTGGACCATAAATTTCTGGACTATATTTTTTGGTGGAGATACACAAATACAGAAAGATTAGATGGTTTGCTCAAGGTTACTTAGAGAATTGATTCTAGAAAAAGCAAATAAATTGAAATTGCCTGGCTTTCAAACACATGGCTAAGTTTACTAAACCAGAAGGAGTAGAAAATCCTGGCCATATGAAACATTAAAAACAAATATTCTCTAAAGACTTCAGATGAGTAACATGAGCTAATTAGGTTAGTATTTTAGCCTCATTCCTCAAACTCTTGAACAAAAGCAGTCTGAAGCCTGTGTGTGTGTCTCTACATTTATGCCACTCTACACTGACATAAATGAGATATACTGAACATGGAATATAATTAACAATACTCAGTGTGATGACATTTGAATGAATTAAGATGCAAATTCAAGATATTAAGAGAGTGTCAGTATTAATAATTGTGATTACAAAAGGGAGAATAGTGAATTTTTAATTTTAGATTTGATGAAATAATTAAAAATATAGTAGTCCATCATGAGATTTTAAGATATTAAATTAACTATTAACTGAGAGGATATGTATTATGCAATCCTGTTTGCCCAGAAATGAAAATTTATTTTAATAACCTCAATTTCTATATGCCTTTACTTTCAGAGAGCTAAAATCTTGAACATCTACTTAAAATGGTAAACTGAACCTCTAATACCATTGATCAACTGTTTATATTCAACTTTAGTAGTTTTGCATTGTTTTCCTTTTTATTCTGAGATTTAGTGTGTCATACATTTAATCCACTTTTCTCGAGGGTAAACAGTACATGCCTTTTTTTTTTTAAACCAAGTACCTATATGGCTATTTTTTTTTCTTTAATTGAGGGGGAAAAGTTAAAGGAAATATATATTGATTATCCTTTGCTACTGTAAACAGAAAGTTTTTTTAAGGTCAAAATACCTAACTTCAAATGACTTTTGGTCTTTCAATGCTCCATCAGCACCTTTTATAGAAATGTCACTCGGAGAATGATTGTTTGACAGAGAAAATGCCAACAAAGCTCTAAATGTTATAAACAGTACTCCTTCCTCAGATACATTCATTTATAACTAGATACCCAGGATTTGTGCTCTTCTTGGCAGTGGATGAATGAATGAATGAATGAGACAAGGAAATATTTCCTGTACACTTCAGCAACTATTTCATCATTTACAAGTATGATTCTGGACATATTATAATGTGTCTGGTGACATTCAGAAAGAGGAGTTCCACATGAATTTAGATTCAGTTAACATTTATATGCTAGTATATGCCAAGCAGTGTCAGTGCCTTTGCAATGGTTGTCAGTTATGCAAAAAAAAAAACAGAAAAATTATCTTTATTCAGCAACTTTCATCTAAACTCTCCACTCTCATTGAACTCTACAAAAACTGAGGGGGATGTTTAGAAAAGATGTCAGCTGACTTCCTCAAAAACTCAGAGTGAAGTTTTCTTTCTCATTTATGCTACATGATTTTGGGGTTTCAATCTAGTATTTGTACAGTTGAGAAGTTATAATGCTGCTGTTCATAAGTCATCAGCACCTCTAGGAGAGCACTTAAAATCCAAGCATGATTGATCTGCTGTTTGGGCAAAGATATGGTCAATCTTTTTATATGCAAGAGAAACTTTGTTTCCTGTTACTTTCTATCTAACAGGACTGTGTAAAATTTCTGAATTTAGATATAAATCTGTAATTTTAATTTCATATTATGTATAAATGAATAAAAGACTCAAAATATTTTTTGAAAGAGCCAGTCCAAGAAACCTAATATGCACTTAATCCCCTAAATTATCTGTGCTTTCATTTAGATAAGTGATTATAAATCTATGGCCTGGTCTATATTATTTAAGATCTCTTTGGAACACATTTCAGAATATTAATATGTTATTTATTCATTATAGACATAAGAAAAGGGGATTGAACATTGGATCTTTACATTGAGCTACATTCCTAGTTCCCCACCCACTTCTTTTTTAAAATTGTGAGACAGGATTGTGCAACATTGCTAAATTGATGGATTTAAACTTGGATCCTTTTGCCTCAGACTCAAAAAGTGCTGGGATTACAGCCTTGTGCCAGGAGGCCCAGTTTGCATACATTTTTAATAGTTTGCATTGAATAGACCTTACTATGAAAATCAAAGTATTATTGTAATATATTTTCAGGAAATTTGTTGTTTTAGATGTTTTGCGTGTAAATCACATGATTTATGGATGGAGACTGTGAACCTTAGGGTGTTTTGTTTTTCACCTGGTGATCCAAGTGCTAATATTTAATGAGAAAAGCTACTTTTTCCAGATTAAATATTTGCTCCCCTCATCTCATCTTTAAAAAAAAATATTAAAAGAGAGCTTTTAGAACTTGATGCGAATGTGGAAGCTCATCTTATTCAATTTCTTATTTAGAAGAAGGGGAAACTGAGGCTTTGATAGATTAAGTGACAGAGCTATTTCAGAATGTAGGCCCTCCTGCTTTGGGGTGATCCATTGACTGATTGATTGATTGATTGATTGATTGACTCACTACTAGGAACGAACCCAAGGCCCTTGTGCTAAGCTACATCCCAGCCCTTTTAACAGCTTTTGCTAAGTTGCTAAGTTGTACAAGCTGGCCTGATTTTGCTTGATTTTGCTGATTTTGCTGGCCTGAATTAAATTTTTTTAAAAAAAAAATTAGTCTGTTTTTTAATTCTTTTTAATGATTTAATGATATTTGAACTATTCATTTCAAGATCTCTCAAAAATTTTTGAAGGTACTTCAGGAGCTGTAAAATCTAGAAACCAAAATTATTTTTTTGGGAAGTTGAAAATGCCACTCAAAATTCTGTACAATTAAATCTGACAGTCTCAAAAGATACATAATTTTAATTAATTTTTCATTTTATTTCTCTTTGTCAAATATTGAGTAAATACATTTGTAAGTATTCATATAAAAGCATCTCAATTTTAAGAATTAAATTAGAAAGCTAGTTAAAAAAGTAATGGCCCTTAAAACTAGGGCATAAATTTAATCAGAAGCTGGACTTGTTTTACCAAGCAGGCAAGTTAGGACATGGAGTTTAATAAATATTGAATAAAATAGGAGGAAATATGAATTTGATGATGTTTGCTGGCAATTAGAGCAATTTATTTCACTATTAATATGACAAGCTCTAAATGGAAATCAGCTGTGGATGGGAATGCAATTTTTATTGCTTGATATTCCCAGTGCCATGTAATTAAATAAAGAAATGGGGTGAAGGGGCAAAGGGGTGTCCATAGCTGACTATTGCAGCCAAACAATCATCCATCACACAGGATTTGTTGCCTGCCATTACTGAGAAAGGCTTTCTTTGTGAGTTTATGTACAGTCAGAGAGGGTATTATTTACAGAGTGATTTATTATCTAGTAGAATTATTGTATTTCAAGTGGAAAATAAACTATTGTTTAATTGAATTAAAATCTCAAGAGTAGTTACATATTGTAGTTTGGGGGTGAGGCAGATATAGAAGTTTTTACTTCTTGATATCACAGTTATATATAGTGGACCCTTGACTTATGAACTCCATCAGTTCCTGAGGGCTGGTTGCAACTAAGTCAGTACAGCTGAGCTCTGGATGTTTACCTGGGTACACATTATAGAATAAAAGAGGCAGATGAATCTTTCATTAACCTAATTAACCCAGTGTTCGTATGTCAGACTGGTCATAACTTGAGGGTTCACTGTAATGACAAAATATCACTTTTTATTATCTATTATCACACAAATGCAAATCTCATTCTATTATCTTTTTTTATTTTTTGATATTGGGGATCGAACTCAGGATGTTGGTGCTTTCAAATTACATGGTGGCACCACTGAGCTAAATCCCTGGCCCTCATTCTATTATCTTTTAAAGCATTGAATTGATAGTGTTTATATATATGTATGTATGTACATATCAGAATATCTACCCAAAATGTAATTAGATATTTATGTGTAAACAAATATTTTATGTGCTTTGGAGCCTCACTTATGTGAATATCTGTATGTACAATTTAGTTTGGAATAGCTGAAGAAGATAAAGATTTTTAAAAAATATGTATATATTTAAAAATCACTACTTTGTTTTTTGGATGTATTTCTTGTCTAATTTTATTGTTTATGTGACTATATACTGCACAATGAGGAACATAACTTATAATTATGGAAATATTAAGTTGCTTATGATTCATTTTTTTTTGATTAAAAATTTTATTTCATCAGGTGCTGGCATGTAGTTATTTTATGGAAATGTCTTAATAAAAATGAGAAAATTAGGTAATAATATTTTATATTCTAATTTTTACTCACTGAAGTGTCTTGAAAATATTTCCAGAATACTGAATGATCGTTGCTCTTTTCACTTAGAATCATTTTATGATAGCTGTGTTTACAGGGAATGTGCATGGCTATAATATTATGAATGTGAGTTTATGTCAGTCATTACATAATTAATATGACCAGAAGTACAAAAATACAGAGTTGCTTTCTCTATGCAGTATTGGCCAATTAAAATTTATTATTAGAAGAATATCAATGAAATTATCATTAGGGGAATAAAAATCTAGAAAAATAATGAATGCTATAATTTATACAAAATATTTGGCAAAGTGTGCTGTTCAAACTGCACACTCATAAAATGACAATATTGATGGTAGGAGGCCAAGGGGTTTTCTTTACTTTTTAGGTACTGGCTCTCCCAGTACAGTAGTACATTAGGAAATAGGTTGGGTTCTATTAGATGAACAAAAATTTAAAAATTTAGTCATTACTTTCAAACGAAAGGAGAAAGTATTAATCACTCTGAAGTAATTAAGCATGTTCATTTTGCCTTCATACCATTGGGTACTCACAAGTTGGAATATGTTTTCCTTTTTCACATTAGAATTAACTTACTAGTGCTTTAATGGTAAATTTTTTATTACTCTAATGAAACGTGTGTTATACATGAATATAAATGCACACATACAAACCAGCATCTATAAATGGCACTTTTTAAGTTACATAATTTAGAATTGTACAGTTTCAGGTAGTTCTCTAATTACTTAAGAATAAGGTGTTCTCATATAGCTTAAATTTTATTGCAGGTCCTAATGATCTTAACACATTAAACTATTCTAGTGTTTTCTTTTCCATTGAAGATATTCTAAATAACTTGAACGTCTTTGGTTACTATGAAGGTTCAACACTTCAGGAGAGTAAATGGAAAATGACATGAGTTTTTCTCCAATTTTCTATTTTGGTGGCATCATCATTGGTTCTAGGAAAAGTTTGAATCATATATCAAAACACAAAAGCTCACAGATGCTTCATTGCTAATTTGACATATTTTGTGTACTTTCTGTGAGGCTGGCTTAGATTATATTTGGACACCTAGATTGACTAGTGGGAATATGTCTACAGATAGGGTATAAATAAAAAAACTTTGTGTGGATTTTAGATGAAACCAGCACCACTGCTCTGGCCAGTGAAGACACGGACTAAATTCTTCCAGATGCTATTAACTTTAGTCTGTGGAAGAAATTTTCTAGGATATTCAAGAACATATTTTTATTGCTAGTATGTTATTACACTGTTTCCAAATCCCAGTGTAGCTTGGAATGGCAGGGAAAATTGGAAGAGAGTTTTATGGCTTTTCATGATTTATTCTGAAGTTAAAGTATAAAGTGCCAAACATTGTCTATTTACTACCTTCAATCCTACCAAAAAAAGCTTTTATAACTTCTTAACATTCTTCCCTTTCTTTAAGATGGTATGTGCTGGGAATATAATAAACAGCAATAATCCTTGACCTCAAGAAACTTAAAATCTAATGTGGAAATAAATATATGTAAGCAAATGAATGTGATCCCACTGAATAGGTGCGGTGGTGGAAATTCTTAAATGTCCTCGTGGTATGAAGGAGGATTGTTCAGTATTCTATGGAGTTAGGTTTTTAGAAGAGGTTTATTTTAAATTAGACAGGATATATCAGTGGATTTAATTCAGCAAAAGGTCTTCCAAGATAACAGTTCAGGTCAATTGAATGGTAAATTTGGGAAACTGAAAATAGCTCATTAATGCCAGAGTGTGCCAGTCCTGTGCCTAAAGAGAAATGAGAGGGAGAAAGAGCCCTGAGAAGGAGGAGCTTCCCAGGCCTCTTACTAGTGGCTGGGTGAATGGAGGTGACATTTATAGAGCTGAAGAAGATATGAGAAGGATCAAGTTTGGAGAAGAACATATACAATTTCAATTGCCCTGGAACATAAATTGTGGATAATATATGATGGGATCTGCAGGTCAGAGAAAGTGTTGAGTTTGAAAATATAAATTTTAATCAGTCAATTTATAGGTAGAATAGTGGAACTTTGGAAATCAGTGAAAATAACTTGAGAGAATGAAAAAGAAATCAAAGGCAGGATTCTGAAGTCCCAAAATTGAAGTGTAGGTCAAAGACAAGCAGTATGAAAAGAAGGTCAGAAAATAAACCCAAAAAAAAAAAAAACAAAAAAACAATTGGAATGGTAGGATAACCAACAACAATTCATAATCAAAAGGAAATGAATGATTCTGAACAAAAGGATTGAAAGAGTACATGTGTGCCTTAGTCACTTTTGTCATTGCTGAGACATAATTCCAGACACCCACAACTTAATGGAGTAGAGGTTTATTTTGGTTCACAGTTTCAGAAGTTTTGGGTCATAGAGAGCAGGCTAAAGCCCAGGTATAGCATGGTGGAAGGGCCTACTGGTGGCCAGGAATTCAGAGAGGGGAGGAGGCTAGGAGAGAGACAAACCCCCAGTGACTTGCCTCTTTTGGCCAGGTTCCACCTCCTAACAGCACACTCAGCCATGAATTCATCACGAGCATGGTTACCCCAGTCCACACACTTTTCAGACACATACAGTTCTGTGGGCCATTTTAGGTCTAAACCATAAGAACCTATACTGGCTTTGGGGCACTGGCTCTCCTGTGCAGTATAAGCTTCACCATAGTGGGGGAGGTAGATAGTTTGTGAAGATTTGAGAACAGTGGAAATGGGAAGAGATAGCATGTATGGATTATTCTATTATAATAGTCCATGGAAGCAGTATTCAGAAAATGAGGGTTTTCTCTTGAGATTTAATATTAAGGGTTTTTTTTTGTATTTTTTTTTATTGAGAATATTTGGATATGCTTACCTGACGTGAGAGACAGAGCTAGAAGTTTTGAATGTTTTGGAGAGCAGGGAAAAACCTATTATGCAAGATGTTTTGAATCGTGGATGGGATTGAGAAGAAATGAGTTCAGATATGTAAGAGAAAGAATTTGCTTTGAACCGGGAAAGGTTCCTTTTCATTGGGACTCAGGAGAGAAAGGTGATTAACAGCATGAAAAGCTGACGAAGTTCTGCCGTAGTGGCTTCTGTATCTTCAGTAAAGGAAGCTGGCAAGATCATGTTCTGAAAGAGGGAAATAAGAACGTGGAGTAACGTTTGTGGAAGGCGGAGAAGTTTGGAGATGGCAAGACGGAGACTGAGAAGGCTGCGTGGCCAACCTGCCTTAGCGTAATTGGCATCGCCCAGTTAGTGCTGCTGAAGCGGGGGCATCCGTGTTTGAGCTGGAAGTTGCAGGTGTGTAGGTCCTGGAGAAATGCTTTAGAGAGTTTAAGGGAATAGGCTTATGGCTGGTTCACTAGCATTTATGTAATGACATGGGATATGTACAAATATAGATAGTTTTTATTTCTTAGGCATCACCGCCTTCTCAATCCTAGATGATAGCTCTGTATTTATTAATTTTAGTGAAAAGAAACTTCTAGGGGGACTATTCTTCAGTGTTTAGCCCTCATTGTCTTACCTTCCATCACTCCTTTTAAGACTTTCCTGAAGACTTTTGATACTGTATTTTAGCAGTGCCTGGGAGTATTAAGGATTATGCAGGTAGATTTCATTAAAAATAAATTTTATTAGTTTATATATAAAGATTTCCTATTTGCAATTCCTGTTTTTGTCATTTTTGTTTTAGTTTATAATATATATATGTATATACACATATAATATATATATATTATACACACACACACACACACACACACACACACACACACACACACATACAGATTATACCAATCCATATTAAATGGGTGCCTATGGCTGGAAATGTTTAACACAATTTTTCATTCTTTATTTTCATTCTATTTTTTAGAAACATTTTCCTTTAAAGGTTTCTGATTCTGATGAGCCATTTTTGTTTCTCTTCTAAGGAATCTTTATTTTTTACTGTTTTAAAATCTATTCTTTTTACTTACTGTACTTTCTGACATCTTTTTCTTTACCTGTATTGAATATTTTGAGGCCATACAGGGAGCAGCTTCTTAAATTTCTAAATACTTCAAATTTTGGTATGGCTGGAAGCGTTTTTGTGTAAGTCACATTGTCAACAGCCGTCTTGCTGGTGCATGTATAGTTTGAAATCTCCAGCATTTTATATTACTTATCAAGTCCATAGATAATATGTATTCTGCTCTTCATGTTGGGAAATTAAGAAAGTTATCTGTTTTAAAAAATCACTTTTCTCTGTTTGCTTTGCTCCTATTTCCTCTGTCTACTTCTAATCTTTTCACACAGCACATTTCAACAGATATTTCTTCTTCCCTATTCTACCTTATATTAAATATTTATAAGATCTCCTCACTGTCTCAGGGAAAACATGGCTTCCAGAAATAAGAACATGACTAGCAGAAAAGGCTGGCTTTGGTTTCCAGTATTTGTCTTTATTTTAAAGCTATTCAGTTTCATTTGGAATTATTGATCAATAATAATTGAATTGTACACATCAAAACAGATGACACTTTTGAAAACTATGAGCACATTCAAAATGGCCTGAATAAGTAATATATTAGAAAAATTAAACTGGAATTTTACATTGTACTTAATACTCAGGAAATTTTGATACTATTTTCCTTTTTGCAAGTTTCAGGGCTTTAGCAATATTAAACATGTGCTAGATAAATAGAGTCTGTCCGTGTTTGCAAGGATCAAATATCAGAGAAACAAAACTCACAATTTGTGAACTTGAGCGTGGTCGAAAGGAATAAATGTCTTTATTGCTGCGGATAAAGAATCACTCCTATATTTACATGATTAAACAGAGGGTATAATCAAATATAAATATCTGGAGTGTTTTGTCAATAAGGTGAAATCAGGAGAAATCCTGATCATCCCTCTTTCTGAAGCTTCTTGATCCACTAAGCACTGGG
Source organism: Fukomys damarensis (assembly GCF_012274545.1). Taxonomy (NCBI): domain Eukaryota; kingdom Metazoa; phylum Chordata; class Mammalia; order Rodentia; family Bathyergidae; genus Fukomys; species Fukomys damarensis. Next base: position 112,382,174 of record NW_022900928.1, on the reverse strand, counting down.
GGAAGTGGCAGTAAGGAGAAATGTTTCCTTTTGCCTGAAAGACATTGCTTTTCTTATCTTTTCTTAAAGTCATTACTAAGTGATGATGAGGTGATTCGGAGTAGTTCTATTTCCTTTTGGTCGACTTACCACTGAAATGCAAATGTAAATCTTCCTCCGGACATGGACAGAAAATGAATTGTCTTCCTCTCTGCTTCTACTCCCCTTCTTCTTGTCTTCCCTCAGCCTTTTTCTCAACATTTGCTTCCTTTTCCTCTTTCCCCTCCCTTTCTTCAATCTTTTATTCCCAAATGCCTCCTTTTCAGGAGTGAAACCTTTCTACTATCCTTTGGAATAAACAGTTGTTTATGTACCTACATTGAAGTAGGAACATCAAAATGAAAGGAAGATAATTAAATGGAAGTAAAAGAAAACATGTATTCACTGTCTGTTTTCTCAGCAATCACAATAAATGTGGTTTTAAAAAGAAATACCACTAATTACATAGGCAAAGCCAAAATATTTAATCATGTTTTATGGAGGTCATAATGTTTTATCCTTTTGGAAGTTCAGAAGAGCCATTCATATCCTTCTTCAATTACAGAAATTATTTGACTTTTGTGATACTGTTTACCTAATAAAAAATGGAGGTGATTGCTTAGAAAATTCTGAAACTCATATTTTGCTAATCTTTTATTGGACTGCAATTATGCTGTGTAATAAAATGGAATCTAATTCACACTTTATTTGATGGAACATAAATTCAGACACAGAGCTTAGAGTAAAAGCTGTTCTGCTGCAAGGCTGATTCTTTTATAATGAAGAGAAGTAAAGGAAGTATTCTGCACTAGGGAGAGTTTTCACCAATAGTGGGTGTCTACTTAAAGACAAGTATATTATTGCATATTTGTAGCAAACATATTAACTCTTTGTCAGCACATAAATAATAACTGTAAGGGAAGGTGTAACAAGATGATGGTGTGCCAGGTGACTTAGAGGTGATGTACCAGTGAACAGGATACCTTTGGCTTCTTAATCAAGTGGGAAAATGGAGATCACCAGCATTTTAGTAAGTTGCCCCAGAAAACATGCCCAGTAAGTGGTGGAATCGACCTGTCCAAATTTAGATCAGGTGCTTCCACAACCATCTCTTATTAAACTAAAGGTGATAACCAGAGGGCTGTCAAACTCAGCAGGGCACAGGATGCTTCATTCTCCATTATTACATCCTTGGGGACAAAGAATAGCTGCGCCCAGAGTACTGCTACAAATGCTATTAGGTTGTCTTAAATCCTACATTTTATCTTATATATATATATATATACTATCTTGTGTGTGGATTTGTAGTTTTCTTTTCATGTTAAAAGTAAGAAGCAATATCATTTACCACACATCAAAACCATGTTTGAATTGTCACGTGCCTCCTGGGCCACATACTTGTGTTTGAGAAGCAGAGAATTATGATGGAATATTTAATCAGGGCCTGGAGGGTAGTTGTACTGGGAGGGCATTAATATCGTCTATAAAAATGTTTATGTCTGGAATTAGGAGGTATATAACATATAAACTTATATATGCATCAGCTATAAATATGTGAGATTTTTATTACAAGTTTGTATATCAAAAGGAGTTTCAAATTTGAAATATTCCTCAAGTATGTCTAATATATAGCATGATGCCTAGTCAAATCGGATGATTAAAGTTGAATGGATGAATCATTTTTGAGATATATACCACAATATAAAGTAAGAAATTTGTAAGATATAATACTCATATTTCTTTTTACATGGGATATGTTGGTCTCTAATCTTTAAATCAATTCCTTTTACCCTAGGCTATAGAATCAGAAAATGAAGGTTTTACAAAAAATTTAAAGTGTTTTAAAAGTATATATCACTTAGTAATCATGCCCAGCCTGTAAGAAAAATTTCACTCCAAATCATTTAGCACAATTTATGGGGAAATACATATCATAGGTAAGGCAAGTTGGTGAAGAAATTTGTTTTGCCTTCTAGCCATCCTTTTTGAGTCAAAATTGTTCTGTTAGGTATGAAGCTGTTTACTTTATGGAGATCTGTAGGAAACCAATGCAGAGATATCACTACTTTTTTTTTAAAAAAATGCATCTTTATAATTTCTGTGTGAAACAGACAAAAGTAGAGAAGTATGTTTTCTCAAGAGTCAAATAGGTTTGCTCAGATTGAAACAGGTTCTCTGAGTCCATTTGTAATGATTTATCTGAAAAATATAGACCATTGTATCTCCTCATGTTTTGAGTCTCTTGTGTAGTAACCAAGCCACACATAATATGCAACAAGCAGTTCCCTTCACACACTCTCCTTTCCTACAGACTCATTCAGTTCATTGCCATCTTAATTATTTGTCACTATTTAAGTGATTTCTTCTACAGTATAATTTCTAAAACACTTAAAAATAGATTGGGATACCTTGTAAATTTGGCTAACTTGTGCATATATTTTTTTCTATTTACTTTTGGAGATTCTGCTCAAAATGAAAATACAGTATTTTACTAAAAACTATTCAGTCAGTTTCACAAAGCTCTTGGTTAAAAAGCAGTTATTAATATCAGCACTATATAAAGTTATAAAGGAAGAATTCAAGATAACTCGAGGTAAATATAGAGAAGAAAAATAACCATTTCTCAGAAGAGAATGTATAAATGGCCAACAGGTGTATGAAAGAATAGACGTTAAACATCACTTAATCATTGGGGAAATGCAACTCAGGGCTATAGTGAGTACTGCCTCACACTGGTAGGAATGGATATTAACAGAGGCAAAAGATAGCAAGTGCACTACAGGACGTGTAGAAATTTGAAACCTTGAATACTGTTAGGGGCAATGTATAGAATAAATAGATGTTAAAGAAAACAGAATGGGGGTTCCTCAAATATGAAAAATTGAGCTACAGTGTGATCAGATAGTCTCATTACAGGCATCATCAAAAGTAATAAAATTTCCTCATCAAAGACTCATCTGCCTTCCTCTGTTAGGCACAGCATTATTCATAATAACCAAGAAATGGAAACAACTGAAGGTCCATCCACTGATGAGTGGATGAAGAAATGTGGTATACATACACACAATAATAGTATTCAGCCGTAAAGATGAATAAACGTGTTTTCAATAGCAAAACCATAGGTAGAACTGTAAATTGTTATGTTAAGAAAGATAGTCCAGGCCCAGAAAGACAGCTACTGCTTGATCTCACTCACGCATAGAATATAAATAGTTGATCTTCTGAAGCTAAGAGTAGAATGGTGGTTGTCAGTAGCTTAGGATAGTGGGAGTGAAGGATTGGGAAAGACTCATCAATGAGCACCAAGTTATAATGAGTAAGAATTCTTGTGTGCTATTTCAATTATATTCTGTGTATTTAAAAACCTTGAAGAAGGAATTTTGAATGTTTTCACCATAAGAAATGATAAATACTTGAGTACAGACTTTTTTATTATAAACTGAATCTTTATGGATACATTTTAGATATACAATACAGTTACATTCATCATTGAGATCTTGTACCTTTACATTACATATCTTGGTTCTTATTTTTTCCTCATTCCCCTAGCCTCCCTTCCCCGCTCCACCCTTCCCTATTTACAAAGACTTTTTTTTCCTTTTTTTTCTTTTTTCTAATTTTTCTTCTTCCCGTTTTACCTTCCCCCTACCCCTTTCCATTTGCCCAATACCTTTAGACCTTTTCTTCCTATTACAAAACACAAATTATGCATTTTTTTGTTTTGTTTTTTTGAGACAGAGTCTCACTATGTAGTTGAGACTGACCTGGAACTCATTATGTAGCCCAGGCTGGTCTGGAACTCACAGCGATCCTCCTGCCTTAGCCTCCCGAGTGCTGGGATTACAGATGTGTGCCACCACTACAAATTATACACTTTGACCTTTATTTACATTTTCAGTTTATCACACCAGAGAAACTATATAGTATTTACACATGTGTGTCCTATTAATTTCACTTAAGAGTATACTTAGCTATAAAGTCTCTAGTTTCTCATTCTTTATGGCTGAGCAGCGCTCCATTTTATAAAACAACCACATCTTCTTTATCCAGTCTCCAGTTGATGGGCAGTTGGGCTGTTTCCAAGTTTTAGCTATTACAACCTGTGCCACTATAAAAATGGGTGAGCATATATCATTGTGATAATATTGTTTTAATTCTTTTAGGAAGATACCAAAAGGGGAATAGCTGGGTCAAATGGGACTTCTCACCCTAGTTGCTTAAGGTATCTCCATATTGATTTCCACAGTGGTTCAACGATTCTGCACTTCCACCAACAATGGAGAAGGGTTCCTTTATCCCCTCGCCATCGCCAGTATTTGTTATCGGTTGATTTCTTGATAGCAGCCATTCTTTCTGTGGTGAGGTGGAATCTCAGTGTTGTTTTCATCCTATCTCTCAAATGACCAGTGATATTGAAATTTTTTTTGTATATTTATTTGCTGCTTTTACTTCTTTGAGAAATGTCTGTTCATTTCAGTTGCCCATTTTTGAACTGGATTTTATATTTGGGGGCCCTGATTTTTTTTTTTTGAGTTCTTTATATATTCTAGATAATAGGCCTTTGTCTGAGGAACAGCTGGTAAAAAATTTTTTCCCACATTGTAAGTTGTTTCTTAGCTCTCTTGGTGGTTTCTTTTGAAGTGCAGAAGCTTTTTAAAAAGATGAGATCCTAGTTGTTGCTTCTTTTTGCTAGTTCCCATACTACTGAGGATTTGTTCATAAAGTCTTTTCCAGTGCCAATGTCTTTAAGAGTTCTACCTAGGTTATCTTCCAACAAGTTTAGTGTTTCTGTTTTAATATTTAGATCTTTTTTCCCCATCTCCAATATTTAGATCTTTAATGTACTTTGATTTTAGTTTAGTGCATGGTGAAAGAAAGGGGTCTAGTTTAATCTTTGGCAAGTTGAAATCCAGCTTTTCCAATACCATTTATTAGAGAGGCTATCTTTTCTTCATTGAGGATGGTTGGCTCCTTTGTCAAACATGAGGTAGCTGAGTATGTCTGGAGTTATTTCTGCAACTTCTAATCTATTCCACTAATCTTCGGATCTGTTTCTTTGCCAGTTCCATGCTGTTTTTATGCGCAGTGGCTTTGTAGTATAGTTTGAAGTTGGGGATTGTGATATCCCCTGCCATGTCTCTGTTGCTTAGAATGGCTTTTTCTATTCTAGATCTCTTCTGGTTCCAAATGAATTTTTATATTGTTTTATCTGGTTTTGTGAAATATTCTGGTGGGAATTCAATAGGGATTGAATTGACTCTGTATAGCAGTTTTAGAAGTATGGCCATTTTCACTATGTTGATTCTTCCTACCCAGGAGCAAGGGATATCTTTCCATTTTCTTATATCCTCTTCAATCTCTTTTGTTAGAGTGCTGTGGTTCTCAATGTAGATGTCCTTTGCTTCCTTTGTTAGATTGATTCCTAGATATTTCATTTTTTGGGTGCTATTGTGAAAGGGATTGTTTCCCTAGTTTCTCTCTCAATGAGTCTGCTATTTGTGTACAAAAAAACTATTGATTTTTGAGTGTTTACCTTGTATCCAGCTACTCTACTGAATAGTACAGATATTGTTTAAACCTCACAGTTGTACCTGTATTGACACATAAACATTTGCATGTATAATTTTTATATTTTAATATATTATTTAAACATAAATTAATTTAAAAACTAAAACACAAACTGGTTCTGCACAACATAAATATTTTCATAGTCCTATTTATATTAAAATGCCTACATCCCTTTTATGTAATTGTCATGCATAATGGAGAGTGTTTTAGAATGTTAAAAGAAAATTCAGGTGAACATGGGTCACATAAAAAAATGAACAAAGAATACTGTGTGAGTAGATATTCTCAGGAGATCTGTTCAGCAGAAGGGCACAGTGTTAGATGTAATTTGTTTATCGACAGTCTCTGACAATGGTGCAGTGAACCAGCAAACACCACAAAAGTAATGAATCCTTTCCTTTTTTAAGTAATTATATTTGAACAGTTCAAATTAACCTGTGGTTTGAGGCTACTGCTAGGGTGAACTAATTTGCTGATGTAATGACTTTTCTCATTTTTGCTTCAATGATTTAAGTAAGAAAGGAGCGGGAAATAAAAATGTGGGGCCATGAGTTTATACTTTAATGAAAAAAATCTGTTTTCCACAAGTCACATTTGAAGACTATCTCCAATTGATCCAATGTTGTGTGCAATAGTTAAAATGTCAAATTACAAACAAACAAAATCTCTGTCATGCTATGTGACAGTACTGTGAATAAAACAAACTGAATTAAAAGTGATAGTGAAAAACTATTAAAAGGACTCACCAAGCTTGTCAAACAACAGGCCACTGATTGGTTGAGCTACCAGTGCTCATTAGTGCTTTAAATCTGGTTTTCCAAGGGCCTGCTGCTTATCCTGATGCCTAGGATGTGATACCATACTGGCATTATTTGAGCTATTATTTCTAAATAATGATATAACATTACCTCTGTTTCCCTGTCACTGTTATACATAGATATTCAATAATGAGATTCAAAACTAAATCTCATGGGAAGTTAGACAAGATTTCACAGCATGTAGGACAGTTCTTTGTATATAGTAAACACTCTTTAAATGTTAGTGGAGAAAGTAAAATGCACTTAATGCTTAACTATGTTTTGGAAAGCAATAATGAGTAATCTTAGTAAAGGACTATGACTTTCTCCATAAATTTTTGAATCATAAAAATGAGAATGGAATCATTACATTTTTTAAAAAGAGACGGGCCAACATTTATGCCCATATTAAGATTTAATGGTCCATAGATAATTCCTGCATTCTTTATAACATAGCAATATATCATACTTGTCTGATTTTTTAGTTTAACTTCTTGTATTAACTGTATGTGATCTGAGATATGCTACTATACCTCACTTTCTTCATCTATAAAATGGGATCAAGTATTAATATATTTACCTCACAGATTTTATTGAAAATTAAACAAGGTAATTTAGAGTAAGCCTTTAACTGAGAAGTTAGTACTTGGAAACTGAGCTTACAATAAATACAACCTGTTATTACAATAATTATCACCACATCCAGAAAATCACTGTACAATGAAAGGGAAGCTTATATAGGATATATAAAGACTGTTGTTTCCAGGTTGATGATAATGACATACAGTCTTCTGAAACAATCATTTAACCCATTATATTCCAATTTCTAGAACTTCCCTTAGCTTTGGTTGAGTTGACATAAGGTATATCCATTAAAATTATCTCTGCCTAATTTCTTTCTAAATAAAAACATTATTTTGCTATTTATTTGCCTGCTTTTTATTTATTTATTTATTTGCACTTTGGAAGGTAGTTCTGAAAAAGATCATGATATTAATTCTTCCGCTGAAGCTCTAAGTAAGTATCTAGCATATGGAAATGTTTCATTGAAGAGCATAAGAAAGGTTAAAGATGGCAATATCTCAGTTGTGAGAGAGAGCGAGTTCCACAGGGAGCTTAAGACAGAGAAGAAGACTCCTTTTGCCTATGCTTAAGGACCCCACAGACTTTACAGGGACTGACAACCAGTTATGACAGGTTCCGAAAGGAAACCTATCCAATGAACAAAGCTAGTAGCAAATTTCTTTTATTCTCCAAAAGAAAACTATATTATCATAAACTAGAGTATTGCCTTCTAAGTCCTCACAACAAATTGAGAGTGTAGCAGATGTGTAGTTTTTTTGTCTCCTGAAATAGATTATACAAATGATCATATAATTTTAGATTGTATTCATTCATTAAGTGAAGCACATGCAAAAACTTACTTATGTTCACTTTTATTTCTTTATCTTCTAGATTTCTGCAAACATTTCCTATTTTAGTGGAGGTTATGATGATATTAAAAACACTTATATAAAAGTGATAAAAGTTTTAAGTACCAAATAGATTATATACTGTCAAATAATTTTTATGTCTTTCATTCATGTTTTTCTTTTTAAAATTGAAAATATTAGCCTTATATATGCTACCATTTTATGAAATGCTTATGGGTATTTTAGTGTTAAAACACTTAGGATGCAAAGAATTATGTATTTCATCTTTAAGAAACAGTGAATATTGGGACCAAGCTTATTCTACAAAATGTTTCTGTTTCATCACAAATGTTTTGTTAATGCTTAACAGTATTATTTTATAGAGGTATATAGAAGACCAAATCATCACATCAAACAAATGTGATCTCTGTTACATTAACATGTTTTTGTGTACTTGTGTATAGTTCATACACATTAATTTTATTTATTTAATTTTAAGGGAAAGATAAAACAGATTTATTTGATAATCTAAAGTACCTTATATATTACCACTATTTTTTGACCACTTTTTCTTATAAAAATAGTGACTTTTGCAAGCATTTGCGTATTTAAAAGATGATAGTAATTCTAAATTTGTACTCAGATATGAATAATAATACCATTGGGGATTTATTTAAAACTATGCCATGTTGATTCATCAGGCAAGGTTTTCAGGAAGAGTTTAATTTCAAGAGGTATAAGCCAGAAAAGGAATAAAGGAAGTGGAGCAAAAAATGGAAACAAAGTCTTTTTAAATAGAGAGGTGTGTGTGTGTGTGTGTGTGTGTGTGTGTGTGTGTGTGTGTGTTTGTGCGGGGGGGGTTGAACAGAGGGCAGGGAAATGGGGAAAAAGTAAGAATCAGGATATATTATACATGAGAACCAAGGTCTGTCATGTAAAGGTACAAGAGCCCAATGAGGAATGTAACTGTACTTTATACTTAAAAAGAGCCCATAAACTCAATAGAAAAAAAGAGTTATGTAAAGGTACAAATCTCCAATGATGAATGTCATTATTTTATATACCTCAAATATACCAATAACATTAATTAATTAATTAATTATGTTTGGCACCCGGGATCGAACTCGGGTCTTTGTGCTTGTGAGGCAGGCGGCGGTCGCACCACTGCGCTAAACCCCTGGCTACCAATAAAATTAATTAAAAACAAAAGAAGGTGGAGCAAAGATAAACTGCAATTGTTGAATTCATCCCTCTTTTTGTTTTTTTTTTGGGGGGGGGTACTGAGGATCAAACTGGCGACCTGGTACTTGGGAGGCAGGCGGCCGCACCGCTGAGCTAAATTCCCAGCCTAGTCATTCCCATTTTAAAACTGACCAGTCGTGTTAAAGTCCAGTATAGTTGGAATCATGGAGGACATTATATCTGGAGTAACTGTAGTTTTATAATTTTTGAGGAATGCAGAGACTTGAAGCTATATATAT
>NW_022900928.1:112341784-112372517 GCF_012274545.1 Fukomys damarensis | reverse complement strand
TATACACACACACACACACACACATACATATACATATACATATATATATATACGTATACATACATACATATATATATGGTAGAAAGCTATGAGGCATCTTCAATATCTGTCTGGCCCACTTTGATCAAGTCTAATCATACTCTGAATGATGATAATCATGGTATTCCCCATAATTCCTATTATTTTACTATAAATTTGAGATGTCATTTACAAAACTCCTATACGGAGCTGCTTCATGTATGGGGTTGTCAGAGAAAAGTAACTGTTGATGGAGTTGTCTTGCCTAGTGCTTATCTGATGCTCATAGATTGGTGGCAGAGCTTGATCAGTTCTAGAGTCATCTATCAGAGATGGTCTCAACAAAGGGAAAGAAAACCTTGAGAGTGAGTACATAGCTTTATGGTAGTTGGCAAAAACATGTTGTAATTCAGTTTATGTTTTCTACTTTGGGGCTAAAATTAATCTACTGTTGTGATTAGATAAAACATAAGCAGCATTTGAATCACTGTGACAAATGTGTCCTTTGTGTACATTACCATAATACACCTGTTATTTACTGTGCAGCTACTATGTACTGTTATTTTACACTATTTCCGTTGGCCTCTCTATATAACTGAAACATGACTGGGAGTTATGAAAATTAAGTAACTTTTACAATGCCCTAGAACTTATTTGTCAAAGAAGCAGAATCATTTGTAAGAAGCAGAGCTGGTGTTTGAGCTTAAGTTAACCTGACTACAAAATCCACATTCTTTCCACTAAATCATAAAGTTATAGTGGACAAAAACTTGAGTGCCTGTGTATGTGTGTGAGTGAGTGCATTTATATGGAATTTGTCATTATTTGGGAGAGAGACTCATGAGGACAATATAGTCAGTGGAAATTCTCTGCTTATGTATTAAATTTTAAAGTAAAAATCAATGTCAAATTCCACTCCAGCTGTGCAATCAACTAATACGTTTTTCTCTTCATTTTGTTGTGTCATTCTAAGTCACATTTCTTAATGTGGTGATTGTTCTTTACGGGTGCTTTGAGTAATTTTTATTAGGTAAAGATTGATATTTAAAAGGATTTTAGTATGTAAATAGCGATATTTAAAAAGCAAAAAGTCACCCATGCGTTGAGGACATCAATATATCAGACTTTTAATTGACAACTTGCAAGACCTGCTTGTGATTTATTGCTTGATTACAAACTCACTCTTTCTGCTTTGCCAATGGAATTGGCAATATTTTTTCAGCCCAGATGGTGCATTAGCCTTGGCCAGCTGGTTCTCCCCATGCTGCCTCATCATAGGACCATACAGCAAATATTGCCACGTATGACCCAGATCAGGAGGTAACACAGCAAAGGCTTCATGCCTGGCTTTGCCCTCAGGGCATATGGAAGTGAACCTGAATGAGATTTATGCATCCAAAATTTTACACGCTATCAAGTTGCCTGCAGTCATTTGCTTTCCTGACCTGACTTTAGAAGCTGCTTAGGGTAGGCTTATATGACTGTATTATATATATAGTTTTGAAACTGGTTTTATAATAGCATTTGAACGTTCCACATTTCAATTATTTTTCTACTTAATGACAATAATTTAAAAGTTCAGTCAGTATTAAATATTTTGAAATTTTTGAGTGTATTTATTTTAAATAGTTTTAATATCCTAAGTACAGTTTGATGGAACACAGATTAAAAAAGGAAATATTTTGACAGATTTCAGAGTCACTTAACTTTTGATAGGATACTTGACAGTAGTTGGCATATAGTATAATTTACAGGTTGAAATAAATTTATATATGAATAATTTGAACAAATTATTAAACTAAGTATAAAATTTAAGGTTATAAATGATAGAGAAACTGACATGGAGAATCACATAGACTATTTACTGCAAAAAGTCATATTTTGATTATATTAGCTTACTTCGGTAGGAGTACAAACATAAATTCCATTCCCTTACCTTGCATTTGTTGTTTCTACCTTGTTATTTTTTCTATTTAAAAATGTGCGTAATTCACGTTTTTCATATTAAATAATTCCACAGAGTTTTTGTTTTTTTTGACTAAATCAGATAACACTTGTATTAGTTTCATAGTTGTATAACTGCAACAGCAGAATAAAAGTGAAATACAAACAACATCCTTGGAAATGTAATTTGATTTTAGCCATGACACAGTAGTATTAGTTAGATTTTATTTATGTGTTACACAATAAATTTGTTTAGTGCTGTTGAGGATAAAGTACTTTTTTCTGTTCAGTATCTGTTCTAATTATGATTTTCTAAGGGAAATGGTAGAGAAAAAGTGTTCTTTATATCTGGGATAGATTCTGGGTCTATCCACCTCTTTGGGTATAGGTACATAAACATACAGCATTTTATAAAAATCACATGCTTTACTCATACATATTATCATCTGACTTAGTCAATATTAATTGAAAATGTTCAATTAAAGTTTATTGTCTGCATCAGTTTAGATAAGTTTTTTTTGTTTTGTTTTGTTTTGTACCAAGGATTGAACTCGGGTCCTTGCACTTGTGAGGGAGTCGATGGAACCACTGAACTAAATCCCCTGCTCTATTTTTTTGAAAATATTTGGAGCTATTCTGTTGAGAAATAAAATGTGTTGTGAAATGGTGAAATTTTTATTATGGAATATAATTTTTAATAAAATTTCAATATGTGTGATCTTTGAAAGTAAATCTTTTCTGAAATTTATTTAATTATTTTATACAATGGGCAGATCCCACACCATAAGTTGAAAACTTACATGCTTGAAAGTAATGACACTTTCTTAGTTCATTATTAGAAATATTTTTCAGATACTGCTTGATATCCAAAAATAGTTAGATTATTATCTATAGATGTAGTCAGTAGATTTATTTTTTATTTAGATTGCTTAATCCTCTTCTCATGTATAACCATTTAAATTTTTCTTTCCTGGGAGTTATACATTGGTATACTTATAATAATAAACGATTTGAGGATTTTTAAAATCTCAGTGTACTACTTTTTATGTAAAAATAAAGTGATAAAATTTATCTTGAACAATAAATTTTTTTGAACAACAGATTTTTAAAGATAAATTTTACTTGATCTATTTATTACATGTCATATTAAAAATGTAATAGTTTAGCTGTTTAATGTAACAGTTTATGAGTCCTATAGACTATTCTACATTTTTCCACATAAAAAAAATCAAAATGTCCTTTTCTCTAATGTTTTTATGTTTACTATCCATAGTCCTGTTGCATCAATGGTCATTGGTGGCATCAACAATGTGAATTGCTTAGTAGTGTGTACTTACAATTAAATAAAAACATTTTTCTATTACCCAGTTTCTGTTACCCAGATTATTTATCATAATTTTTCAGGTTGTTTGAGTTTATGTCTTAAGCTAATTTGCATAGTGATATTAAGGCATACTTCATCATATCTCTATTTTCATTCACGAATATACTGCTATTAATTGTACTTGAAATTAACATCCTGAGTAATATTAGTTCTGTGAACTGGTGAAGGCGGAGTGCTCAGAGGTCACTGAATGATTGACAAGGATTAAATTCCAGTTACATTTCTGCCTTGATCAATTTTGGAAACCAAGCAAACTACTTCCTTTCTCTGCACTTTATTTGTTTTAAGGTAGGTCAAGAAAGGTAGTGAAGATGAAATGACAGAAATTCTTAATTTTCTGTTCAGTAATAAGAAAAAAGTATGATTTTTAGATTATACTTAAAAATATGTGAAGATACTCCTCAACTGACAATGGGAGTATGTTCTCTTAAACCAATTGAAAACTGACTGCATGTTAAGTCAAAAATACATTTAAATTATGTAACCTGTCAGATGTCGTTTAACAATGCAGTACACAGGAGAGAGCATTTGCTCTGTGATTGTGGCATTGACTGGAAGCTGTAGCTCACCTCTACTTCACAGTGATGTGAAGGAGTATCTTACCGCATAGTACTGGCTTTGGAAGAGATCAAAATTCAACATATGGTTTCTACCAAATGCACACTTTTGATCTTTTTAAAAATAAAAACATCACAATTTGAATAATTTTAAATTGGTTTCTGAACAGAAATCTTGAAGTCAGAGGCATTTCTGGTGGATAGAAATCATAAATATAAGTAAAAAGAGGTGGTTGCTAGTTGAGAATATTGAATTTTTATGAACTCAAATTATTTCAGTTTTTCAGACAAAAGGAAAAATCCATTATTTAAAAAAATAGTTCCAGATAAATAGCCACAAACAATGAGAATTAGTCTCAGATTCCTTATTTATAAAATAAATATAGTGTACTTCAGAGTGCAAACTACATGCATTATTTTTTCTTTCATTTTTTTCTTCACTATAATTGTTCTGAAAGAGCTCATAAAATAATTTGAGTTCAACCTCTTGCATATATTTACACTGTTATAAGGAAAATGCTTATTAGGGATTTGATATTCATGCTGTCATATTTGATTTCACTAGCTAAGTATTCAGTTTAATTTAGCGTATGTTATAGATATTCAGAATCTGTAACCTAGAAAAATCCATCAAATCTTTAATGTTAATTGAATTACTATTTATCAGCACCTGCTTAGTGTCCAGTACTATGCTGCATATTACAATTATCTCTATGTAAATGAAAGACAATTACATATATGTGTATTGAGATAGTGTTTAAAGAACAAACTAACACTTGCGTTGCAACCACACATTTAAAGCATGGTTTAATTCTTGCACAAATAGAAGTAATTTTCCATGAGAAATGACATTTAATCTTTGTTTTTGGAGACTTACTCATTTTTAAAACAATTCACTTTCCATTTAAAAAATCCAGTAAAAAATACGTGATAGGATTACACTGAAGCTGCTTAAGAGATATTCAGAATTATCAATTTACAAGCTTTCCTTACAGTGATTTGTACCTGTATGTTTTCATTTGATACATGGAATAATCTGTAGGAAATATTTTTACCAACAATATGTGTACAACTTTGTAAGAACTAATCAGGTGTGAGCTTCCTGGACAGATATGTCTGCTCTTTTCCTATAGGAATTTGCCTACTTTGGGATGGTATAGTTATTTGAAATATGTAGCCATATGGAAATAATTAGGTGTGAAAATAGCTGCTTTTGTTTTGGGGCCCTTTCAAAACTTTCAGCTAGATTAATCATTTTTACAACTCACCCACACTCATTATCACACAGTCATGATTGTGCTTTTTCAATCTTGTTCTATTAGACTGCACAATCTGTCAGAATAGACAATATTTTTCTTCTTTGTATCTATGCTGCCTGACATAATGCCTACTACACAATATATGTTCAATATTTGTTATACCAAAAAGAATATCATTGATGCTTTTTTCTTTTTTAGTTTCACTAGTCCCTTAATACGAATTTACTCCGCACTCATGACATACACACAAGAAAAGAAACAGCATAGTGAGAGATACATGACTGTTAACAATAGGTGTTCTGTTATTGTGCAAAAATAATCCATCTCAGTAAGAGACATTGCCTTCTTGGAACTTGTCCACTAATTAGCTGGGTGCCTTGAGAAGCTTATCTTTCCTGGGGTTCCAAATCTGTGGCCATTAAATGGGAGAGGTGATTTCTAGGCTCCCTTCCTACTGAACTCTTGAGTCTAGATTTTAAAATTTACATTCTGGATTTTAAATTTGCATTTCTTTACCTAATCACTTCATAATGTTCACACATAGAAACAGTGCTGTGTACTGTTGTTTAGATATGTATGTCTCTATATGTACATGAAAGAAAGCACTGGTGAGATGACAGGCAGCTTGACGATGAGAGAAGAGGGACAAGAGGGAAAGAGGGAAAAGGGCCTGTGTGGATTTGAAAATGTACTTTGTTCTCTCTGTCTCTCTGTCTCTCTCTCTCTCTCTCTCTCTCTCTCTCTCTCTCTCTCTCTCTCTCTCACCTGCTTTTTGTTTAATATATAAAAGCCAAATAGGTTGTATAATTTTCAAAAATAAAAATGTAAGAAGTAGAACCTAAATCAGATGCTAATTTGATGCTAGAAATACAATTGTATGCTGTATTCACTTTTTGTGTTTCCTAAAAGAAACAACTATTTTGTTATGTTACTAACTATTAAATTTACATGTGGTATTTAAAAAAAGCAATTTGGACATAGGCTAAAGATGGGGTTGGGTAACAGCCTACCTTCTATTTTCATATTGTCTTTTGTAAGACTGACAGATTTGATCTGGGTAAAATCTATAAAATTTATATGACAGGACATGGATCACATTCAAGACATTGATTTCAGGATGACATAATTTGAGGATGGGCTGTGCCATTAAGTTTTTTTGTTTCATTTTTGTTTTCTCAAAATCTATTTGGGAAGAAGTAAGGGAGCTAAAAAGGCTCCTAACACATCATCACCTCCTTTCTTCCTTAAAACTTTATTGTAGTAGTTAAATCCCTAGCTAATAACTGCCCTTCTAATAAACTGAATTCTGCCCTCAGATACTCATGCAGAACTCCCATTGGGCCCAATTCTGCTGTCCTCCTTCAGGCAAAAACTCCCATTGAATTTAAACAGTCTCACTTAGGTTCTGTACTAATAAGAAAGAAAGACATAGAAAGGAGTTTGCTTGTGTAAGCATTGCTGACCCAGGACCTTGGGGTCTTGCAACAAATAATCTATAAAGAGATTTAGACAATTATAAATTCTCCATAAGATATTTAGTAACTCAAAATTTTTTCATGAATCCTCTATTCTGCTGAATGTCAATTCTACTAGTGAAAGTAATTGTAAAATACTCAGAGACATTCTCATTATCACATTTTAACAATCCAAGTGTCTTTCTACAACTTCCTGGAGGCGAGGTTTATTTGGGCTCACAGTTTACTACCCAGATGGCCGGCTTTGAGAGGGAATATCATAGCATAGGAAAGCTGCTCGTATCCTGGCATCCAGAAGTGGAGAGAGAAGTGACGAACTGGGAAGGGAGATGCACACTTCCAGTCCATGCCACTAGGGACTTGCCTCTTCCCTGCCAAAACATAACTGAACCAATCGTCTAAGCCTCTCTTCCTTTATGTAGTGAGTGTCTGATGTTTGTCCCAGCAACCAAGAAAGTGACTAAGACACCAGGAGCTCTTTGCCATGTACCTGTTACCTATGAGTGTTTGCTCTAAAGTAGTCAGAATAAACAGAGGATGTGGCAAATTTCAAAGTCACTAAGTTCATTGTAAACATTACATTTTAAAAAATTAGTATTAATAGGGAAAAATTAAAAATGTCTTTGTTTCATTTATAATGTATTGCTTTGAGTAGGCATGGCTGGCCTTAAGCAGACTTGGGAGGAGTGGGTAGTTTTTTTTGTTTTGTTTTTTTGTCTTCAGTTAGCATTCTGCTCTTGCTGGCTCTTTCCCTGATATTGTTCTTGGGCTGTCCAGGTGTCTCAGCCTCATGGCTTACTCAGGACCCTTGCCCTCTAAGCCTTTCCTTATCCAACTCTTTCTCTTTAACCACCTTTCTCTGTAACACCTGGTTTTAGAATAAATCCTTCAAAGTGATGGTGCAGTAGATTAAATGAGGTACAAGATGAATATGAAAAGATGTATATGAAAAACTGGTGTTGATGTAAGCCTGTCTTTTTGCGGAAGCATCATTCCCAGGGCCTCAATACCTACAAGATGCTATATTGTATGGCATTAAATTATGAGGACAGTGAAGATCTGTTTGTATTTGCAATTCTTCAAACATAGTAACATCTTTCTTATCTCCAACAGTGCCCTCATGATAATTTCTGTGCTTGAAGCCTTGCCTTATCCCCATTTTACTATTATTCCCATACCTTTATACTGTAGCCTAGTTCATCATTAATGATTAAAACCTATTGTAAAGTAGCATAAGCAACAGATTTTGTTGGCTCACAGAATGGCTCACCAAAAGTTCACAAGCATATTGAGCTTTAGGCACACACAGATCCAGGGCTGAGAATGTGGCATAGGATACCCTCTTACTGTCATAAAATTTCCCTGTTTTGACTTCTTAGGCAGATATTTTGCAAATTTTGACAAAAAATGTTCAAAACAGTTATTTTCTCATGAGCAGTTGTGTACTGCTTATCGGATGTCTTTCATCACTGTGGACAGGGAAGTAATATCATCCTGCCGACTAGGATAAATCAAGTGGTTACTTCTGTTGTTAGGAGTGAGAGGGATCTGTTCACAAGAACCCCTTAGAACATATCCACTTGAAGAGATGGAAAAAAAAATCTGTTAAGAAAAGGGTGAAAACAATTTGAAGAAGCAAAGCTATTGACCATAACTGTGCACAACAGAGCTCATCGAAGTCATATGCAGTGCACAGAAAATATATAAAATTATATTTATATGTGAAGTTTGTCCATCTTGTCAACAGTGTTTCTGTATACCGGGACCTTTTAGTGTTATCATATGTAAAAAGAAGCTAGAAAATAATTGTTTAAATCATCTCATTTAATCTTGACAAATTTAACTAGTATTTTTCTTCCCCTTTTCAAGATAAATCCAAAGATCAGAGAGGTTATGTAACAAATCTATAGCCATATAAATGATATATTATGACTTGCCACACAGATATTTTTAAAAGGTACTGAAGCTACTTTTGTAAATGTTATAGCTAGTAGAGACATGCCACTCTAGAAATTATGTGTTTACTAATTTACAAATTGCTTCAGGTATCAGTATACTTGTTTTGAATTGCTTAGGTTTCTTCTAGACCATTTAAACAATATGTATATGGTAGTTTAAAAAATGATTTCCTTTTGAAGTTGGTTAGATTTCACATTTATAAGGTTAATGTTTCAGAGTGCTTTAGTATACCGAAAGAACCAGGGTAATATTAGTAAACTGCCTATTTGCAAAAAACAAAACAAAACAAAACAACTCTAAATTAACATGTGCCTCACCCTTAGAGATTGTGGTATAAAAAAATTTGAGCCAGAGGGCCAGTATGTAACTCATATTGCCCATTGTGACTTACTTGAATATATCAAAACTGAATAAAAATGTCCTTAATAATATTTAAAGGGCAGGATGATAATTATGTTAAAATCATAAAATTTGACAAATCTATTAACCTAAATGGAAGCATATGTAGAAAGAAATAAGGAGTCTATAATTTAAGACAATTAGTTTTACATACATTTGTATTTTAGAAGCTGTGTATTTAAATGTTTAAATTTACATAACATATATGTACCTGAAAATTATGCTGCATATTATTAAGTACTACAAGGTCATTGACTGAAATTTTTACTTTTTAAATCCATTTCTAGTACTCAATTGTTTTACAAGTTTTTCCCTTCTTAAAGTAATATAAACCATTTGGTAGAAGTATCTGATTTTTCTTTTATGTTCATTAGAAAACTAAATATGTTAGTAATTATTTACTTTACATTCCATGTATTTGTTATAGTCAGAATCATGATTATATAATTTCTTAATCTAGGATGATTCTACACACATATTTCTGTCCCTATACAGGTAGCTGGCTTAACACCTCATCCAATTCTCCATTCAGTCTTTTCTTGGATTTTGTCATTGTGGCAAATGAGCTGTGTGTAGTTATTAACAATTTTGGCCACGGTCTCTCTTGGAATGTTTTTATCCTTAGGGACTCACAGCAGGAATAAAACCAAGTCTCTTCCAGCAACCTGTGCTTTCCTGAAATATTGGCTTTGACAAGCCTGCAGGGGTGAGAAATAATTTTATGAGTGAGGGTTTGTACTTCATGGGTATCTTTTTGAGTTTATTACCAGAAGGAAATGGAAAGAGAGCCATTCTCACCCTTTTCTCCAACCATAGGATTATGTGACCATAGTGTTGAACATCTCATTCAGCTCTGAGAGAAAGTCTTCACCGAGTCCTTACTTTGAAACTAGTACCTGGCACTAATTTGAGCATATCAATATAAAATCAGGAGCCCTGACAATTAGCAACCTTATCTTTCTAAGATTTCCAAAGACCTCTCTCATCTTGTTTCTCTTGTTTTGTTATCAAATTACATTAAAGTTATGAGAAATATCTGTTTATCTTTGATACCAATGTCTTCTTGTGGTGTGATGAGTTGTATGTCAGAATGCTATGTCTTCTCCTCACAAAACTTTACAATATATTAAGCCTTACTAGAATTCTGCACAGTTGTTTGGTATTCATGAAAGAGGGTTCTGCCAGCCATTCTGATATTTGTAAAATCTTCATGCAAGAAAAGATAGAGATGGAGGAGAATGATATTTAGTATATGTTTAGGTGTAAGTAAATATTTCCCCCCAAACAGCAAGAAGCTAATGTTTATATGTCTTATTATGGAATACTCAGGTTGAAAAATACACCAGTATTTTTGTCAAATACTTTGAAAACATAACCTGATTTAAAACAGACAGAATATTTGAAGTAGACCACAAATTGAATGTCCCAGAAATCTTTTATCAATTGGGCATTATGTTCACTCTTGTAATAAAGAGGCTTTTGGAGTTTATATGCCACAGTCTAATAGGTGACTGCTTAATGGGATTTACATTCACTCAAACAAAATTAGGCTGGTAAAAGACAAAGCAACATGCTGTAATGTAAATGGCACTGACGGCAAAATTAAATGTTTGTGGAAACAGGGCAGCAGATCTATCAAGAGCTAATTAGACCAAGAGTTCAGAAGCAGGCTTGGGAGTAAATAGTATCAACAAAGAAAGAAAGAGGGCAAGAATGGAGGGAGAAAAGACCTTTTGTATAGAGAAGAAAAAGGAACTATACAAACGTTATTTAATTAGAATCTCAGATGGAGTTTCTCCCATGAGAAAAACATATTCTTAACTGAACCTGTTGATAAAATTAGGTTGAACAAAAACTTTAATAAATTATTGTGTATCTAAGTGATTCTTTGTTGTATTTGGCTTAAATATCATTCTTTTCCCATGGTTACTTTCTGAGCTGCCTTCATTGTGTGGAGAAAATAAAAAAATGTCTTGGAAGTTTATCTTAGAAGTCCTTCTAAAAAAAAAATAGTTTTGCCAAAATTTAGAGAGTTTGCAACTTTCAGAAAAATAAAGGGCAGAAGTGCCAAAAATTGATAACAACAAAGAATAACAACTTTGAATTTTACTTTTAACTTACATGTGAACAGACAATATTAATTTTTAAAAACACTCATTTTTTTACTATTCAATGTAGTATATCACTATAATCACTGTTTTTCAGCTGAGCTATTGTATGAGATATAATAAAAACTACAGTGAATATTTAAGAAAATTTAAACATTTATTACAGGTAAAGAGACACTGACATTAATCTTTACCAAAATTCTCCCCCTAGCTTCAAACACACTTATCCCGTTGTTCTTGTCACTTTCTGAAGGAGTTCTGCAAGTTTTCTTTTGTTAGTGTCTTTAGTTGCGCTGTCATGGCTGCCTCAATTTCCTGAATCAATTCAAAGCATTTACTTTCATGGTCATTTTGACACTGAGGAATAGCCAGAAGTTGCACGGTGCCAGATCTGGTAAAAAAGTGGATGAGAACATGCTGTAATGTTTTTATGAGTCTGCCTTTCCATTGGACAGCACTGGGCAGCAGCATTCACGATATTTTTTATCATAACTCATAGAGACATAACTTCCAGGAGCAGCTTCAGAAAGTAGAAGGATGGTACAAAGTATGTTTGAAACAAGGAGCATTTTGAGGAGTAATATTTAAACATTCTCTGTATTTTTTATCACCTTTTCTATAGGGAAAATGGTGTTTTAAAATAGCTAGGAAATCATTTTAATGAAATAAATAGATCTCTGTATGCTTGTTATTCAAGGAGAAAGTCTTGATTACTTGATTCATTGTCTTTTAAACTTCAATTTGGTGTTTAAACCAGCATTGCCTGAATCGTTTAAGATTTTTTAAAAGAATAATTTAATGAATATTTTAGGGTTTACAATTATTTCCACAAATATAAGGGAATATACTGTATCTTGTTTTGCTTGAAGCCAAAAGGAAATCAGATACACTTCAGGATATTTGCATTCTGTAAAGAATATACTTTAATTACAATGATCCTTTTCATTTGTTGAGAATTTCTACCTACATTCGGATCTTGTAAGGAAAAAGTGTGCTAATATATGCAAAAATACTTTGAAAGTGGTGAGTACTATACATATTATGTGACATCAAAACAGAATATTAAAGGATGCTGCTATGCTAATGGATATATGGATTTTTAAATGGCAAGCATTGTCCTAAGTAATTAAGCCTAATAGTTGAAGTCTGACTGATTACTCTTTTGCCTCCCTTTCTACTCAAACAAAGAATTGTTCTGTGGGCATGTTCTGGATTGCTTGTGGTTTAATCTGTGAAGTCCTTGCTTTGCATTACCATTAGCAGTTAATACTCTGAGATTGCTGCATTCTTTAATGAAAAGATCAGTAAGATTAGAATTGTTTGTCGCTGCCATGGAATAGACTGAGTATGAATACCCAGTTTCTTTTGGTGGAGTTCCAATCTGTCTCTGACTCAGAAATATAGGTGGTTTTTGGCAGGTTATCCACCCATGTGTGACAGAGATACGTATCTTGCTTGTTTGTAGAAGAGAAAGACTGCGCTCAGTCAATTTTATATTAGGTGCATTTTAGCTCTAAACATTCTAAATATGCGAGGCCGCATCTTCATACTTCCAGTGTTATTGTTAAGGATTCCAGAACTTGGCTAATTATCAGAATCACCTGGGAGAGCCACTTAAAAATACAAATTCTCAGGCACTTTCCCTGGAGATTGTGATTCAGTAGATCTGGGGCAAAGCCAGAAAATCTCAAGTGACTGTAATGGTTAGGGAAGTTAGCCAAGTTAGGAAAACTAGTGGAGAGGTATAAAATATATCCTATTCCTTTTGTCCATGACAGATATACAATTTTATTTTATTTGCTTTGAAATGTTTTTGAAATAAATGTAATGAATACATTCAAGGTGACTGGGTTACTCCATGGAAGCCACATAACCATAGGAGTGTCCTCCTATAATAAATTAGGGCAATACTATCCAAGTTACATTCACCTCACCAGATTTGATGACAATGAAGAGATTTATCAGAAAAGGAAAGCATTTTCATTTGTTCAAAAGCTAAGTCAGCTTGACTGTTATTTATTAACAGCTGGGAAACTTGTGTTCCAGTCCCAGTTCTGTTGCTCAGTCACTTTATAAAGAAGTTTACAATCACTTTAGCTTTCTGGATTTCATTTTCCTTACCTGCAAAATGAAAAAAAATTAAAAAAAATTATTCCTGTAGTGCCTGCCAGGTTAAATTTTTCAGTGGGTAGCAAGCACTGGGCTATGTGACTAAGTCTAGATGGTATAAAAATCTACTTCATGGTTATCTAGTGACCGTTGGATAACATTATAAAAACTCGAGAGTTTTGACATTCTGTCAAATATTACTTCTAATGATCAAATGTTCAAGGCAATTTTAAGCATTCATATATACATATATATATATATATATGTATATTTTTTATTTTTTTATTGGGAATCAAACTCAGGGCTCTATACTTGCAAGGCAGGTGCTGTGCCACTGAGATACATCTTCTTAAAATTATTTTAGCTATATAAATCCATTATGTGGACAAGAGCTGTGAGGTTTTGGATTATTCTGGAGGAGGTGATTGATTTTAATGCAGCAACTGACAAGACATTGAAACAGAGTTGCACAAATTATCCTCGTTCCTATTTTGAAAGGCAAATAGGCCTAGGGTTTTATTACATCATACATATAGGCACAGAATTTAAGTGGAAAGATGGCCTTTCGTAAATTATGACAAAATAGTGTACTATTTTAAGTTCCATTTTATTTAATTAACTCCATAATGTGCTGTAGAGATTTTGGGGCTTTAAATGCAGAGATTTTCTACCGCTTTACCTGTCTCCTTTGGAGAGCAGAGAACAAAATAACAAACAGTGGAAGAAAATTGGAGTGACCCAGATGGCTGGAACATGGAGAAATAAAATCTGACTATTTCAAATAAAAATTTTGTTCTAAAAACATTGTCCCATTTAAATAGTTAAATGGATGATTTCCATTTTCCAAATATCTGTACTTGACTAAGTATGAATTTTTTTTTAAAGAGCTTTTTAGTCTGGTAAGATTTTATAATTTCAGAGAATACATTTTACCCATTATGTACCCTTTAAATTATACACTAATTTGTAAAATATTTCAATATTATGTTTCTCAAAGTAATTTCCATGATACTTTCAATCCTGTGAATAGAGGGTGTCAAAATCATCAAAATCTTATAAATAAAATCAATTAAATTACATTAATGCAACTGGAGAACTAAATCTATATGGACAAAAAGACTTTGAAATCTATGATTATTTTGATGACTTTCAAAATTATTAATGTAATTTTAGAATAATAAAATGAGAGGGTATCAGTACTCCTGGGGGAATGGAAAGAACAGTTTTAGTAAATAGTGCCAAGAGGAATTTGAGTTTCAAATTTTTTTATCATTTCACCTCCAATTGCATTGTCTGTACCAGAAGATGAAGAGTATTGAGGGTACTGAATCGAGGATATTGCAGTCACTGATCTGGTTCTTGCTCTTTGCATCACAGGTGACCATGCACTTTCTCAGTTTCTATGTTCCTGATACCTAAAATAAAATCTTTGAGTAACACCATTTTAAGGGCTCTTCTGGTTCTGACAATGTCTGTTTCTGAGTTATCAGGCCAGCCTAGTTTAGTTCCATTAAGATGCTTTCATTCTTCATTCCCCATATTTTACCATGGTTTGCTTCTTTCAACTACATCATTCCATTTTATAGAATCTTCTACAGGGTGAATAAAGTTATGTCACTAACATCTTAGATGAAAGGTGTTGCTCACTTCCTCGAAAAAAAATGGAAGACATTAAGACATGTTTGGAAGCAACTATTTTTAAGTTTTAAAAAGAGGATGTAGAATATAGATCTTTACATACTTTGGACTTGGGAAATACTACTTATAAATTATGTCATTCTTCATTAACACCCTAGCATGTAGTAAAGATTTTTATCTTTCTTTTCTTTCAGACGTTTATAGTGAATTTATCACTGCAAGGGAAAGACTGGTTCCCTGGCACAAGGCATTGACAAATGAAAGACTTGACCTTTAGCCTTTGCCTTAAAAATATGTTGGTTATTACAAGAACAAATTAATGAATGTGTTCTAGTAGAAAAACTCCCTATGTATCCCACAGTTTCTGCACTTATGAGAGCAAATGAAATGTGATGTCTGTTGTGAAAACAGATAACAAGTTACCACCTTTCAATGTTTATTCAGACTATGCTGGTATCATATTGTTAGACTCTCATTTTTCCCAAAACAGCTTATTATTTTCCACATTCTGAGGCAAATTTTCAAGTTATTTTTTAAGAAAATTTCCTTACATTGTAACTCAGTTGCAGAGATCAAAAGTATACTTAATATTGTTTGATCTTTGTTTGAAACGAGTTCTGTTAAAACAAATAATTTTATAACATTTTAGAATGTAATCATAATTCTCTTTGACATCTTTGGCTTTTCAACTGATATACTCAAGGATGTTTTATTGCCTTTCGTAAAGTATTGTCCTTAATTTAAATACTTTATCTAAAAACTAATGACCTCTACATTCATGAGTCTCAAGAGTCTGTAGTTCAATGCAAGTAATAAATAAGATCAAGTTTTGCCAATTTGTTGTGAGAAAAGTAGAACTTTTATAATGGAATTTTTTTCTTTAAGGAAGATGATATTATAAGTCTTTTAATTAGAAAAGCAAGAGTTATAAAATTAAGAAAAAAGTTACAAAAATTGATTAGATGAAAAAGAACAGAAGTAAGATATTATAGAAGTATTTGAAGAATTATAAGATATTATAGATATGAGGAAAACTTACTGCTTTGATGGTAACAATTGTGATATGAGTACATGGAAGAATTTCTTTAAAAAATAGAATTATTAAGTTACAAAATTATCATATGTAAACTGTATCTCACTTTTCACTTTCAACATTCCCCTTACAAATATAAATCATTATGTGATTATTCTATTCTTAATTATACATGACATTTTAATATTTTATTTATGAAATTTTAATCATTAAAATAAGTAAATTTCAATAAAGATCTGACAAGTAGGTCAGCTCCAAATATTGAATCTAATATTTCATAGTTTTTTTTCACTATATTATATAAGTTATAAGAAAGCAAAGGAAATTACAGAGAGATACACAGTGTAGAGAAAGCCTATTAATTTCTCCACCCTTTCCTACCCTCATAACTTATACTTACTTATAAAATATTTATTTAAAATAAGGCATGTTACAGTGCATTAAAATATATGCAAATCCACATTAAGTAAGCAATATATAACTACTTCAGTTTAATTGTTTAATTTGTTTAAATTGTTTAAATTTTTTAATTTTTAAATGTTTAATTTGAAATCATTTTCTTAAAAATGTATAAAATTTATAATTTGCAATGTACATACAAAGGAAACTATCCAAAACTTTTATGATCCCTGAAGTATTGCTTTATACTTTCCCTCTGACACAGATCAAAAATAGAGCTAACAAAATGTTGTTGATGATTAATTTTTGTGCAGATTAGAGTGTTAACTGGGATTTTAAAATGGCCAAATATGCCTGGAATTGAAGTAAGTCAACATTTTCCTTCAAATGTGGACATCTTCATTTTATTCATTTGGGATTTCTAAAAGATAGTAGTTTATTTTTCTACTTTTATTCTAAAACTATAACTGCCAAGTGTAAGACACTTTCAATACTTCTCATTAGTTTTAATATATAATGATATATAGGAATTCTTGTTCTATATTTTAGTCTTTGGCAAGTGGAAAGCCAGTTCCTCCAGCACCACTTATTAAAGAGGTTATCTTACTTTCAGAGAAAGTTTTTGGCTCCTTTGTCAAAGATAAGGTGGCTGAGATGTTTGGGGTTGTTTCTGCATTTCTAATATGTTTCATTGATCCTCTGGTCTGATTATTTTGCCAGTACCATGCTGTTTTTACCACTGTAGATTTGTGTTATAATTTCAAGTTAGGGATTGTGATCTCCTCTGCCTTGCCTCTGTGCCCAGAATTGCTTTTGCTATTCTAGGACTCTTCTGATTCTAAATGAAATTTAGGATTATTTTATCTAATTCTGTGAGATATGCTGTTGGGATTTTGATAGGGATTATTTTAAATCTGAATAACAGTATTGGAAGTATGGCTCTTTTCACTACCTTGGTTTTTCCTACTCAAGAACAAAGGATACCTTTCCATTTTCTGATATCTCCTTTGATCTCTTTTTTCAGAGGGTACCATAGTTTTCAATGTACAGGTCTTTTACTTCCTAGGTTTTTTTTGAGGGGGGTTGCTATTGTGAAATGTGTTTCCCTAATTTCTTTAAGTGAGTTTCTTATTCATGTACAGGGATGCTTTTGATTTTTGAGGGTTGACTTTCTATCCGGCTATGCAACTGAATTTGTTTATTAAATCTAGAAGTCTTGGTGGAGTCTTCTATGTAGAGTATCATGTCTTTTGCAAATAATGATAATTTAACTTTTTCCTTTCCTGTCTTTGTGCCTTTTATTTCTTTCTCTTGTCAAATTGCTCTGGCTAATATTTCCAGAACTATAATTAATAAGAATGTAGTTCAGTTGATTTTAGATAACCTGTACTTTTGTCATGGGAAAATTGCCAGTTATGTAACAAGGAACAATTAGAATAGAAAATGTCTCAGTGTTGATGAGGTAAAAATCTGCTAGGTCTTCTTGACCCATTGTGGCTTTTCTATGAGAAATTCTAAACTGTGTTGCTATTTTATCTCACTCAGAAGACCATGAAACTTTCTTTGTAAAAAATAGAAATTCATCCAATACCTCTGTTTTATGTTAGAATAAACTCAACTGTTTGACAAGTTTAAAAGGAAAAATTGTTCATTACACAAAAGTAAAATAAAGAAACTTGTATTGTGTATTTGGCTCAGACATATGAAGTAAAATTTCACTTACATTATGAGAATTTCCCCAGTTGGTAGCTACCAGTATTTTAAGTGGTTGTTTTTACATGCAAGTCCAGTAAATGAAATTCCAGAAAAAACACCGCTTTTGTTTCTCTTCATATTTTTTGTTGAGATATTTGTAGCAAGAAACTTTTTGTGGGCCGGGGATTAGGCTCAGTGGTTCCACCGCCTGCCTTGCAAGCACAAGGGCCCAAATTCGATCCCTGGTACTAAAAAAGAAAATAACAAAACTGTGTTTTAAAAGTCATATTTAACAGCACTATTAGCAGCAACTAAAAATAACTGAGAAATTTTCTAATAAACAACCAGAAATGAATTATGATGATACCAATTTCATCATAACAAATTTCTTGGTTGAAGAAGCTTTATTCTCAGATTTAAAAATTTGTATGTATTGGTGATGTGATGCTATAAAATTAAAAAAAAGTATGTGCCACCAAAACTATATTCTGAAACATATCACTCACAACTCTTTTGTTTGCTGATTTCTACAATTTGTTTCATAATCAACCCTGCTTTCATTTGGCAAATACGAATAGATTAATGAGTTACAATTTTCTAGTCCAGGTATTGAGTCTATGATACATGGTAAGGTGAACGTAAAAGACAGCAGACCTTAGTCTGGGGTGGAAGAACAGAAAAGCATAAAGGCAATAGATAATAAGATGATTCTATGTAATGGCAATTTTTTATGGAGTAGTCAAGGAGAAATATCAACGAAAAACAGGAAGTAGCATCATTAAGAAGATCTAATAACTTAGTGAAACCAAAATATTCCAGAATGCACACTAGGTTGGAAATGTAATGGTGAATAAAATGAGGCAGTGTCCTCAAAATACTCCCAGTGTAATTCTATTTTGCTGACTTATTTTGGGTAAAATTGTTTAGATTCTGTTGTGGTCATAAAGTCCCATTGTATAGCCCAATAAATACACATTAAAAATATTGAATGAACTGGCATCAGTTTAAAACTTGGCACTTACTCTTACCCCTTCTCATATATATTGCTTATTAACATGATGTATGATTTTATATTTTACCTATCAAGGATGTTTAAGGTTCAGAGTACTGGAAATAGTTCTCTTGATCTTTTCAAAGTGTATTGCAGCCCACTGCCCTAAATCTCCCTGCCAAGTTATTTCTAATATACCTCATTCCCCCAGCTTGCTGACTATTCTCTCACGTGATAAATAACTCTGCCTTATCAAGGTCAGTTGGAAAGGCCCCTTTACATATCTCATAAATTTTAGCCAGGTGCCACCGATGTGAGATTAATGTAATGGCACCATGGCAAGCACTGAGGCTTGTCTTAATTATGCTAAGGTTGCCGGTTCACCGTTTCTCTTCATCTGTCTCCTGCTTTAGGGAACACTAAACACTATGTCATTAGATTGTCTGTTCCACAACATTGGCCCTTTGCATTTACAAAGTCATCAGATGGCTTATGACATAGCTTTTCTAAGAAATTAAATTAAACAAATAGTGAAAACAAAAATTAGGGGTAAAGTACCTAAAAAAGAAAAAAAATGTCAAATTGTGATCAGAGTAGAAAAATGTTTCATAGTGATTTTTTTCTCTGAATGAGTTATTCACCTGGTAATAGAGCAACTTTTGTTCTGGGTGATCTCAGGTGTGAAGCTGCACAATTATAAGGTTCCTTTATTTTTAAAAATGAAGCCTCTTAATGTTTTCTATTTATTGGATAAGATCTACATGCACATTCCCAAAACCTTTCTTCCCATTGTGTCTCTGCTTTGTGACTTTCCACAGGGAAGCTATCTCCAAACCATATGTCCTACGTGGGTGTTCAATTACCTCATCCAGTTTTGCATAAGGTTTCTACCTACTTTCCAAAAGACCTGCCAGTTTAGTCTTTTGCATTGGGAATGAAAGCAGTTCATGGCCCTGGCTTTTCAATTTTGTGATTACTTGTTTTGACTTGGTTCTCTAAATGTTAACAAGCTTTTTTTTTTAAATGAAATAACATTTAATGTGGCATCATCCCTTAATCTCTCATTAAATTAAATATTTGCCCTTTATAAAACAAACAAACAAACAAACATGGTATTGCTGTATTTCTCAGATGGATCAACTCCTGGGCTCCAGCAGTCCCCCTGCTTCAGCTGCCTAAGTAGCTGAGATGACAGGCAGGCACCACCAACCAACTTAAAAAATCCTTTCAGATAATGACTATGATCTAGTAACTCTACAGTGATTGTTACAAACATTAGAAGAGTATATAGCCCATGGATTAATGGCCAGGCCACAGTTAAATGTTATGAGGATGTCTCCTATTTATGTTGAACTTTTCTTTATCTATAAATTCTCAATGTACTGCTGAATGTTTACTTTTGAATGCATTTTGAACCTCATTTATGAGTTAGGACTGAAAATACCTCATCATATTTCTTGTATTTCAGACTTGCTATATAATCAAGAGTGGAGGCTGTGAAATTACATAGAATTATAGTATCACAAAACTGGGTAATAAAAATATAGTTTAATATTTCATCTGGTAATCTTACATAAAGGTAGAAACCTAAAAAGAATAAAGAAATTTTTCTCATGCTTCTGTAATGTGAACCACTCACTAGTACATTAGAATGGCAAATTGTGTTTTTTACCTTCTCTTTCCAGAAATAGTAAAAGATGGAGTAATGTTTAGATCAGGAAGTCCAATACTTAAGGTGTAATAATGGTGTAATAATATATGTAAATATTTCCATAGACAACATATACCTTTATATAAATATGCTAGCCTCCTCATCTTGCCAAATAAGTCCAATGTAGTGGCTTTTATAAAGGTCTACATTTCACAGTAGCAAAATAATTAAATTACATTTGACAGCTGACATTATCTTCAAGTATTCTTATTTAATATTTTTGAAAAAAGCATGAATTCTCTGTTAATGCATTTTATTCTTAGCTTCATATATATAAATAGAAAATATTATCCTGTAATTTTAGAAATGTAGTCTTTCTGCCCAACCAGAATTTTTTGGTAGCGGGGTTCGAACTTGGGACCTTGCACTTGCGAGGCAGGCAGCAGAACCACTGAGGTAAATCCCTGGCCCTGTCCAACCAGAATTTGATTTCATAATTTCACATCTTGAAGTTACATTATAGTATGATTCATAATAATTACTGTAAACTGAATTGTCAAACCATGATTTTTTTAGTGCCTTTCTCTATTTTTTTTTTCCACTTATGGTAGAAGCTGATTCCCATTAGGTGAATTTACTCAGTCTTGGTGCTATGCCATGTGGAGCATATGACTGTAAGATTCCTACAAGTGGAGATCTGAAGGAGTGTATCTCTGGACCTGGGAGTGCCATACAGGTCTGCTCACAGTTCACTAGCTGCAGTTTAGTCCTGTGATCCTGCCAGACTGTAGGGAGTAGTACAACATGAAGTATTCTTAGGAAGAGGTACAGAAAAAGGAACTTGCTGAGCAATTAGGTTTGTGTCCGCACGCCTAAAGACCTCTTAAATTTTGCCTATTATTATTTTTTAATTTAAAATGATATAGATATTTAGGTATTCTAAATTAAATTTGACAACTTTCACCAAAATGTATCTGTGTGTATAGAGTATATTATGTATTTTTATATATATATGTGTGTGTGTGTGTGTGTGTATCTGTATATTTATAAACAAACATTGTAAAAATATTCTAACCTGTGTAACAATCTTTTATATCTTGTAGAATAGTGAAATCTGCACCAGCAATTAATATAGATTTAAAATGTAAAATAATATTAATATTTCTTTTACTAATAAGGGAAATTATTTTATTCAGAAAACTCAGGTCTGGTATTCAGAAAAATTTACCATTCATCAGGTTTTCTGATCATAATCTTATTTTAAGAATCCTTTATTGGGCTGGGCGTGGTGGCCTACACTTGTAATCCTAGCACTCAGGAGGCTGAGCCAGGAGGATCGCTGCTCGAGACCAGCCTGGGCTACATAGTGAGTTCCAGGCCAGTCTCAACTATGTAGTGAGACCCTGTCTCAAAAACAAGACAAAACGAAACAAAAACAAAAACAAAAAAGAGAATCGTTTATTGAAAGCTTTTCCTTGCTTGCTTTAAAAACTTTTTTTCCCAGAAGGAATAAAAATGTTACATCACTTTTTTGTTTCAGAAAAACAGACTTTGAGATATTGTATTGCACACCTCATTAATATATATTATTGTGATTAGTTTTAATTCCTAATCTTTGGGAGTTCCTTGTTTCATTCTGATGCCCGTAATTATTTTTCTGGCTGGTATTCCATTATTTTAGATCTTTATTGTGCGGTTTATACCAAACATAATTTAAATTATTTCAGACTGCAGTAATACTTCCTCACTATCTGAAGAGACATGTGTGACCTAAAGTCTAATGCATACAGGAAATTCCTATCAAATCAGTCTACTCACCACATCTTCACTGCCTTACTCATTGCATTTCACATGATAGATACTGTGTGAAACATGAAAAACAGAAAAGATTCTGTACTCATAGATTTTGTGATATAATTATAAAATAAGTTTTTTTCAACTAATTATAATAAAAGCTGAGTCTTATTAGATGTATTAATGGAATAGATAAAATGTTACTACTGGAGTTCTGATAAAAAAAAAATGAAGCAATAGTTTCATTGAGGTGAGACAAAGATTCATGTCAAAGAACAAGCCTGAACTTGACATCAAAGCATGGGTATCACTTGACCTGTAGACAATATACAAATGTAACCATACCATAGTCAAAGGCAGAAAGGTATACTAGTATTTTCCATGTATGCAGCACAGTTAAAATATATGTGACATTTTTTTAAAAATAGGATTAGGAAAAGGGTTCCTATTTCCCCACAACCCTGCCAGCATTTGTTATTTGTTGATTTCTTGGTATCAGCCAATCTTACTGGGGTGAGGTGGAATCTCAGTGTTGTTTTCATCTGTATCTCTTGAATGACCAGTGATGTTAACATTTTTTCATATGTTTATTTGCTGCTTTTATTTCTTTGAGAAATATCTGTTCATTTCAGATACCCATTTTTAAATCAGGTCTTTATATTTGTGGGGTCTGATTTTTTTTTTTTTGAGTTTTTTATATATTCTAGATAGTAGACTTTTGTCTGAGTAACAGTTGGTAAAAGGTTTTTCCCACATTGTGGGTTGTCTTTTAGCTCTGTTGGTGGTTTCTCTGGCAGTGCAGAAGCTTTTAAAAAGATGAGATCCCAGTTTTTGATTCTTTGTTCTAGTTCCCATGCTACTGAGAATTTGTTCATAAAGTCTTTTCCTGTGCTAATATCTTCAAGAGTTCTACCTAATTTATATTCCAGCAATTTAGTGTTTCTGTTTTAATATTTATATCTTTAATCCACTTGGATTTTAGTTTAGTGTATGGTGAAAGATATGTGTGTAGTTTTATTCTTTGACAAGTTGAAATCCAATTTTCCAACACCATTTATTGAAGAGACTCTCTTTTCCCCAGAGAGGGTGTTTGGCTCCTTTGTCAAAGATGAGGCAGTTGACTATGTCAGGAAATGTTTCTGCATCTTCTAATCCATCCCACTGATCTTTGGGTCTGTTTCTTTGCAAGTACCATGATGGTGTTTTTTTTGTTTTTTTTTTTTAATCACAGTGGCTTTCTAATATAGTTTCAAATTGAGGAGGTGATATCCTCTGCCATGTCTCGTTGCCTAGAATGGCTTTTGTTATTCTAGTTCTCTTCTGATTCCAAATTAGTTTTTGGATTCTTTTCTCTGTTTCTATGAAATAAACTGTTGGAATTTCAATACAGATTGCATTGAATCTATATAGTAGTTCTGGAAGTATGGCCATTTTTACCATATTATTCTTCCTACCCAGTAACAGGGGATGTTTTTCCATTTCTTTATATCCTCTTCGATCTCTTTTTTAAGAGTGCTATAGTTTTCAGTGTAGAGGTCTTTTGCTTCCTTTGTTAGCTTGATTCCTAGATATTTCATTTCTTTGGATGCTTTTGTGAAAGGAATTGTTTCTCTAATTTGACTTTCAGTGAGACTGTTATTTGTGTTCAAGAAGGCTATCAATTTTTGAGTGCTCAACTTCCATCCAGCTACTTTACTGAATTTGTCAATTAAGTCTAGAAGTTTTTTGGCAGAGTTCTTTGGATCTTCTATGTAGAGTGTCATATCATCAGCAAATAATCACAGTTTTACTTCTTCCTTTCCCATCTGGGGAAATCAATATGGAGATACCTGAAACAACTAGGATTAGTAGTCCCCTTTGACCCAGCTATTCCTCTGCTGGGTATCTTCCCAAAAGAATTAAAAGAATAATACCACAGTGATATATGCACACCCATGTTTATAGAAGCACAATTTATAATAACTAAAACTTAGAAACAGCCCAACTGTTCATCAGCTGGAGACAGAATAAAGATTTTTAAAAAAATAAAATGGAGTATGACTCAGCCATAAAGAACAGGAATCTAGAGAGATTTATAGGTAAGTGGATGCACATTGAGGCCATGCTTTTAAGTGAAATTAATAAGTTACACATGTATAAATACTAAATAGTTTCTCTGGTATGAAAAAGTCAAAGTGTAAATAAGGATTAAAATGTATAGTTGATAAGGAGGGGCTGAGGGGAGGGCTGGGGAATGGGGAAAAATAAGAACCTGATAAGTCGTGTATAGGTACAAGATTCCAATGATGAATGTAACTGTGTTATATACCTTATATGTACCAATACATTTAATAAAGCTAAAAAAATAGGATTAGGAACCATAGTGATGAAAGATATGAGTTGTAGCCAATCACAGAAACATTTCCTGATTGTCAAACTGAGTTTTATAAATAGGACTTATTAGACACTAGGCCACTGCTGAATTTTGTTTTGTTATCATCGATTGGCATAACCTTAGATTTGCCTTATAAACATGTACTATTAAATCAAGAGTATTGACAGGTACTGCATTTGAATGAGATAAAATTGGTGAAGGCTTGTATTTTCACATTCTAAAGTTTCTCCGTCTCTCAAACATGGTAATGGTGAGATAATTATTCTCAATCATTACAAAAGGACTATACTTTAAAGCTTGGCATGGAACCTTACTTTTGCAATATAAAAATACTGAGAAGAGCTTTGTTAAATGTTTAGAGCATCAGACTTTGCTCCTCTGGAGTTGTCATCTGGTCTGTCTAAAGCAGAATATAGATATGTGTCAATTTGAAAACATTCCCTGAAACTTTCTGTGGTATTAGTACTAAATCTATCTGGAGAAATTCCAGTTCCAAATGGGGAATTCATAGTTGTGAGACAAAAGAGAAAGCTTTTATCAAGAGAAGTCTGTTGGGAAATGACTCCTTGATCCCTACCTACTTATTTGAACAAGTGAGTGAATGAAAGATAAAAAATATAGCATTAAATATTAAAACATTCTTTTAGAAAAAATGTACAGAGGGCTGGGGATTTAGCTGAGTGGTTCTGCTGCCTGCCTCGCAAGCGCAAGGGCCCGGGTTCGATCCCCAGTACAAAAAAAAAGAAAAAAAGAAAAGAACGAATGTACCTAGAATGTACCGATAAACTCAATAAAAAAGAAAAGAAAGAATGTACAGATTTAGAGATATGCTTTTGATCACTGAGAATATGATTTAACATGATTTTGGATGACGAATTTTAATGTTAAAATATACTGAGAGAAATCTTTTAATTTATAATGATAAAATTTGTAGTTTTATTAATTTTTGGAATTATTTTCAAAAAGGCATGCTGAAAGTTGTCATATACATGAAGAAAAGACTAAATACGAAAAAAATTACTTTTCTATCAATTTTTCTACTCCTGGGTGTCATTTGTATATAAGCTTAGTAAAATGTTCGATTAACAAAAATGAACTGGTATAACTATCAATCAAGTCACTTTCCCTCTCCTTCCTTTAATAAATATTATCTTTTCCTGTTGGGCATTATAATAATATTGATTATTATATCAGCTATTGCCTTAGCCATCATAAAATTTCCATTCTACAGACATAAAAAATCAATGAAAGAATTTTAAAATATTAATTACATATGTTGATAAGCACTCAAAGAAATATTTAAGGCAGTGAAATGGATAGAAAATTATGGTTGTCCATTATTGCATTGCTAACCACTGAAAACTGTATTGGCTTACAATAACTTATGGTATAGTTTTCATCTCATTATTTGGGGAATGGATTGTCTCTGCTCCACAGGGTGTAGGGCCTCAGCCGAAATGAATGTGTGGTCAGGGGCTAGAAAATTAGGTGATCAGGCCTGCCTGTTTCTGTTTCTCTCTCTTTCCTACATGACCTTTTCAAAGTAGCTAGCTTGAGCTTCCTTACAATGTAAGAGCTTCAGGGAAATCAGACTTCTTTTAGAATCATTTAAAGCTTCTAGAGCAAATATTTCAGGGCAAAGAGAGATGGGAAGTTCCAGTTCCCTTAAAGGATAGGCCAGGACACAGTATCATTTCTGATGGTTCACTCTTGGTTAAGGTTAAGATAGTTCAGCCCATATTAGCATATAGATTCTTCCATATTTTCCATGGAAACGTATAAAATAATTTGTAACTACCTTATAATTGCCATAAAGAATAAATTATACAAGGAGGAAATGTACAAGGAAGGAAAAGGGATTCGTGAGCTGAGGATTAAAGAATGAAAAGGACCCAGTCATAAGCAGATCCTGGGAGACAGCTGTACATGTGCAAAGATGAAGTTACTGGAGCTAAGTGATAATGTCAGCACAGGCATCCAAACTACTTAAATGCCTTCTTCATCGTAAGTTCCTTAGCAAATACTAATATTTTTCTATTATATCATGATTTTTATTGCATTTAATACTTTCTCATCAAAACTCTATTCTGTTGATGAGCAACAAAATTATCTCAAGTATATGTATGCAATAAACAGTTCTGTCTCTTCTGTGTGGTAACGATATTCTGTTTGACATTATGGGTGAAATTTGGTAAATACTGCTTTAGAGGTAAAAATGAAACAACTGCACCATCAACATAGGAAATTTCTGATTTAGTCTAGCTGTCCTTGTACTATAGTCAGTAAACACAGAATTTGAAAAAGAGTCAGGAAGAAAGGATGAAATTTTTGATGTTATTCTTATCATTTGGTATTTTAATGCTCAATTATGAATAGGGGAAGAAGCAGTCTACCTAGCATAAAAACATAATAAAGGCAGACACAAGGGTATAAATCAGTGAACATCATAATTGGGTTTAGCATAATTGAGTTTAGTGACATTTCTTCCAGAAAGCTTCTGTGACTATCTATGATACAGAAAAAAACTAGCATTTGAGTTTCTTGAATATCATTAGGTTAATATTAAGGTAAAAGTAAAAAACATGTATTTTTTGTATATCCATATTTACCTCCAAATATATAACATGATTATGCTGAATTAAATTGGGTACACTATATTTAATTAAATACATAGATAATTCTAAGGGCAGAAATCTTGACTGTTAACTATTACAAGATTCATTTTTAGATGGGCACATTGTGAACACACAGCTACAGTTCTAGCCTGAGTTTATACTTAAAGGTACAAACTTGTCATAAATCATGTTCACTGGCCTAGTATCCTATGTTTCTTTTTTTTTTTTTCAGCTTTAATTGAGTTTATTGGTACATTTTAGGGATACAGTGCAGTTACATTCATTGTTGGGATCTTGTACCTCTACATGACAAGTCTTGATTGTCATTTTTTCTCCTTACCCCTGCCCTCCTTTCACCCCCTCCTCCCCTCCCCATCTACAAATACTTTATTTTCATCTTTTCATTCTCTCATTTTTTTCTTTTCCCTTTTTACTCTTCCCCTACCCATCCCATCTTCCCTACACCTTTAGCTCCTTTGTTCCCATTGCCAAATGTCAGTAATCTTATTAGAATCTTATGCATTGTTGCAGATTATTTACACCAGGGAAACTATTCAGTATTTACACATGTGTGACTTATTTATTTCACTTAGGAGTATATCTTCAATATGTATCCATTTTCCTATGAATGAATCTATTTTCTCATTCTTTATGGCTGAGTAATATTCCATTTTAAATATTCCATTATAGAAAAACCACAACTTCTTTATCCAGTTTCCAACGGATGGGCATCTAATTTCTCACTACACCAGTTCCTTGGGAACATAGGTAGATATCAAGGTAGACCATGTACATTTGTACAGTGGAAGCTCAATAATAATAAATGGATACATATGACTGCATTGAACTGTAGAAATTCATGTGATGAGATGGTGTTTTTGTTTTCTGGGAATTTTGGGGTTTGCATGTATGTAGAACTTCCATTGACTATCATACTTTGTATAACTGAAAGGGTTTTAAAACCACATATTTTAAATTATTTTTTTTTTAGAAAAGCAAAAGTTAATATTCATTGAGTGGCTATTTTACTTTTGCATAAGGTCTTCAAATGACAGAAAGATCAAAATAAATCAGATAAATCTAATTCTTTCTCTGAATGTAA
Organism: Fukomys damarensis; assembly: GCF_012274545.1. Lineage (NCBI taxonomy): Eukaryota > Metazoa > Chordata > Mammalia > Rodentia > Bathyergidae > Fukomys > Fukomys damarensis. The sequence goes on along the minus strand of NW_022900928.1, from coordinate 112,344,013 downwards.
GACTTAAAACAGAAGTTAGGCTCTCCAGAATTCTTCTGAGTACTATTACTTATTTCTTACATTAGTGTTCAATGTAGAAGAATCAAAATATGACAATATGAATAATTGATAATTCTTTACAGAAAAAAATTCCAACTAGGGTATAGAAGTAGAGTAGGCCTTGTCAAGTTAATGCTCATGGATTATACCTAACCTCCCAACTGTATTTGTAAGTAAAAATTTATTGGAACATAGCCATAATGATTTGTTGATGTGTTCTCTCTGACTTTTTCTACTACAATATAGAACTAAGAACTTATGACAGATACTATATGACCTGAAAAATCTAAAGTATTGACCATGTTTGCAGAAGTTTCTTGAATTAGAAAATGAAATATTTATGTGGATTAATTTAGTAGTAATATTAACTTGTTATTTCAACAATACAACTGTTTTATTACTCTGTATATTTTGATAAAATGCTAATAGTTGCATATTAGCATATTATAGTGGACATTATATAATACATTGATACATAGTTTATTATATCATGTCTCAAGCTAAAATGAGCTTCACATGGTTGTGTTATTGAAATCTTATTTGTTCTGCTAGATTTTATTCCATTCTTAAAATGTGTTTTTTATTTTATTAAATTGGTTGATCAAAGTTCAAAACATAATCAAAAATATTTTTTTTTTTTTTACTATCGCAAAGTATCAAACAGAGTTACAGTGAGATTCTTTGGCAACATGATAACTTTAGTCACTCTTTCCTGCCACTCCACCCAATTGATCTCAGCTTTTGTGAGATAACATTTACAGTCCCAACTATCTTCTAAAGCAGACTGAATAGAATTTGCACTGGGCAATTGAGACAGTATTGATACTTAAATCCTCTCTATTGAAAAGATTTGTTCCTTATTGATATTCAAATAGTTGCAAATCACATTATTGATATTCAAATAGTTGCAAATAAAACAGACACATTTTGGCTTGATCATTCCCTAAAATATACTTGATCTACCAAAAATGACCTAAAACCATAGTCACTTTGCTATTGGGCTTTATTATAATTTCTTTTGAGGTTTAGTCTTCATAAAGAAATGAGAATGTTGGGTGTATATGTTTTGTAGATGAGTGCAGGAATTGTATTTTATTCGAGTAAATCTGTTAATAATATGATATGTTATTTTTCTCTGCTAAATAATCAACTAAATTTAGAGATTAAAACAAGCTAAAGAAACTATTAAACTGTCCCTGTTCAAATATGGGTTACTGAGGTTTTGTGTTTGTTTTTAACTTGTATATAAATTGTGAGATCTTTTTACCTATAAACTTGCTTCTATTATTAAGTGTCAGATCCCAGTAATGCTCTTTAAATTTGTACATGGAAAATGGTAAATTGTTAATTTTCATGGGGAATTATTTTCTTTCTAGTGATATCCCTTCTTTCCCATGTTCTGATTTCACAAACATTATGGTTTATTGAAATGCGTGTTCACAAAGCAACTCTTCAATTTAGCTGTTCCCATTTGATTAAGGCTTGTTGAGCAAGGGTGGTGTGTAATATTTTGGCATTTGTATACTCTGTGTGTGCACAGCTGTGGTTTAGAATAACTCTCACTAGCATTTAGTCATCTATACTGAATGTTTAGGCTTTCATTTATCAGCTAAATCTGGATTTCAGAATCTCCAACTTCAGGTGTGTGCTTTTTAGAAAGCTATAAATTAGTGTTGGTTATTTTTGTTCAGTTTGTCAGAGGAAATAAAGCAAAATTAAAATTGCTGTGCAGCAATATTGATGGCATAATATTGATTAATTCTTTAAACAAAACTGAGTATAATTGCTCATTTTTTGTTATTGTTTGTATTTACCTTTAAGGAAGTCTTAATTTCTACTTAGATTTATTAGCTGCAGTTTAACTCAAACTTACTTGGAAAATAGTCTCGGTATTTTTAAATTTTCTATGCGCCTGAAGAAATATTCAGAGAATAATCGACTACTAATAGTAATGCTGTCACCAGTTTTACTCCTCAGCTGAAATATGAGGCTTTTCCTTTCCTGCCCTTCCTTCATTGACTGGATCATCTCCTCAAGAGGGAGGTGGTGCAGTTCCATTTGGAAACATCTTTTTTGGCAGCAGTGGTGAAAGATTACTGCTTCAGTAGGTAACTGTCTTGAGATCTTACTTAAAACATCAAAAGCCTCTTGAGAGCTCACTAAGGAAAAAAAAAAAAAAAAAAAAGGAAA
>NW_022900928.1:112287112-112341617 GCF_012274545.1 Fukomys damarensis | reverse complement strand
AAAAAAAAAAAAAAAAAAAAGGAAGATTAAGAAGAAATAGCAAGGTTCCCTGAAGCTGTAGGTGAGGTTCTGTCTTGTAGCAACAGTTCTCATTTGATTTTTGATGAAGCCTTCCTATTATAAGAAAGTTTCCACTTAAAAAAATAAAGCTCTTCAGTCCCAGAATAGAAATCTCTGATTAAAAGTCTTTCCCTTTGGATAGTTATATATTGTTCTGAAAAAAAAAAAGGTATTTGGGAAAAATAAATATTCTTTAATGTCAGTATAAAAATGTCCTTCCTCTTATTGTTGGTTTTCAGAATAAAAAAAGGAATTTCATCTTTAAGCAATAACTTAAGGACAAAGGAAGTAGGCACAAGAGAGAGTAGGAGAGGATGCATAGTATTGAAAGAGACTGAGTCACTCAAACGATGTGTGATTATTTTCAGAGCACTCGCATTCTCTTAAAGGGTATTGGAGTTCAAAATGAAAATTGCTTTTGCAGCAGAGTGCACCACCAGGTCTGTGGGGACCGATTAGGACAGTGGCTCTCTGTGTCCTATGTACTATATGCTGCTTCAGTGGTTACAGTAACATAGGACATAGAGAAGTGAAAACTTTGATTCATAAAAAGACCCCATGTGACTCTCTGCTGGCTTCATATTTAAAATGTGTTCCATCATTCATCACCTACTTTTAAACTAATTTAAAAAGACAAAGTAATTGATGGATTATATGCAGATTTTTGGATTACAGATGAAACAGGGAAGGGCTTCCTTGCATCGTGATGTATATTTTGCAAATTCATTCTCTGATTTCCCTTTCCTGTCTTTTGAGTTATATTAATAAGCTTTAAGCCCTAATAATTATCATTTTGTGTTGAATGCAGCTCAGAGTACAGTGACGTCTTTGAACAGAAAGAAAAATTGTGGAAGGGAGAAATTAAAAAATATGATTATAGTTTAAAGAAACATTAGAGACCTCAAACCCAATAGGATAGATTCTACTTTTCTCTTGCTTTAGCTGGCTAAGCTTAGGATAGGATCTATAAATATATTTCTTAGAACATGGGTTCATTTTACTATTAAGTTAAATCTAATAAAATGTGATGACTCATATGCTGATATCAATTCAGATCATTTTCCTTAGGATCCCTTTACTGATTATTTGATTTATGTATTGATACTAATGTTCTTAGTTGGAAAAGTGGCTACAATTGTAAATAAGTTTACAATTGCTATTTGAAGAAATTATAAACAGAATAAGTAAATGAATTCTTAAAATATTATGTAAGATAAAGCAAAAGTATATTATGGTCTTAAAAATGCAAATGCCATTTAAGAACAACATGTTTCAATTGGTTAACTCCTCTGATGGGATTCTGTTCTTGGACCAACATCAAAAACACTTTCATCATGCAAGAAGACTGGTTTCAACTTTTATCACACAGCTTCTCTGAGTAACATAGGTTATAGGAGCTTAACAGAAAATCCTATTTCACCATCCAGGCTAGTTCAAGAATCTGTGGGGCCTGAGCATCTGCCTCCATCTCTTTCCTAAGTGCAGACAGACTTAGTTCCTCACATCCTGTTATGGTGGTTAAAATGGGAGAGCAAATGGAAGCCCTCTTTCACTGAATATATATGTTCACTGAAATGCAAGTTCTTAGATCTATTTAGCAAAATATATGTGAACCTATCACACTGTTGAGTTGTAAACGTTTTTTTCTAGTGAAAAAATTTAAAACTTACTGGCAGACTTGTGCTTTTTTCATGTGTACATCCTTATTGTATAAAGCAATATTAATATGTAAATTAGATATGAGATTGCTATGTGTATTATAATTTATCTTCTTCATGAATGTTTTCAGAAACTTTCAGAAAGCTTGAAATGATACCCTCATTTTATTTGTTGATCTCTTCAGTGTTTCCATGATTCTATGAAGGAACTAAGGCATTGAGACCCACAGAAAATAAGTATAATATGCATTAGGTCGTGGCCTGTAGATTGTACACTTCTCAAAGACAAGGTCTTTGTTTTCTTGAGTTAGCTGTAATGTCCTGAGGACTAAATGTTTAGTGATACAATGAACAAGAAATAGCACATATTTATCCAACACCTCTCCTGTAACACACTGTTACCAACCTGTAACTGTCCATTCATACATGGGGATTATTCCTGGGAAGCATTCAGGCAATAGTACCCCACCAATAGCTAAATTCTACTTCTTGATCTAAGTGGAAAAATGGTAAAGGGAATATTGCCATAGGGTGCTATCAGAGTTTATTTGAAATGAGTATACAGTGATCTTATAGTCACCTTTATGTTCATTCACCCAGTAATTTAGGAGGCTGCTTTTCTCTTCTACATTTCTTTTCTTTACAGGAGACTAAAGATTTAAATACAAAAAGTTTCTACATATAATACTCAGGTCTTAAAAATTATCTTAGATTCTAACATAAAATACAATGAGAAAACATTTCATAACGCGGGATTGATAATTAAAAAGCATTCTTTTATGTAAATAAGATTCTTGATATAATCGTGATACTTTATAGAATGACAGTGTATAGTGGTAAACCTGTTACAGTCATTTTTAACAGAGCCTCTGTTAAAAAGTCTGTACTGGGGACTACAAAATACACTGACAGATTCCTTGTCTACAGAGCATTTTTGTGATTCTCCTTCCAGGAATATACAGTACATGTGCTTGGGACAGTTCCACTTGGCCCAATCCCATTTTCCAGGCCACTGAGCATAATGGCAGGGTAGAAATGAGATGTGTCTATGTGCTTGTGGTAATTACTGAGTATATGTTAATGAAGAGCTTTTCCTTGGCCTTCCACCAGCACAGTAAAATGTGGCCAAAGATCACTTTCCTCGGTGAAAGGAAAGCTACCAACACAGCTATAGCATCCTGTAAAAACAAATTGTAATTGGATTTAATTTTGAATTAACAAATTCAAATGTTCTCAAATGGATTGTCCTGCAGACCTTTGTTATTGAAGAGCTCCTAAAAATGAGTCCCTTTTTGTGGAGATATCAACATTATTTTCCATGCAACGCATTTATCTCAAGGTGATAAACATTTGAGGTATATCTGACCAATTTCCATCATTTTTCCAAGCACTCAGCAAAGAAAAATTTTCTCAGAGCATACAACTACAATCTTAGCACTTAGTTGGATAGATAATCCATATATACTTGTGAACCAGTGAAAAGACTGAACAATTACAATGACAACTGGGAAATGACTGTTTATTGCTGGTTTAATGGACATAGACAATTCCACACATACTTCACAAACAAGTACTAACAGTTATCTCCTTATGTGTATACCATGGTGTTACAGACAGAAAATAGAACGTCAAAATATTTAAGCTCATGGAGCCCATTGTTTAAATCCATTGCCTTTAAAAGTCACCACTGTTTGGCTCTAAAATCAGTTTGTTCCTTAATCTTTCTACTCCTTTCTCTGCCTAAAGTCCCTTGTACACAGAGGCATGTTGATTTTGATCCTAACTTGTGCAGCCTGCTTTCTTTTAAAGCCCTGGCAGGGGACATGACAATAGGTTTATATAATAATAAGATTTTATAAAATTTATAATATGAAAATATTTTAACCACAGTTTAATTAACACAGCTCTCTGTTTCTGTTTCTTTTTTAACTCTAAATTTTCTGTCCATAGTACAAAGAACAGGGCCAAAGATAGTAGAACATTGTTCATATCCACAGGGCAGACGAGCTAGGGATATGTATGAGTAGAGTAGTAGAGGAGGAATAAAGCTGTGATTTACAAGCCAGAAAATTCTTGCTTCTCATATGGATTATAGATAAATAAACTTAGCAGATACTTTTCCACAATTGACAGAAATTCTAACACTTTTATATGTCATTGTCAAAAGCGAATTAATAATTTGTAAGAAACAATCTATATGTGAGAGAAAGATTTGAGTAATTCATCTGTTTTTCTTTATACAGAATTATTTTGTAGAATATTAGCCTTATAAAGTAACCATAATACACAGCCCAAAACTAGGAAAACATACTATAAAGATATAATGATATTTTTGTGTAGTATGTGATGATTTGGGTATGTTAGATTTACAAAAATAATCTAATGCAGTGCACTTTCTCATTAAAATATTTATGTTTAATTTTGTAACATTTCTTTCATATTCTTTTTTCTTAAAGTTGCTGTCACATTTTATAAATTAAAAATCCTTCAGAAAGAGAATCCATTTCTCCTTTGATATTTCTTCTATAAGACAAAGCAAAATAAAAGAAAATCCCACTTGTGTAAGAATTTTTAATACTTTTATCTATTGCAAAATAAAATTTAAAAACAAAGCTCTTACAAAGCTATTCTTTTTATTATTATCCATCTTAACTTCTGTACATTATTTACATAGCTTTTTATTCTAGTAAATTAATTCTTTCCTTCAATAGTTTTTACCAAACTTACTGGGTAGTATTTTAATTTCTATCATACAACAAAATGTTAATGTGAATTCCCGTTTTGGTTTGTGTTTTGTCAAAGACGATGTCTATTTATTACTATTATTATCTATTATTTATCTACTGATTAGAATTTATTGATTGATTTTATTTGTACAAAAATGACACATTTGTTAACTTTGTTTTTGCCCTAACCTTTGTGTTCAAACTTTCTTTATTCAATCCTACATAGAAATGGTTTTCTTAAGCTATTTATTATCATCTGGATTTTAACCTACTGATGGTACCTAATTTCTTTTTCATGTGATTTCCTGTTCTTTATTTTTTTCCAATACATCTCTGTGTATAATCAAATATATCCCATTGATCTTGAATATAGCTAAACAGCATCTTGATCATAAATAAAAGTCTGCCAGATATTTTACCATCAACATTAATTGTTATTTCCAGAAAGGCTCTTTGTGAACACCCAGACAGAACTACTGATTTTACAGAGGTGGAAAGAAACTTCAAACAGATGTGCTTTGACCAGGCAACATCAGGATTAGAATCCCACCCTGCATTTTTTTTTCTTTTTACCCTGGTTCCAAAGTGAGTCAATTTTTATTAAATATTCCTGGGCTTGCTTTCTACCTATATTTGGGTCTGTATGAAAAACTCCTGCTATTTCTTATAAAATAATAACTTCCCATTTCTCTGCCACCCTTTTCTTCACATAACCATTTAAAGCCATTATACAACAGAAAGCTTATTTCATCAAAATTGCTGGCCTTCACAAGGCATTATGAACATGCTATAAAGTAAGCTGCCACCAAGAGACTGAGTTTTTGTTCTCTGTACTTTTGTGGAGAACAGTGATTCCATGCTTGGTCATAGTGTTTTTCCTACCTCCAGTAATTTACATAATCTCTAACTCCAACTACAATAATCTATATATCTTGAGTATAAATCTCACTGCTTTCAAATGAAAGAAGCAAATTTTATTTTCTGTCCATTTGTTTGTTTCTTGTTTCCTGTTGCATAAAAACGCTTTGGTTTCCTGATTTTCTAGCTCTCTGAAAATAGTGTATCCTCACACTCCCACGTGCCGCAGTTTAATTAATAAATTATTAGACTCATGAAATGTTTAGATTGCCATTTAACAAAGCCATTTTAATGTGTATCTTTTTAAATTAAGTTTATGGGTACATTTTAGATGTACATAATGATCACATTCATCACAGGGAATTTGTACCCGTACATGTTACATTTTGATTCTCTTTCCCCCCCATTCCCCTCCTTCCCTTCATCCCTTCCTCATTTACAGAAACTTCATTTCCATTTTTCTTTCATTTCTAATTTTTTCTTTTCTCTTCCTTTCTCCATCCCCCCTCCCTAGTTCACCTTCTCATTTGAACATTTTCTTCCTATTTCAAAGTATCTACTATACATTTTATTTGTTTTTTGTTTGTTTGTTTGTTTGTTTTGAGACAGTGTCTCACTATGCAGTTGAGGCTGACCTGGAATTCACTGTGTAGCCCAGGCTGGTCTGGAACTCTCAGCAATCCTCCTGCCTCAGCCTCCCGAGTGCTGTGATTATAGGAGTGCACCAACACACCTGACTTCTACTATACATTTTAGTTTTTATTTACACTTTTGGTTTCTCACATCAGAAAAACAATGCAGTTTTTACACATATGTGTCCAATTTATTTTACTTAAGCATGTGGTCTCAAAATGCATATATTTAACTAGAAATGTTTCAAGTTTATCTTTATCACTGAGTATTAATCCAGTGTATAAATAAACCACATTTCCTTTATAAGTTCATCACTTGATGAACATTTGGGCTATTCCCAAGATTTAGCTATTACAAACTGTGCTTCTATAACCATGGGTGTGAATATGTCACTGTGGTATGATGCTTTTAGTTCTTTTGGGAAGATACTAAGAAGAGGAAGAGTTAGTCAAATGGAACCTCTAGTTTTAGCTTTTTGAAGAATCTCCACCAATCTACATTCCCACAAACAGTAGAGAAAGTTCCTTTTGTCCCCACAGCCCCTCCAATATTTGTTACTGATTGATTTTTTTTTTTTTTATAATGGGCATTCTTTCTACAGTGAGATGGAATGTCAGTGTTGCTTCAGTTTGCACCTTTCAAATGACCAGTGATATGGAACATTTTTTCATAAATTTATTTGCCATTTGTTTTTCTTTATCTAGGAAGTGTGTATTCACTTCATGTGCCCATTTTTAGATTGAGTCTTTAAGTATGAAGGGTATGATTCTTTGAGTTCTTTATATATGCTACATATATAACATTTTGTCTGAGGACAAGTCTTTAATCCTTTGACGACCAGCTCCCAAATTTTTTCCCACCTTGTAGGTTGTCTGTTCTCTATGTTGGTAATCTCTTTTGCTGTGCAGAAGCTTTTTAATATGTGACCCCAGTTAATTCGTTGTAATATTTCTCATGTGTTTGAAGTTTTGTTCATAAAGTCTTTGCCTACACCTATCTACCTATTCTCTTCTCACAGATTTAGTGTTTGTTTTAATATTTAGATCTTGGATCCATTTTGATTTTAGTTTAGTGTATGGGGAGAGACATGTGTCTAATTTTCATCTTCAGCATGTAGAAACCCAGTTTTTCCAGCACCATTTATTAAAGAAGCTATCTTTTTTCCATTGAAGTTGTTTGTCCCCTTATTGAAGATTAAGTGACTAAGTTTGTTTGGAGCTGTTTCTGCATCATCTGATCTGTTTCATTGATCCTTGGGTCTTTTTTTTTCTGGTACCATGCTCTTTATATCACAGTTGCTTTGTAGCATTGTTTCAAGTCAGGGATTATGATTCCCCCTATGTTGCCTTTGTTGCACAAAATTGATTTTATTATTCTAGGTCTCTTCTGGTTCCAAATGAATTTTAGATTTGTTTAGGATTGTGAGGTATGCTATTGGTATTTTGATTGGGATAGCATTCATGATAACCCTAGAGAAAATCAGAATATAGGATTTTTATATCAATCTGTTAAAAGTCATCTATAAGAAACTAACAGCCAACTCATACTAAATGGTCAATATCTGAAAGCTTTCACTGTAAAATCAGGAACAAGACAAGGATTTCCATTACTACCACTCCTATTGAGTATAGTTCCGGAAACATTAGCCAGGGCATTTGGACAAGAGAAAGAAATAAAAGGAAAAAGGATAGGAAAGGAAGAAGTTAAATTATCATTATTTGCCGATGACATGATGCTCTATACAGAAGACTCCAAAAACTCCACCAAAAGACTTCTAGATAATAACCAAATTCAGTGGCAAAGATGCATACAAAGTAAATGCTTAAAATCAACAGCATTCTTATACAAAATAAAAAACTAACTAAGAGAAATTAGGGAAATCACACCTGTCATGATAGCATTGAAAAAAATGAAATACTTAGGCATCAAAATAACAAAAAAGTAGAAGATCTTTACTTAATAGTACAGGATTCTGAAAAAAGGAGATCAAAGAGGATATTAGAGAATGAAACGATATGCCCTGCTCTTGGGTAGGAAGAACCAACATAGTGAAAATGACCACACTTCCAAAATTGTTATATAGATTTAATGTGTATCTGTTGCTTCAGTTATGCTATATATTGGGTTTTTAAACACAATATATCCTTGTTTTAGTCTTTTTCCTTTCTTCTGGTAAATATATTCACATGGATCACTCATTAAATTTCAGGGAATGGATCAGCAATCATTGTTTAAACAAATGCTGCTTTCTTAGGCGTGGGTTAGAGCATTTAATGAGATTGACCTGGAATTCCTTAATTTAAGGTATACATGTACATCAAGAAGAGGCCCAGTTGTCCCAGACTAGATTTTAAAGTATACTTTATGAAGTGGAAAGAGGAAGTGTTGGTTAATATATATGTAAAATCCTTTCATGAGTTTATTTTCATTTTACATGCTAAAATAAAATGACAATTAGTAAAAATAGTGTGACCATTAATATATCACATGTGAAGTTTAGTGATCTGATACGTAATATTGGGATCTGTTTTTTCCAATGATTTATTATGAAAATTTTAAAATATTCATAAAAATTGAAAGGATTTTGTATCATCTCCTAGACCACAATTGATATTTTATTAATCATCTGAAAGTTATTGTTCTCATACTCCTACACTGAATGCATTTTACAGTATGATGAACATACCATTGACTTCATTTGAATTCACTCTATTTCTTGGCTATCTTTGATCTTTCTTTGATGATCACTGCTTGTGGCATAGGGAAGGTATGTGAAAAAATTGAATGTAAAATACAGAAGCTTTCGTTATTAACCTAAAACCTATATGTCAATATTCTGGGGAAAAAGAAAGAGTAATTGAAATGAAGATTGTTGCATTATTTATGTACTAACTAAATAATTTCCAGAAGCAACTAGATTTTGCTACATAGGCAGTTTAGTGTCAATTATTCTATTCAAGGCTGGTTTATTATAAAAAGAAAAAGACAAAGATTTCCCTAGATTATTGGAATGAAAATATTTTATACTTCTTATCAGTATATTTTTAAAGATATAATATTTTGCACAACTACTTTTGGTACCAACAATTTTATATTATTATTTAGGGCTGTATTTATGTATTTCTGTTATTTGAAAGTTTTATGGACGTGGAAGAATCCCAGGTAAAAAGAAAAGGGAATTTAAAATTATTTTTTCAATTACCAAATCATTGAAGAGCATGTTACAATATGAAGATCTTTAGAAATTATTACTAAGATGATAAATTTTAAAAGATGATAAATTAATGCGTGCCTTTCCCTTTTAAAGATTAAGCCTTTCTTTTATCTTTTAATGCTCAGTTGTTGCTGAAGAAATAGGTAGTACTGTTAAATTCTATGATGAATTTTTGTTTAGGTAAACAAAGTTTGTGTCTTTATTTATAGGTGAATTTTTTTTTTTTTTGGCTTTTGCTAGTGAAACTAAAGAATCGTCTCTAATGGGAATGTTTGAAACAGTAAAACATAAAATATGATTTCGTTGGGTTTGAGGTTTGTCACAATGGTAGAGTACTTGCCCAACATGTGTAAGGCTATGGATTCAATCCAACACCACATAAAAGCATTGTATTTTTCAAATATTATATGAAATCATCCAAAACTTGTTGCAGTAGGAACGCCTAAAATTACTTTTTAAAAATATAGTGTTAAGTAAGAATAGGTTTTAAAAAATTGTTCATTTAATTTTTTGACTGTTGATTCTAACATCCTTAAAAATGTCTTTTACATACAATTAATGATTCATGCACTGCATTTCTGAAATATTCTTAAGCATATTCTGAATGTCAAAATTTATTGTAAACATACTTTAAAAGTAGGATGAATGGAGAGATTATGGAATAGGAATATTTTCTCAAGGACAAATGCTTCAGTCAGTAGCAGATTGGGAAACATTTTTGTTGACTGACAGTCACAGTGCCTTAATCTCTAGACCATGATTTCTTTACATTTCTTCCAAATACTTATGCATTTAATGAGATTCTGTTTACAAGTGGGAACTTAATTTATTTCTCCTTAGATTACCACAGTAGATAACATATACATGTTAGAAAGTGCAAATAAATTTATTTGTTTACTTCCTTAAGAGAATTGCATTTCATGTTTGAAACATGACACCGCATTTAGAGTGAATTCCTAAATATTTTTTGTTTGCTTATACCTCCCTGAACAATGTGGTTAAACATTTTGGGTCTTAATGTTTATAGTACTGAGATTTTAGTAAATTGTATTTTTTGGGTAAAATCTCTCTTTTGGGGTTATAGAAAGATATACTTCTAAAGAGCCTATAGATGGAGGCTGTAGTGTAGTTTTTAAAAATCATAAAAACTAATTAATAAATAATGAGTAGTGCTAGATATTAAAGAGATGGGTTACTGATGATAAAGGATTGTTCATTAAAATTCCATTAAGCATCAAAAAGTCTTGGCCCTGATTAGGAAAAAGTGATCCCTAATTACTTCAGAATTATGAAACATTACAGGCAAAATTATCATGAAATATACACTTATCTAAGATTCTATATCAGCTAAAGGATAGCAAAATTGGATCCTGATCTTTAGTTAACTTTAAACGATTCTGATTCTCCTGTTTTAGTCTCTCTGGAATCCACAAGTTTTAGTTTTTAGTTATTAAAATACTAGGCCCATCCACACTCAATATATAATATATTTTGATATTTGTTGAGGCTATGAGTGAGAAGAATTTTATCTGGGAAGTTTGCTAGTTTTATTAGTTCACTTATGTCATCCAATTGTGAAAAATGCTTAAGTTTTGGAATCATGGATATCTCTGTTCTGCTTCTCTGTCCAGAACAATGGGAGGGTAACAACAGCTACCTTACAGCATTATTGAATAACTTAAATGAAGCACATAGTCGGGTGCTTAATGTTTAATAATACCACCTTTCCACCTCTGAATGATATTTGCCAAGGAATACACATAATTATTTTCTTTCCCATTCTCATTTTGACAACCCTTACAGAAAGACCTTGGTTTCTGACCATGAAATTCATTTTCTTTTGACCTAATTTATTAACATCCAGCAAGAAGCAACTGTTATGATTCCTTAATAAAATGATAATAAAGATGAGACAGAGGCAAATTTTCTGACTCAGGAAACAAGAAAATATAATATTTTCTATAAAATTGGTAGAACAAAGCGTTTTAATACATAATTTCATGAACATATTTTGAGAATCAATTGAAATAGTATATGGAAAGAAATCAGTATTCTCTTTTGCAATAAATGACACAAGGTAATTAATACCTAGTGGTTTGAAAGAATTAGTCTGTTCTTAAATATTTCTCACACTAAGCTGATAGTTTATTTTGTCTTAAAGATACACAATTATTCATAAATTGTCTTTGAGTTTATTTTTACAACAAATAATAGGCACTTTAAGTCACCTATGCCCTTCATAGCATACTCTTATAATTTGTAAAATTTGAAGTTGTAATAGATAGAAAATGAAAATTTGATGAATTAGTCACTTAATTAAGGGATGAATCACTTTTTACCCCCAGCAGATTGATTGACATTTATGTATATTCACACACATATTAATCTTCCAAAGAGAGACCTTCCTGGTCATTGCGGTAAAACATTAATCTTCTTTCCTTCCAAATAATGTTAATTAGTGACATATATGTTTTCTTGAGAGCACTGCATGTTAAAATAATGAGGATGCCCTCAATGTAAAGTATTATTAAACATTGAACTCTTTATATTCCCCATCTAATGGCAGAGACAAATCATATAGGCAGATGTGTCTGTGTATGTTTATAAAGGTGATTAAAATGTAGTTCTATCACTATGAAAGAACACAATTTAAAATGAATAACTTCTTACTTTTAAATAGCACCTGAAGCCCTAATAAAGTTAAACTTTCACAGAGTGCCTCTTTCACTAACACAATATGACAAAGTGTTTACTGTATAATCTGTTATTTAAGTCTCATACTGCAAGTGTGGTTTATAGGAAATAGCCCTCTAAAATGACAACATTTGTGAAATTGGACCTTTCTAGCAAGTCCCTTATCTACTTTTAATGTATAAACACTGAATACTGAATTGTCACCACGTTTCAGAGATATCTTATTGCTTTACAAAAGCAGGCTGGAAAGTTTTTCCATTGGTAGCATGCTATCTTTTCGCTATGCCATGCTTTTAATATACACAAACAATTACAGATTCATGGGGAATCCTGTCAGGTGCTCTTCTGAGACAACACTGGCTGCCTGGATATTGCTGCCCTGAGGGGATTTGTTCAAATGATTGTGATCTTGCAGCAGAGCAGATTGAGCCAGTCTAACCTGGCAAGTGGGAGCAGCTGTGGGAAAAACAGCACAGCAGAGTCATAGCAGATTGTTTATTGCAATTTTAAATAATGCTATATGGTTTATTTCCTCTGTGGTGTGATCATTGTGTCATATCTAGCATAGATGTCCACATTTTAACTTGATTTGTATTTCTTTGATGTTGTTATTTAATAAATGGACTGGTATGAAATTAGGCTTTGTGCTTCAGGCAATAATGGGAATATAAAATATGTTCTGTAGGTGAAGAATTGTTACAAATTTCATTTGCTTGTTTTTAATTGGAACCTGTTACATATTTTTAAAAGAGATTGAAATTGTCTATATGTATTGCATTTATACACTATTATAGGAATATACATTTTGATAACTAATTAAAATATTACTTAATTATATTTAACAGTAATTTTAAAAGAAATTCCCCCGAAGAGTAGGATAGTTAATTCAATATATCAACTTCTGTGCAAATGCTAGAGTAGGTTGGGTCCTTTCTACTCCAGGTATACTCTGTTAATCAGGAGCATGAGTATAATCTAAGTTCTTGTTATAAATGAAGAATTATAGGCCTTTCCCCAGATCTTCTGAAATCAGTATCTGCATCTTTAATAAGATTCTAGATGATTTTTTCAGTACATGAAAATATAAAAACAAACACGAGTTTTAATGGAGAAGAGAATGAAATCTATACATTTGAGGTTTTTTTAAAATATGGAAAAATAGAAGAACTGATGAATTGAAGAACCCACTAGAATATAGTCAATTCACAAACAACTCCCGAAGCAGGACTTGGAGACATTTGCTTTTTATTTACTTTGACATTGTTACAGCTCCAGTCCCACTATCCTTAATATTGTTTTCTTGGATCCAGATAGAAAAGAAGAGGATTAATGGGAAGATTTTATCAAGTTTTAATTTAACATGTTAGCAAGTGGACCGGGGATTGTTAGAGATTTTTTGGTGTCACTTTGGCAACTCCTACTCCTGAGGTCTATTCACATTAAGTAGAATGACTCTGCACACGCTCTGATTCTAAGACAAGTAAGCTCATGAAGCCTGTGATATAGAACTGAAGAATTCTCCCAGGCAAACAGAGGATGTAGATGTCAAACTGTCATGGCTATTAGAATAAATGCAAATACTAGTATGTAAATTGTCTCACAAATGCTTACTTATATTAATGCACTTTTTGATTACACGCCTGAATGTTTTATGAATGTAGCTAATATATGAAATAAATATAGCACTTTTCAACATTTCCATTTCTGGAATGAATATATATATGTTTGTGCTTCAGAAACTTTTACCATCATTCCTATACCTTTAGGACCATCTGTTACCAAAGTGCAATCTCTTTTGCAGTTACTATAGATGACTTTTGCATGCTTTTTGCCTAGGTCAGCCTACCCTGTAGTAGAACGCTTCTCATGAACATTCACCTTGTAATTCTCTTCTGTCTAATCCATCTTCAGCCTAAAATGATATGTTATTTTTTCATCTTTAAAAAACAAGGAAAAAAAAGAAAACTTTCTTTGGACCCTATTTTTTCCTCTATCACCGTTTTTTCTTCTAGGAAAGAAATTCTTTGAAGTATGGCAACATTCACAATCTGTAATTGTTTTCTGTCTTTTTTTGAAACCACTCTGATCAGACATTATTCTATTAATATAAAGGCTTTTACCAAGGTGAAAATGACCTTTATGTGCCATGCTTAAATTTTTAGTTTTCGCCTTTCTTAATCTGGCAGCAGCAATTTACATACAGCATCATTCTCTTTTCCTGGAAACTTTCTTAATGTGAGTGTTCTGATATTAAAATTGCTCCTGCCATTCTCATTTTCTCAGTCTCTTTATTTATTTGTCTTCACTTCTTCAACCTCTAAGGACTGGCATGCCCAACACTTCATAGTTGCATTTACAATCATCACCAACTACTTAATTTTTAAATACTGTATTACCAACGACTTCCAAATTTGTATCTCATCTCAATATATAGCAACTAGATTCTCCCTGTTGTCCAAGTAAAACATCTGGGAGTTATCTTGTTTTCTCTCTGTCACAGCCCACTTCCAAATACCACGTATTTTGAGGCCCTCTCTTTAAAATTCGTCTAGAATCCACTAGCCTTGTAAATGCCATTGTTTCTTGTTCTTGATTTATTGCCATAGCCATCTCTCTCATCTTGCTTTTACCTTTTGCTCCTCTTAAGTTTGGTCTTATTATAAAGTATTAAAATGCAGTTCAAACTGTAACACTCATCTGCTTAAAATGTCCCATGGCTTTTTTTAGTTAAAGGTCAGCAATGGACTTGCAAGGGAACACATGGTCTGAGTATTTGTCACCTTTCAGGCCTCATCTCCTAACATTTCCTCCTTGCTTCATTTTTTTCCCTAAAATACTGACCTCTTTTTTATACATATTGAGCAAATCATCCCCTCAGGATGTCACCATTTGCAGTTTCTTCTACTTGTATAGTTTTCTCCCACACATCCAAAGGGCTTCCTTTTTCACACTCTTCATATAATTTCTCAAATGTCCTCCAAATAAGGCCTAATTTGACCGTTGAATCGCAAATATAACTTCTTTAATACAATCTATATTATTTTTGCATTTATTTTTCCCTATTACTATAAAAATATGCTTTGCTTACCTTAACTTGCTGTTTTCTCTTGCCACTAGGATATTCCCTGCTGATTTTTCAAGTGCCTAGGATCCTGCTTGGCGCATATGAAGTACCTAATAAATATGTATCAAATGAATAAATGAACGAGCAAATGAATCAATACATAGTGAATGCTTTTAGCTTCATAGGCTTTTATGCTAGTTTCCAATAAACTTCTATTGAAAGCACTTTTACAAATAAAAGGCAAACTGTGTATGTACTTTTTCTATAACAGAAATTCTAGTTGCTGACTAGAATTCAAAATTCAAAGATATTTTATCCTGGGTCATGATAGAGGGTCATGCACACCCTCAATTAGAATGATAACTTTTTAACTCAGAAGATTTTGAAAAAAATTTTATACA
This sequence comes from Fukomys damarensis, assembly GCF_012274545.1. Taxonomy (NCBI): domain Eukaryota; kingdom Metazoa; phylum Chordata; class Mammalia; order Rodentia; family Bathyergidae; genus Fukomys; species Fukomys damarensis. Next base: position 112,326,309 of record NW_022900928.1, on the reverse strand, counting down.
CACCAATTCAAAGCTAAACTGCTATTTCTGTCCTTACACTAAGGTAAATTAACTTTGTAATTGTGAAACAGAGTTTTAAAACATGCCCTTGTTACAAAAATTTCTCTTTGTATAACATATGAAAGCTATACAACCATCTATTTGTTAACATCTTTAACAATTTTTTAGAATTAAGTATATGTTAATAATGTTTAATTTTGAACAATGAAAATAAGAGGAGAGGAGAGCAGATTCTTCTTTTATATCCTTCTTAACTGATGCATGTCTGTGTGTCATGTGTATGTTAGTGTGTGAGTAAAAAACAGAACCAGGTTTGTTTTGGATGGGATGTGAAGGGAAATTTATTGAATTCATCAATTTATCTGTTGCTAGTGTAATATCAAAGAATGAATAAATGCAAGAATTTTGATACAATATTAGCATTTATTATTAGTTATTTAAATATTAGCAGTTTAAAGTGTGTCATTATTACATATGTCTAATGTTTCCTGAAAGTAATCATAGTGTGGGAAATTCAATATGTAATTTTATTAATGGCATTTCAATGTCTGACAATCTAATCCTTCAAGAACAGCACATAAATAAGGAAGCAAATGAGGAGGTTTCTGAGCAGCCAGAGTAAACACAAGAAAATCATTGAGAAATTTTAAGCACATTATAGTTCCATCAGTCTTCTTAACCTTTTCCACAATTACGTAAGGTTTCTAACTCCATATCTACTTGCAAGTACAGATTAATCCATGTTTAGGGAGATTATATTTTATAAGTAGGAAATCAGGAGCTGAGATAAATGTCATCTGGTGGCAAGTGAATACTAGAAAAATCCATAATAAATATAATTGTAAGAAAAGAAAGAAAATCAAGACAGTATAATCATCTGTGTAGGAAAAATGACTCCATATGACTCCATGCACTTGGAAGTTCAAATTGGATCATAATGTTGGTCCAGGATATAATTATTCCTGTTCTTTATAGTCATCTTTAGAAATGTCAAAGTAAACTTGAACTGTGTTCAGTGCATTGTGCTCAGACAAAGAAGCAGATAGAATAGTTTTCTTTAAAACCGTGTTGAAAGAATTAAATCCCTAGCAATTTAATCAGTGATGTTCCTGTGTGATTATTGAACAAAGGTTAGATTTGATGAAAAAGGTATTAGTATGCATATTATCTTGCAATACATATATCCCACAGTAAGTGAATGTCTACCACAAAAGCCCTTTATGCTGTGCAAATGATGTTGGTCACCTTTCATTAACTAAATGTGAGCTGTTTTAACTTGTTAGACTTCTTAGAAATACACATACATACACAATTTTTGCTTTCTTTAGTTTGTAGGTTAACTCATAAATTATTTTAGAAATTCTTGAAGTTTACTTATAAAGAAAGCTGTGAGTCCCGCGATCTCTGTTATTTCAGTTTCCAGGTGAGGGGAGCAGCTTCTGTAGCTCAGTAACTTTTTCCCCATTAAGACATTGTGGTTGAATCTAAGTTTCTATTGTGTTTTTAATCCATTTTTCTCCTTAGCAGTTTAGTTCGTTGTCTGATTGTTCTTCAACTAAAATGACAAGAGACCAATAAAAGACCAAAACTGTTTGGGTTTCCTCTCCTGCTATGTATGTTTTAACCATACCAATCTAAATATTTTTCTTGACAGTTACAACAAAAATTTCGGTCTTCCTAATTCTTATCAATCTCTTATGTATCTCTTATATAGTGTGTGTGTATGTGTATGTATATGGAGGTATAATCTATTTTACACTGTCCTTAGTAATATATGGTGGATTGGTACTTATTTTCCTGAGGCTACGTTACTGTATTGAACCATAAATAAACCAACTCAATGAATTCCAATAAAGTGAAAGTCAGATGCTGGTTTAGTCACTGTAAATGTAACACAATACAATTAGTGATTCTACAATTGCACTGCAAAAATCAGATATTGGACTATGTAATAAATGCACATGACTCCAAAATTATGTGCATTGTTTGTTTAGCTTTGAAGAAAAAGATAAATACAAAAGTCTCCTGGAGAAAGTAGTAAAGTATTTCATAGGTGGCTGTAAAGACAATAACCCTATTGGTCAAGAAGTAATAATGTAGATACCTAATGATACTTATTGAAAAGCTACTCAATCTGAAACTGAAATTGTTGATATTTTAGGAATCTATTTTGTACTAACCTAACAAACTTTAATGATTATTCCAAGTACCTATAACCATTCTTTTTTTTTCTTTTTATTGAGGTTATTGGTACAATCTAGGTATACAATACGATTACATTCATCATTGGGATTCTGTACCTTTACATAATAGGTATTGATTCTCATTTTTCCCGTTGTCCCTGCCCTCCCTTCACCCCCTCCTCCCTTCCCAATTTACAAACACTTTATTTCCATTTTTTCAGTTTCTCTTATTTTTTTCCTCTCCCTTATTACCTTTCCCCCACCCTTCCCACTTTCCTTACACCTTTAGCCCTTTACTTCCTATTTCACATTATTAATTGTCTCATTAGGATCCTGTGTACTATTATAGTTTTTCACACCAAAGAAACTATTCGGTATTGCAGTTAAATCTCTGTATGAACATTAAAAATAGGGAATCCTAAAATAAAACTAAAAAGGAAAGTAAAAGAGAAAAGGCAATGATGTAACATAAAAATAATCCTTAATTCTGGAGATGAAAATGGTCCCTGAACACATTTAAATTGCCTCTCGCTCTTGTAGTCTTATCTTATTCTTTTTTCATTATTTAGAGAATACTTTATTAGTTTCTGTAATCAAACTCATGTAAATAATGACCTTACATATTTAGTACGATGTGTTTTCCCTGTACACATGGAAAAAAAAATTAACCATTCTTTGTGGATCTTATTTTCTAATTATCTTAATTTTTTTTATTTGTATTTTTCTTAATACATGTTTGTGACACATAATAGTTGCATTCACTGTGGGCATTTGGTACATGTACTTGACACACTAATTCTTTTTATGCCCCCCATCTCCTGTTCCCCTTTACATTTGCAAAAATACTTATTTCCTTGTTTTCTATTGTCTGTCTTTTATTTTGCTGTTTAATATATTGATATGTTGGGTTTCTCATACAAGAGAAACCATGCAATATTCAAGCATGTGTGTCTGATTACTTCAATTAACGTTATTCTTTCAGGGAGGATCCATTTTCATACAAATGACTCAAATGTATCCTTTTTTATAGTAGAGCTGTATTCTTAAGTAGCTGATTTAATTTGGCCTGGGTTCAATAAGTATGGAAGGATGGAAATTAATGATGATTGTAGTGTAGACCTGGGAAAAACTCACTTTCAGACAAATCAGTACTTTGACTATGATCATAAAGTAGACTCTAAGCAAAAATTTATTGAATTTCCATTGATTTGCAATTTTTAATCATTTTAGGTAATTATGATTTAATGTTTTTTACTACAGTAAATTTCAAGTTATGAAGAAGTCTATATTACAAAAATGTGAAATTAATAGATTAATTCTAAGGACAGTATACAACTACCAGCAATCATGTATGATACGGGCCTTCTGACCATGTGGTGAGACCAGATTATATAATTGACAGTATAAAATCTCATCCACATATAACCATGGCACATATCCAGTACATACTCTTCCTAGAGGAAAGATTTGTGTTTTGAAAAGTCCAAAATTATAAAAACAAATAAAAAAAAACATGTTTACAAAGCTATATCATGTGGGCTATAAAATGGTCATGTATATAAGTTTGAAAAATGAGCATTTTCTCAAAATTTTTTCCAGATCAATTCTTTGACTTTGACCATAAAGAACACTTTAAAATTTACTTTAAAGAATTATTTATTTGCACTTTAAAAATACTAATTAATTAAGTGTATATATTTTAATGACCTTTTTACCATAGTGTACATATGAAGAGTATATATCAAAAATTTCAAAATAATAGCCAGTGTTACTTAAATTTTAAAACCCAGTGATAATCACTACAGAGAAACTAATTTGGATTTGTTTTTAATTTCTTTTTATAAAAAGCAATATTAGAATGTATATTAAAGAGTATGGCCTCAATATGCTTCCATTTTCCTATGAATGACTCTAATTTCTCATTCTTTATGGCTGAGTAGTACTCCATTTTGTAGAAAAACCATATCTTCTTTATCCATTCTCCAGATGATGCCCAATTGGGCTATTTCCAAGTTTTAGTTATTACAAATTGTGCTGCTATAAACATGGGTGTGCATATATTGTGGTGGTGTGATTCTTTTAATTCTTTTGGAAATATACCCAGCAGAGGAATAGCTGGGCCAAATGGAACCTCTAATAAAAGAAGCAATAAACTCAATGAGAAAAAAATATTTAAAATACTGAATGTATATTAAAAGGTCCTGCATGCAGGAATTCCCAGCTTTTTACAACTAATTCTAATAATTTGAAATTGAGTGTATTGGGCAGGACTACAAATAAAATCCCTGCATGAACTTTCTTTCAGTGGAGAAATCTTGCATTTTTAACAAAATTTTAATTAAGAAATGTATATTTGCACATATATTATAAAATAGACCCATCTTAAGTGTTTTAGCTTTGTTAACCTAGTTATGCACTCATCACAATAATTTTGTTTTAGAACAGTATTTCCATCACCTCCAGATTTTGTTTATGCTCCTTTGCAATCTAGTTGTACCACAACTAACCCCAACCAACCACTGCTCTTTGTTTGTTTCAGTTTTTCTGTTCAGCAAACTTTATGTAAGTGGAATTGTACAATAAATAGGTTTGTCTTTTTTGTGTGTGTGTGGACATTACTTATTATGTTTTAGTATGAAGATTACTATTTTATTCATTTTTATTACTGAGAGATATTTTATTGCATAGTTATATCACACTAACTCTAACAGTTTTTAGACATTTAAAGTATTTCCAGTTGGGACAATTTTAAATAAAGCTTCTATGAATGTTCTTTCTAAATGTGGTCATTCCCCAATTGTTTCCGCATCAACACATATCCCTATCCGTTTACCTAGTTCAGGCTGAAAACTTTAGGGTGTTCTTGACTCCTGCTGTGTCAGTCCACTAACACTACGGAACTCCCGCTCCTAAGTTTTCCAGGGTTGGATCTATCTTGTCACTAAACTCTCAACTTAAAAAAGTCACCTCACTTATCACTTGCTATAACTGTTTTTTTTCTTTTTTGGGTGTCTGTGTCTCAAATTGAATGAAAAAACCATGAAGACAGAGCCTTCTCTGTCTTATTGATTATAGGATCCCCTTGCTTTTCATAGTAGATTCTCACAAATATTTCAGGTAGAGAAATTAAAATGTTGTGCTTGGTCTTAAATCAAGATTTTTAAAAGGTGCATTACACTTATTAATTACCCTTATTCCCTACAGTGATATCCTGTTTAATTCTGAGTATATTTATTTTCATTGTACTATTTTTGGGAAACAGCTACAACATTATAGATTCAAGGGCATAGGAGTAATGTATATTTTTACTACTCTATATCTAAATTTAAATTATGCTAAAAATAATTTCAATATTAACTAGAAACTCTCAGTAATTCCCAGAGTGGGTAAAAATACTTTATGAATATTTTCGAAATTTAGTAGCTTAATCATAAAATACAACTTTTTGGTAGGAAAATTACATTCTTCCAGAGATAACAGTGATGGCACAGATGTTTGTAATTATAAATGTTTTCTACAAAAGAGTGGTATCTACTGAGATGTTTTAGTTTAGGCATCAATCATAGGTTTGATAAAAATCAAATATTAACTGGAATATATGATAACGTTACATCAAGCTTCAGAACTTAAGTAAATAGTAGTGATACAGTAATAGCTGTGCATTTTATTTTTTTCTCAAATTGTCCATAACTTGACTGTCAGGAATTCATGGATAACTAAAATTCCTCAAATTAATACCTGCCAGGCAGTTCATGACTTATATTAACAGAGATTTGAACAAAAAAGAAATTTTCTGCTCTCATGGGTTTATTTTAGTTGAGGTAGTAAATGTAAGATAGCATTCAGAAATACACACAATGTAATTTTAGAGAGTGACGTAGATGCTCAATACTGTGAAAACTTAGTGAGAAGTGCGGACAGCGAAGAAACTGTAATACTACCCCCAATTACACTGAAGATTTCCTTTCCTGGTATGTATCGTCTAGTGTCTATTATTTTCTCTTTTTAAATTCTTCTCCCTCATTTCCACATTTCCAATTTCCTGTAAGGCTCCTCTTAAATATATCTTTCATCCTGAGGCCCTTTCTATTTCTAGAGGTGATTTTTCACTCTTTATACACCAATAATTTTTGATGGAACTGTTTTGGCATTTCTTTTTTTTCTTATATCTAGATCTCGGTATTCTTTCACTAACTTGTAAGGAAGTTGAAGGCAGTGATTCTGTTTTATTCATCTTTTCTCTTGCTACGTACTCAACTGAGGCTGTTCCATAGATATCTGTGTAATAAGTAAATAAATGCAATGCTTATTTCTGTTATTAAAATGTAGATAAACATCTTTGGATTTTTTGGTAAGAAGAAAGCATATGCTCATTAAGTATATTTCACTTCATGCAAATTTATTAGTCATATAACCTCATTCAAGCTGCTTAAAATGAAATATTAAACTAACTTGAGCTTTCAAGTTAAAGCAATTTGCAGTTCTCTTTACTAAAATAGTCTTATTAGCATAAATTAGTCCTCTTATATTAGACTTTTTTGACTTGTGCAGTGTAGATATACGTGAGCTGTCATTTCCATATTCAGAATACAGATTAGGGAAGGACCCAGGGAGGTTGGTTAATCCACATTTGTGGAGCTCTTGGAGACTGTATGTGTCTTAACCAGCTCTGATGGAAGTTCTTTTGTTTGCTCTCCTGGAGTTTGCAACAGAACAGAAACAAGGGCCAAGCCTGCTGCTCAATGATGCTTCTGACCTAAGAAAACCATGCCCTGACAACGTTTAGATAGCATTTTGCTCAGTCACGGAAGTCATTTAAAATATATTATCTACCTCTGAATTTTCCCCATTTCCCTTTTATAAATAGATTAAAAATGTGAATATTATATGTCAATAAAGGAAATGAGGAAGGGGAAGTGCCTCAGAGAGCACAACACAAGAGCAGAAGGCTTTTCTGGATTGTTCCTCTTTTCTTGACAAGGTGCTAACAGTCTTAATTCTAGAGCCCAGAAAGTGATTTGAGAGTCACTTACAGAGTGGATTCAGTAAGTACTACAGTAATGCCAGATTGCCCGAAGATTACAGTACTCTGTAATAGAAAACTAATGACCTTAGAAGTATATTCATTCTGATAAGATTAGCAGAAACCTGATGTTCCTGTAGTTCATCCTGTGCATGGAATCTCACATATGGTTTAATCTATTTTAGACATTCAAAGCATATTAACCATTATTTTCTTTCATTTCTCAAAAAAATTTGAAAATGTACTTGTTTTGACAATATTATTATTGTTGTTACTTTAGTTTGTAAATCCTATTCTGCAGTATATTTACCCTAAAAATTATTTAGTCATAAATTATTATTATGGATGACTTAGTAGCTTTTATTTTTTTATTGATGCTGATGCTAGTAGACTCAGAAAGCTAAAAATTCACAAACATGATACGATTTTATTCTTCCATACATGGTGATAAAGGCATTAACAGAGACTTGAATTTCTTAGATAAAACCATTAAATTATCTCATCTCACAAAATTACCTTCACTCTTCTATTAAAAATCACATTCTCCAACTACAGTTATTAATCATATTTTAAAATGAATGCTTTAGCCTTTATATTATTTCATTGCCTCCTGAGGGGCCACAGTCTGCCAGATGCATGGCTTGCCAATCTGGTCACTGCTCTGTAAAAAAATTTTAATACTAAAAAAAAAAGTGCAATTACATTAGTTGTTAAGCCAGAACCCGTTCTGTGCCATTGATTAATTGGCAGTGATAAATAAACCACATTAGTATTACAAGAAAATGGCATAACAGATTGCTGTGTAGACTAGAGCTCTCTAGGAATAAAACTGAAGAGAACTCAATACACCATCTGCAAGAGACAATGAGAGGTGGCAAATTTCATGCAACAGGGAAAAGGAGAAGATGCCTCTCAGATGCCACATATCTGAACTGACACTTTGATGTGTTCAAGCACAATCTCCTCTGTCAAAATATTTATTTCTTTAGCGGTACTCAGTCTAATGCAATCAGACCACAGAGTGGAAGACTGCCATATCCTCTTAGGTGAGATTTGTCTAAGAGTAACAAGCTGTGCAGCTTCCAAATTGTAGATGCATAATTTAGATGATAAACAGTAAACAAACAAACATGAAATACCAGTTGATGTTAAAATTTCTGACCTGCTGTGTCAATTTAATAAAGATTTGAGAATTCTGTGTAAAACACTAATTTTTTTCATTTATAGTAATTGAATGAAGATTTTCTCATTTCAAACCTGTAAAACTTACAACTGCAATTTTATTTTTTTCTAGTTATTATTAATCTGTATTCTAACATCATTGTAGAAACTTTTATTAGTCACAAGTGCATAGGCTACTGAACTAGATGAATTTAAGGAAAACTAACTTTATGAGGTGAGAGTTCATGTTTACTATTATTTTCATTAATTTTATGACATCAAAGAATTTTTGGAGGGATTATGTACCTATATATTTTAATAAATAAATAAATATAGTACCAAATTTTCATGTATTTATGGTAATTGAATTCTATTAAAATTACTAAAATATTTTAAAATTACAAATAACTCATTATTACCTGTTAAAATTTTGTGGATCTTTTATGTTTCTATTCTTTAATAAAAGTAATATTTTATTTTACTTGGAAGAATTTGTCTAGTTTGAATCTAATTCAGTTATGTTTTGGGCTAAACATCTTTTAAAATTGAAGCCGAAGTTTATTTATTTTGGGAATTAAACTCAATAGGATGATACTTACACTTAATCTATAGAACATAAAATGTCTTATGAAAACATTTTGACTGGATAATAATTTAAATTTAAAGGATTTTTTATTCATAGAATTATCACATTTAGTTCTAGTAGACTAATTTGTGTTTATTAATTTTTAGCTTTATTTACACAATAATATTACTTTGTTTTTAGTAATATTCAAGTATGTTCCCACACCACACATACCAATACATATACAAATTTAAAAAACACGATAAAATAAAAATCCTTTTCTCTGAGCAATAACAAATATTTTCTTAGTGGAAATTTAATGGGGTTTGGTATAAAAAAGGGATTCCCCACTGAGGCCATACTCTTATGTGAAATAAATAGGACACACTTGTAAGTACTGAATAGTTTCTCTGGTGTGAAAAACTGAAAGTGTAAATAAAGATCAAAGTGTATAATTGATATTGTGAAATAGGAAGAAAATGTCTAAAGGAGTAGGGGAAGTGGGAGGGGTAGGGGAACGAAAAAAAGGAAAAGAAAATAAATGAGAAATGAAAAATCATGGAAACAAAGTCTTTATAAATAGGAAAGGATGGAGAAGGTAACAGGAGGGCAGGGGAATGGGGAAAAAATAAGAACCAAGATACATTATGTAAAGGTGCAAGATACTAATGATGAATGTAACTGTACTGTATACCTAAAATGAACCAGTAAACTTAGTGGAAAAACAGTTGGATTCCCCAGTGCAGTACCATTATTTAATGAGTTATACTAGATACTAGGGCAAAGAAATAAAAGGTATGGTTGCAAATATTGAAAATAGTCTCCTAAAATAATTACGAGGAAAATTAGCACAATCTCCAAAACAACAGTGGAGAAAACAATTATTTGCATCTCTCCCTGGTTGGAAACAGTGTTAGTATCTCTTAAAATAAGAGCTGATTTTAAAAACCACATAAAATTATACAGTATGGATTTTACTTTTGTCAAAGATATCTTAGTGCATAAGTTAGAGTAAACTTGGATATTAGTTTTGTTTGTATTGGTGCTGGGGAGGAACTGTTTATAAACACATATAGTCCATAAAACTTCAGATCATTTTGGTGATGTTATCCATGCATACATAATTGTATGGAAAGACAGACAAATATAAAACCTGTTTTATAGTTGGTGAGCATATACAATTAAGGGCTGGAACTTTATACATTTTCACTGTGATAAAACTTCACTAGTGTAATATAAAGATTTGATTGAAAATTCACTGTTAACAGGAATAACAGTTTAAACTTTCTCTAAATTACTCAGCCTATTCTAAATGTGTTGTATTTCTCTATAAGAGATACTATCACTCAATAGATTTTGTCCAGAAATAGTTTGGGATGGTGTAAGCATCTGATACCAGATCATGCAATTCTTAAAGATGAACTAGGTAACTCTGAGAGAGAGAATCCAGGGAGAACAAAATGGCTTCAGCAATGAAAAAGCTATCTTATACTAGAGGAAAAGATAAGTTCTTTGAGAATTTCAAGGGCAGCAAGGGTAAAATTGAAAGAGCAAAGCTGTTGATAGTAATAGGGAAGACTTTTAATGACAGTATCTGAAAACAAAATGGGTAAACGCTGCATCACTAAAATGATTGCATAAAAGGTGAAATGATCTGTTATTAGACAATGGGACTTCCTCTACCCAATCGCAATCCAAAATTTTTTTGTTTTGTTTTCTTTTTGTTTTTTGAGACAGGGTCTCACTATGTAGTTAGTTGAGACTGACCTGGAACTCACTATGTAGCCCAGGCTGATCTCAAACTCACAGTGATCCTCTTGCCTCAGCCTCCCAAGTGCTGGGATTACAGACATGCGCCACCACGCCTGGCCCAAAATTCATTTTCTATAAATGATAAATGTATTTGTCCTAAACATGGAAAAATACAGGAAGACATTTAGATTTTCTTTAAACATATTGTCATTTGATACTTTTATGAACTCTAATCTTTCTCCTATTTTTTCAGTGCTTTTGTTTCATTAAATATCTGAAAAACTTCAATTCCTAATAATTTCCTTGAAAAGTATTCATGTGTATATGTGTGATTTCAAGAAAGCATTCAGTATTCATTGTGAGTTTTCTTAGTGGCTAGATAATACTTTAAACTTAAAAGAGAATAAGATTTCCTTCTTAATCATTTGTTAGGCTCATGTCTGAGGCCCCTGTTAACAAAGGACAGAAGACAAGGATAGAAAATTTATATAATAAAGGTTTAGGTGAAACAGTAATCATCAGATGTAAAGAAAAGACTGGTACATTTGTGTAATTTTATACTTTAACATGATAAGGGACAATTTTAGAGAATGCAATTGGAAGGCAATATGGTGTGAATAAATGGCACGACATGGGGGAAGTTAGCAGGGTCTGTTTGTTCCCATAGAGCTGGGTCCTTGTCTTTATGGAGATGAGGATGTTCCTTTTCTCAGGCACAGGAAGGGCAGTTCTCCAGGGAGTGTCTTAGGACCTGCTTCAGAAGAGCAGGACAGAAGATATTCAGAGAGTGACCTGGGATTTATGATGCCCTTCACAGGGAAGGGCTATGGAAAGCTCACAAAGATCTTCTGTTTTTGCTATTTTCTCAAATACCAAGGTGTTAAGTATTTAGGATAGTGTTTTTTAACATCACCAAAACCAAACCTTCATGCTCTGTCTTTGTTCAGCTTACCTCACCCTCATGAAATTTCAAATAAGCTTTACTTAAATTACCAAGAGTATCACTTCAAATTTTCATAATAAGCAATTCAGAACAATTCAGTTATCTGACCATGGCCACAAAGTTAACAAGATGCATGTTTTTGTACAAAATTTGGATTTTAGAACCTATAGCTAGGTGATCATGTTACTTCCCCGTTTCACTTATTTGTGTATTGGCTTAGCTTAATGTATAACAATGATTTCCATTTAACTTGATTTTCTTCCTCTGAAAAGCTTGCTGTTGGATCCCTTTAGGATTAGAGTTCTGGCAGATAAAAACATTTTCTTCTTACAGTTGCTTTTTTATGTTTATACATTAGCATAATTTTCTATTTTATACCTCTTTATGTCTGAAGGAATGAATAGACCACATTATCATTACAAAAGCCTCCTGATAAAGTTGAATTGTGCTTTCAAGTGGAGACAAACCTGAGATTACTAATAAAGCAAGCTCCCTCAGTAAGGATTTACCTTGAGTGGGTTTTAGCTCAGCCAGAGAGCTTGAAAGTAATAAGTAGCAGGAGTACTGGAAAAGACATTTAGGTAATCTCCATAGTTAAGAGGAAGGTGATGAAAATGCTCCACACAAGTAGCTTTAGGGCACTGTTTAAGGTAGAATCTCTATTTTGATCAATTTGGGATAGTAATTCATTCCCTAAAAACAAAACAAAACAAAAAAAAAAACTTTGGTATCAGTTGTACAATGTAAATCCACACTCAAATAACACTGTTAGAAATGTAGGACATTTTTATTATTCCTACTTATGTATGAAGAAAATAAATCTCAAAGATACTAAATGATTTAATAAAGAGAAAAGTGCTTCATTGGAGCCAAATTCAGGCTTCAAATTCAATTTCTTTTCCAGTGTTTTTAAATGAAGCTTTGGGAGTGAGTTGATTTAACACTCCAAAAAAGACTGACTATAAACTTTTGGATTGTAGGACATTTTTATTATTCCTACTTATGTATGAAGAAAATAAATCTCAAAGATACTAAATGATTTAATAAAGAGAAAAGTGCTTCATTGGAGCCAAATTCAGGCTTCAAATTCAATTTCTTTTCCAGTGTTTTTAAATGAAGCTTTGGGAGTGAGTTGATTTAACACTCCAAAAAAGACTGACTATAAACTTTTGGATTCTTTAAGCCACTGTATTTCTTTCACATGAGATATGGGAATAGTGGGAAGAAAAAGTAAAGCCAAATAAAACTAGTGCCACTATGGTAACCTTATTGATACTTATATTTTTAAAAATTAAAACTATTAAAATTTTTCCTTGAAATTTATGCAATGCCTCTGTTTCTTATTTGTAATTATTATGAGGCTCATTTCAAGGTATAAGGTATAAGGTATATCTTAGTATTTATTTGGAATAATTTGTTTATAAATGTTTCAATGTTTAATATAATACATGATTACTTGTTAAATATTTTACTTCTAAAACAAAGTTTGAAATGTATGCATTTACAGAAGAATTCATACATCCATGAAAGGAAACACAAAAACATATACAGAAATACTATAAAACATCTAAGACAAAACTTTTAATCCCACAAATACAAAGTCAAATGTAGGAAGAAAGAAACTCCAAGTAAGGCATTATTGTAAGTAGCCAGAGTTATTAACTCTGCTTGGCCTTGGTCAGATTACATGAGTAGTTCATGATTCAGTCAAGTCAACTGTAAAATTGGGAAGGATATAAAGCCAATATGTTATTGAAAAGATGTTTCATCTCAGCTCCTTATGTGAATTGCCTCTAGCAATAACAACAACAAAATTGTGCAGAAATGTAAACATAAGCATAAATGTGTGATGACAAATAGATTTGTAAATATGATCTATGTTTTAATATGTTTATGCTATTGTTATTTTAGTATATGTGATGCCAAAGCAAAGACTATTGTCATTTTATTTATTTATTCTTTTTTTTTGTTGTTTTGTTTTCAGCTTTAATTGGGTTTATTGGCACATTTTAGGGATACAGTACAGTTACATTCATTGGTGGGATCTTGTACCTCTACATGACAAGTCTTGGTTCTCATATTTTCCCTTTGTCCCTGTCCTCCTTTCACCTCCTCCTCCCCTCCCCATCTACAAACACTTTATTTCCATCTTTTCATTATCTCACATATTTTTCTTTTCCCTTATTACCCTTCCCCTACCTGTCCCACCTTCCCTACACCTTTAGCTCCTTTCTTCCCATTTCTCAATGTCAGTAATCTTATTAGGATCTTCTGTATTATTGCAGATTATTCACACCAGAGAAAATATTCGGTATTTACACATGTGTGTCTTATTTATTTCACTTAGGAGTATATCCTCAATATGTATCCATTTTCCTATGAATGAATCTATTTTCTCATTCTTTATGGCTGAGTAATATTCCATTTTATAGAAAAACCACATCTTCTTTATCCAGCTTCCAACTGATGGGCAAATGGGCTGTTTCCAAGTTTTAGTACTCTGAAAAAAGAAATTGAAGAGGATATAAAAAATGTTTTTGATTTTTGAGACAGGGTCTCACTATGTAGTTGAGACTGACCTGGAACTCACTGTGCTGATCTCGAACTCATAGCGATCCTCCTGCCTCAGCCTCCTGAGTGCTGGGATTACTAGTGTGCCCCACCATTCCTGGCTGCTATTGTCATTTTAAATTCATGTTTCTTGTTTTGTTTTGTTTTGGTACTGGGGATTGAACTGAGGACCTTGTGCTTGCCATACAGGTGGCAGCACCACTGAGCTAAATCCCGGCCCTAAATTCATGTTTCTTAATGTCAATTTACTACTTATATTTTTCTTCTAATAATACCCACCGAAAGCATTTCCATTTAGTAAGCAGTGCAATCCTTTCCAGAATTAAAACTGAAAAGAAAATATAGAAATAAGCTAGAATGATCTTTATGAATGTTGTTGGAAAATATTAAAATATGTAAACAAATATTTCAAATGAAATTTTGCACCCATCTACCTCATTAAGTGAGTCGTGTTTTTCATTGAGTTTATTGGTACATTTTAGGTATACAGTACAGTCACATTCATCATTGGGATCTTGTACCTTTACATGACAGGTCTTGGTTCTCATTTTTTCCCCATACACCTGCCTCCCTTCACACCCTCCACCCTTCTGTATTTACAAAAACTTTGCTTCCATTATTTCATTTTCTCATATTTTTTCTTTTCCCTTATTTCCTTTCCCCTACCCCTTCTCACTTCCCCTCCACCTTTAGCATTTTTCTTGCTGTTTCACTTTGTCAGTTATACCATTTGGATCTTATTTACACTTTTAGTTTTTCACACCAGAGAAACTATTTGGTATTTACACATGTGAGTCTTATTTATTTCACTTAAGAGTTTGGCCTTAATAGCTGGTTGTGGTGGTACATGCCTGCAATCCCAGAACTGGGGAGGCTGAGGCAGGAGGATCACTGAGAGTTTGCGACCAGCCTGGGCTGCATAGTGAGTTCTAAGGCAGTCTGAACTATGTAGTGAGACGCTGTCTCAAAAAAAACAAAAACAAAACAGTGTGGCCTCAATATGCATCCATTTTCCTGTGAATGGCTCTAGTTTCATTAAGTAAGTCTTGCTCACTTACATGAGTTGGAGAGAGGATGAATATCAAGATATATAATTTGTTCTGGATTGAAACTTACCCTTAATTTGTCTGTATTGCTAGAAATCACCTAACATCGTTATGAAACATAACCAGTATTAACAGAAGAATTCTAAAATAGTGGTTTAAAATAGGAATCTAAAGCTATCTCCTGAATATTCTAATCTCTTTGGAGTTACCAATTCTATTCTTTTGCTTTCATATAGTTTATGTGGACTTCGCTGTGCAGATGGAAACAAGGACCGCCTTACTGATTCCATCTGTTCCTATCTAAATATTTCATTGAATATAGCATTTTAAAGAAATTTTTTGTTTCAAAATTTTACCTTAATAACTGCAATAAAAGTCTTTGTAGGTCAAGAGTCTTCTAGGCCCTCAGGCTACACTACCTAAAGAGAAGCATTGTTGTGTCTCATATTATCATATTTCTACATGAGTAAGTGAACACAGGATGAAGGCTCCAGCTTCATTTGCAGTCCCTTTACAAACACTTCTGAAAGTCTTATTCTCTGGTGGATTCATTTTTTTTAAGTTTTTTTTTTTTTATGATGATGCTATCCCTTTGGAAATAGGAACCTTGAGTTTCTCTTTAAGGTTGATGATATAGCTGAGAAACTCAGACTATTTAAGTGTTAAAATCACAATAATAATCTAAGGCACTTATGTGAACTGTATAATGTACTACATATAAAATGAGTGTATATTATCTTGTTTCCACTCTAAAAGCAGTCCTTGTGGAAAAAAAAATTACTATTATCATTAAAGCCATTTGACAGCAAAGGAAACTGCTGCATAGTAAGGGCTAGTAATTTGTTCGGTGCTACACAAACAATAGGACTATTTATATCTAATCAATGCTATACTGTCTTTCATTTGAAGCAAAACATATATGTCCATGTTCAATCAGGGTGGTAAAAACAATGAGAAATACATGGGATTAAATACTGTAGAGGAAATCATTTCACCACACAGTTGATTTATTTTCTTTAAAAAGTGAGATTTTTAGAATGAATTTCATTGTTAATAATGAAGAGTAGGGTAAACAGAAAAATGAAAAATCATTTTGTCATAACTGTAAAATTTTATCTAAGTAAATTCATGTTGGGATCAGTGATAGTGGTTAAAGGCATGATAAAAACTATAAGGAAAACCAGCAGCATTCATAGCTCTGGGTTTTGCCTTAATTTTTAATTTACTATACTAATTTTTATCATGCGCTTCTGTTAGATCTGGTACACATTAAGTGTTAATAAACATAAGCAAAACATCCATGGTACAGACCATGCCTCTTCCCAAAATAAACATTGGCAGACTACATTATCCATGTGATTACCGTATCCTCATGAAAACAGAGGTTTCTTCGAAGGCATTTAATAAGAGCCAAATTTTTAATGGTGCTTCTGGCAGTTACTTCCACAGTGTCTAGGCATGTTGCCATTTCAGTAAAAAATAATGAAAGATGGAAAGAGAAAAAGCCTTTTCATTTTTAAGTTCCAGGTCTCTCCAGGTTTAAGCCCATCAGGAGTCCAGACAAATGACTGAAAACATTTTGAAGACCAAAGTCAAAAGGTTTTATAACATTTTTTTTCTCTAGGACACCATAAGGTTTTGTCTAAAATGACTGATTATTTTTCCTTGATTCTTAGTGTGAAATCATTTCTTCAAAGCCTATCTGTAATCTTATCTCTGACATGCTGTAACAGTAAATGAAAAACTTCCAAAATTATAAAGTTACTTTTGTAAGATCATATCATTGAAATAAGGGACTCTAGTAATAGCCCCTGTATTTGAGGATATCTGTACCTGACTTATGTTTCTAAAATGGATAAAGATGAATTGGTTTCTTAAATTTGGGTAGATAAGATAGTATTATGTGAAGGTTTTAGTTATTGAAGAATTCAAACACGTGCATTCATTTATTAAATGATGCAAGCTTGTTCATAAGCTAATTGAAAGATTCTATAATAAAAGCATAATTTCTGTATGGTCCATGGAATGTCACTGTGCACTGTCTTTTGAAAAGCTAGAGTCTTTAACATGCTCATCTTTAACGAAAAATAATTTTTTGTTATTTTTTAAAAGTTTTAATATTTTATTACTATATGTTTACAGTACATTTCCATTATATTCCCTGTGGGGAGTTGGTACATTTACACAGTACATCTCAAGTCTTTTTTCATCTCCTTCCCCTCTAGCCTGCTCCTTACATTACTCGATCCCCTATTCATTTGAAAGGATCTATCTCCCTACTCCCTGTTATCTGTCTTTTATTTTGCTCTTCATTTATATTTTGGGTTTTGCATAAAAGAAAAAGCATGTAATATTTAAATTTGTGTGTCTAATTTATTTCACATAGTATTATGGTCTCTTGGTATGCTCATTTGCCTATAAATGACTGAACTTACACTTTCTTATGACAGAGTAGTACCCCATTGAATAAAAACCCACATTGTTTCTACCTGTTCATCAGATAGAACTTATAGGCCACTTCAAAGATTTAGCTATTAAGAATTGTGCTGGTATAAACACGGTCATGTAGGAATCACTGTAATGTGATATCTTTAACTCTGAAAAAATTAACATTTAAAAATTATTAGCTAAGGAGGTGGATTTAAGAGATAAATATAGAGAAAAGGCTAGGCTGAATGAGAAGTGTAATTCATAGATACGAGTTCTGCAAAATGTTTTCGGTAAGCCATATGCACCACATTCAACCAGCAGTTTGTTAAACCTAAATACATTTGTGTATTAGGTATTTTCTATCTTTGAAGTATTTTAAAGCAATGATTATTCTGAAAATGGAATGTCTTTAATTTGTATTGAACAATGAGTTTGGCAGTTGAAACAAAAACATATTACCTTAATTGCCTCAGAAAGACGTTAGACTAGGTTTTGAATTGAAACAGTGCTTATCTTAGAACAAAATCTATTGAATCAATTAAATAAGAGTAGAAGAAGCAGTAGAAGAATTTTTTGATGAAGAAATGTGTTTGCTGGGTATTCACACTTAGACATAATCCATACTCTGACTTCTAGCACTTCTACCTGCTCTGTACATTTATGTCACAGTTTATTGGGATTTTAGCTGGCCATCATAATCTTCTGTTGTTTCCTTCTTTCTCTACATTCTTTATTATCACTTTACTAGATCCACTGTCCAATCAGTGGCATAAACTAGGAATGCAGCACTCATGTTCATCTCCTGTATTCTCATGATCTATGCAGAAAAACACTACATTTATGAATTGGCACATAAAATGAGTCTAGCCTTTCTTTTCTATTGTAGAACTTCTTACTTCGTAGACTTTCACATCTGTCATCCTTAGATTACAGCTGATTTTAACAATCCTGAACTTGTTTCTTTTAGTCTCCTTCTAAGCTACTACTGCTCTCTAAAATGGACCTGCCTATGATTCTCCCTGCTGCAGAATTCTTCTCATCTGTAAAATTCTAATACCGAGCTTGGTTCACTGTTCTCTTTTCTTCCCGTGTTTCCAACCTTTCTACAGTATTCCAAGCAGAAAGAGCTACTATGCGACTGTGCACAAGAGCTATAGCAGCCATCTAGTGCTTCTCCAACCACTTCTCAGGTCTGAACTCAATTCAACCAGACTCTACCTGAAACATTTATTTTTTTAAACTGGAAGATTCCTCAACCAGTCTCTCATGGTTTTCTCATTATTTGTCCTAATTATCTGCTTTTGTAGGACTTGCAATTTCCCTCTCTCCAACCTTATCCCATACTCTAAAGATTTTGTTTTTCATTATATTTTCCACATTCAGCTCTGCGTTCCTTGACTGCATTATTCACTGGAATGTGACACATACTTATACTTTGGCATATCTCTTGTTCTCTCCAGTGCATATTGAAATATCTAATTCCAAAGCAACACACAGCTATCATTGCATCCTTTCTTTCTTGGGCATTTTTTTGTCAGTATTGCTTAATTTCAGAGATTGTAAGTCTTTTAAGACATATATTACAAACATGCCAGTGTACTCAACTATAGATAGAATTTTTATCTTGTTGAATGAAATTGGTTGAAATTTATTGTTTAGATTACTTTCAAGTTTTTAGAAAAAATAAAGACTTGTAGGCTTTTGTTCACGTGAACATTTGCCCCTGTGTATACTATCTGGTTGATTGACTAATTTTTGGTTTATTTGTCCTGATACCTGGATCCATGTACGTATACTTTCACCCTCTTTTACTTGACACTGCAGTGGAATACCTGAGTGGGGCTTATTGGAGACTTTGTGTATATGTTTTATCTTATAATATGCATAGTGTGCTCTGATGAATACAAATTGTGATTCTGCTTCTTCTCCCGCCACTATTTAAAAATGCTCAGCCGTGTTATGAGTACAGTGACCCCATAAAATGTTCTTGCTGAATGGCTGTCAGAGTAAAGTATCCATTGAAGATCTTGAAGGCTCATTAGTCTACTGGAAATATGAGATGTTAATTATGAATGATTTCCTCTTCTATGCCACTGTACTATATCATACATCATAACTAAATGTGAATATTTCAGATGAGTTCTTGAAGGAGTACTCTATTTTATAAGCTAAAGTCATTTAAAGTAAAGGTTTAGTGTTTGGAAATTCTCCACTGATATTTATATTATATTTACAATTTTCTCTTACAATTGCACATCACAAATTTTTAGATAATGTCTCTTCTTGCATGTTAGGAAAAATTGCATTCATTAACCAAACTGATTATTTAAGGATTTCTACTTTTGCACGAAACCAGCAGAATAAATATCACACAAAGATATAGATGTGAAAGGGAGTTTTTATAATGTTTTATAGCATATTGAAACAAGTTGTGGTTTATATGTTTCTCTTTGTGTAATCTTTTCCTTAATGTAACATGATCTGAACATTGTGACATACGCTTTAAGCTGAGCTTGATTGGCAGAAAGCCACAAAGTCTGTTGCTGACACCATACTGTCTCATCACTATAAATCTCATTATTATGTATGCCATGTGAGTGAGCATTGATTTTCATTCAGAGCTAGTTCCCATAAGACTCATTTTTGAAATTCTGGACAGTAATCCATTGGATTTTATATAAACTCTCCCACTTGTCCACAGCCTTTAAGCTTGTAAGAATCTAGGTTAATAAAAAAACAATGTGGCTTTTTAATAGCCAAAGGTTAGGAAATAGTTATCGTCATATAGCATCATTTCAAAGACTTGATTACTTAACATATTATATTTCTTAATTACTATTTTTATGGTGTTCGGCAACCTCAGGATGCTCAGTTAATGTTCACTGGTTATGAGGAAGAGAAAAGGGAGTAAGATAAAGCAATTATTTTAAAGGAATTGTTTCTTAGTGTATAAAATGATTATTCAAATTAATAATTGATTATCTATAAACTAAGAGAAATACTGATGTGGACATGTGTTTAACAAAGGTTTGTTCAGGAGAGATTAACCCCTCATGAATATAGAAGAGATCTTAGTATATTGCCTTTGTGGATAACAACTGGATGTGAGAATCAGTCCTTTCTCAGGTTTTGAAGTGGAGCTCCCCTCTTCCCGACCCTCTCCAATTTCTCCTTCCTTCACCTCCCTCTTTCTCTCCACATTTAAAATACGAGTATACATGTTTTACTACTGTTTTGAGGTTCACGTTGGTGGTTATTGTGACTTAAGTCTCCATTTTTCTATCTCAAAATATTTCTCAGGAGCTATTTCCTGTAGAGACCAGGTTGTCTCATGTTAGTGGATATCCCACATTAGCCTAAATGAATATATGAGATTTCTGCCTCTTCATGTTAAAGTCCTGATAGGAATTCTAACTACTCTCATATTATAATCTTGGCTCTTCTGAATTAAACTCTTTTGATGTTCCCTTCATTTCCTTTTGCATATGACAGTATTCTGATAAAACCTATGACTTAAGATAGACTATAAAATAATTCTCTGTAACAAAGAATAATGGATCCTATTGCTCAAGGTACTTAAATAGACTAATGTGAGTGAATAATATTAAGTTAGAGGTGTTATTCAGCAAATAAATTTATCATTGGTAATTGGTTAAAATTGGTAAATTTCCTGAAAATTGTGTAATTATGTTTTCTTAGAGAACAAAATTTCTATGACAGATAAAACATGAAGACTATGTCTATTTTCTGTTGCTGTGTAGGTAATTGCCACAATCTTAATGACTCAAAACAACATACATTTATTATGTCACCTCCCATGGGTTAGAACTACAGGGACAACCTAGCTGAGCTCTCTGCTCAGAGAGTGAGTTTCGAGATCTCATCTGGTGATCAGCTTCTTCCAAATTCATTAGTGTTATTGGAGGAATTCAGCTTCTTGTAGCTGTAGGACCAGCATTCCCATACATCTGAGCCACCATCCTGTGGTTGCTTCCAACACCTTGAGGTCACGATTACTCCTAGCCACTTTATAAGCAGCAAAAATAACATAATTATGGGAGTTAAGTATTACCACATTCGTATGACCCATACACAGGGAAAGGGATTACACAGAGTCTAAGTACCTGGGACTCTCTCAGAACACTGTTTACTTTAAAGACCATGAAATTGTGGGAAATTTAAAGCTAAAAAGAAAGGAACGAGAAAAAAAAAGAGAAAGTATTCTATAGGAATATACTGAATGCAAAATTCTCTTTTATTGTGAATGCTTATTGATTAATGAAACTACTAAATATTATGTGACATTCAAATTTATGCAGGTATACATTAAAATACATTATTTTAAGTAAATGCTAATTCCACAAGGTAGTTACTGTCATATCTTATAACAAAATGATTCTTATTTTCATGTCATAATGTCTAAACTTACTTAATGTTATTAAAATACCTAAGAAAAAAAGTTATTTTAATTAGTTGTATATGTCGATTTGAGTTAGTATACAATTATCACAATTTTTCAAAATATGAAAGTTAACAGTAATTAAAGTAAAAATACATAATAAAATGTGCTAAAATCTTAGAAAGGAAAAGAGAAACAAAAGCTTTCACCTGAATTCTAACACTTAAAATATAAATCAATGGGCATATAATAAATTTAGAACTTAATAAAGTGACTCATTAAAAATTGAATTTTGAGTTTCATTGGTTATTGTGCTGTGAGAAATCTGATTTGACATTACAACAAAGAGACTAATAACATAAATTATTAAAACTGTAAATGCAAACAACATATTATTTAAAATCCAAAGCTTGTTCTATAGTACATTATTAGTTACATCATCTGTTGCATTCATTTCTTGCATCTTTTCCAAATTCCCATTGAAAGAGAATAGTGACATTAAATTCAATTTTTTTTGTTTTGTTTTT
The DNA here is from genome assembly GCF_012274545.1 of Fukomys damarensis. Classification (NCBI taxonomy): domain Eukaryota; kingdom Metazoa; phylum Chordata; class Mammalia; order Rodentia; family Bathyergidae; genus Fukomys; species Fukomys damarensis. Next base: position 112,303,709 of record NW_022900928.1, on the reverse strand, counting down.
TTGAGACAGGGTCTCACTATGTAGTTGAGATTGACTTGGAACTCACTATGTAGCTCAGGCTGGTCTCAAACTCAAAGCAATTCTCCTACCTCAGCCTCCTGAGTGCTGGGATTACAGGCATGTGCCACCATGCCCGGCTAATACTTCTTTTCTTTATAGCTTTTTGACCTTCATGTTGCTTTCTTGCCTGCCATCTTGCTTATTTGTGCCATTCAGCATGGTGCTTGTTTGCTTCTAACTGTTGTCCAGGTACTAGTATGACAGACATGTTTAATTTTCTCTTTCCCTTTTTTTTTTTTTTTGTTTTGATGGGAGATAAATAGGTAAGCCAAAAGTAATACATCTGTATTTTCCTTTTGATTTTTCCATTTTTGCTCAGCTGCCGATAGAACTTAATTGGGTTTCATTTTTATTTATACCAGCAACCTTGCCTTCATTATTTCCAACTCCTTCCCCAAATAAATATAATAGCTCTGTTGATTCTACCCAAGTTTTTTCTAGATGTCAAGCTCATGATCCAAATGAAAATGACTTTGAGTTCTACAGGATTGTAAACATGAAGTCATTGTACACTAACTCACTTGACTAGATACATTTAACTTCAACTTTATTTTATATGTCTTCAAAATGAAGTTCATGTAATTTGAGAAAAGAAAAAGAAGTGTTTATGATTCATGAATTGACTTTGTCAATTTGGTATAAGTTTATCTTAAATAATTTAAAAATTATAGCAGCAATGTGCTTAACTGTATGAAAATAAACATAATTATAAAGAAAAGGTTTTGAACCAGAAATAGAACAGATGTCAAATACTGCTTATTGCATAGAAATACATGATTTTAAAGACGTTGAATATTGGTGGAATAATTTTACCCAGAAATTTGGAAGTCCATTATAGGCATTTCCTGTAACTACTAGACTTAGGGTCATTTCAACATTGGGTTGGATGAAATTTAGTCTATGAAAGACTTTCATTGACAGTGCTTTTGATTTGTTTTCCTACACTTTGAGTAATTCAAATGGTAATTATTCAACAAGAAAATGTACAAAGTATTCTAGTTTGGTGTGATAGTGTTATATTATGTGATAAAAGCTTATACACAAATTAATAGTGTATGAATATTTCATAATTAACAATATTTTCTAATTGCAGAGAAAATAACTGATTTTTTTTTGGTACTGGGGATTGAACTATAACTGAATTTTTTAAAACACTGAGTTAAAGATTAAAAATATAAAAAAATGCAACAGAGATACCAGCTTGAAGTAATAATGGTATTTAAAAACATGAAATTATAGTGCTTCCAAATGAAATGATGTGTCATTATGTCAATATTTTGATGATTTTGTTATTGAAGAACATGTGCCTAATTAGAGCCAATGTGTGATAAGGATCTGTGGATGGTTGAACAATGTAGAAAGTAATGAACTTTTGACTCAGGAGGCCAAAGGAGCATCTTTGAGTAATGAATACCTTCTTGGAAAGACAGCCATATACATAATTAAGTTTAATATAATAAAATTATTGCTAAGATAAAGACTTTTGCAGGAAATAATAGAGCTGTAAGCGGGACTGTTTTAGAACAGAAACAGCTAAAAGTGAAAATATAAAAGAAATCAGTACTGGGAAAATTTTTACCGTGTTAGGGATATACAGCTTGTCTGGTAAATGGAAATAGCACCTTAATAGTTTTTTTTTTAATTTATCAAATAGAAACATAATATGTCTCATTAAATTTTATTTTCTGACAGTGTGTGTGTGTTTGTGTGTATGTGTGTATGTGTAAGACACAAATATTGCCATACCAGCTACTTCAGATTTTAAACTGGAGTCAGGGTTTAGGTGCTGGAGGCAGCAAGTAGGGGAAAGCACACACGAGCTGCTTAAGGTAATTAAAAAAGCAATAGGGAGATGCATCATTGAAAACATTGAAGGAGACTGACTATTCATTTATCCAAAAAATATGTTCTAGGCTGTTTTGAACAGGGCTATAGAATCTCCTCTTCTGGATATTATAGTCTACTGGGAAGTGTAAAGGACAACAAACAATAACAGTCTCCAAAATATACAACGTTAGGAAATACTATTGATAGATATGAGATACAGTGCAGGGGTTTATTACAGAGGAATATTCAGAGTAGATTAGGAGACTCAGGTAAGATTTAGAATTGACAGATAATCTGAAACATGAAGTGGAATGAGTAGAAAAATCAGTATTAAGAAAAAAGATCCAGCAAATATGGCATCATGAAAACTAGGTGATTATAGCATATGGAGGAGAATAACTGTTAAAAGCTGTTTCAAAGAGTACAGTATGTCTCAAAAAATTCCACCAAAAGACTTCTAGACTTAATTGACACTTTCAGCAGAGTAGCTGGATACAAGGTGAACACCCCAAAATTAAGAACCTTCTTGTACACAAATAACAGACTTACTGAGAGAGAAATTAGGGAAACAATTCCTTTCATAGTAGCATCCAAAAAAGCGAAGTATCTAGGAGTCAATCTAACGAAAGAAGCAAAAGACCTCTACACTGAAAACTATAGCACTCTGAAAAAAAAAAAAAAAAAAGATCGAAGAGGATATAAGAAAATGGAAAGATATCCCCAGCTCCTGGGTGGGAAGAATCAACATAGTGAAAATGGCCATACTAACAAAACTGCTATACAGATTCAATGCAATGCCAATTGAAATTCCAACACTATATTTCACAGAACTAGAAAAAATAATCCAAAAATTCATTTGGAACCAGAAGAGATCTAGAATAGGAAAAGCCATCCTAGGCAACAGAGACATGGCAGCGGGTATAACAATTCCCAATTTGAAACTATACTACAAAGCTACTGTGATTAAAGACAGCATGGTACTGGCAAAGAAACAGACCTGAGAATCAGTTGAATAGGTTGGAAGATACAGAAACAACTCCAGATGTACTCAGCTACCTCATCTTTGACCAAAGAGCTAACCATCCTCACTGGAGGAAAGATAGACTCTTTAATAAATGGTGTTGGAACTGGATTTCAACCTGCCAAAGATGAAAACTAGACCCTTATCTTTCACCATGCACTAAACTAAAACCCAAGTGGATTAAAGATCTAAATAATAAAAAGAGTCACTAAATTTGCTGAAAGAGAAGTTAGGCAGAATTCTTGAAGACATTGGCATAGGAAAAGACTTTATGAACAAATCCTTAGTAGCATGGGAACTAGCAGAGAGAATCAACAACTGGGATTTCATCTTATTAAAAAGCTTCTGCTCTGCAAAAGAAACCATCAACAGAACTAAAAGACAACCTACAATGTAAAAAATTTTTATCAGGTGCTCCTCAGACAAAGGACTATTATGTAGAATACATAAAGAACTAAAAAAATCAGCCCCCCAAATATAAAGACCCAATTCAAAAATGGGCATCTGAAATGAGCAGACATTTCTCAGACAAAGAAGTAAAAGCAGCAAGTAAATCTAGGAAAAAATGTTCCACATCACTGGTCATTCGAGAGATGCAGATGAAAACAACACTGAGATTCCACCTCACCCCACAAAGAATGGCTGCTATCAAGAAATCAAACAATAACAAATGTTGGTGGGGTTGTGGGGAGAAAGGAACCCTTCTCCATTGTTGGTGGGAGTGCAGACTGGTGCAACCACTGTGGAAATCAATATGGAGATACCTCAAATAACTAGGATTAGAGGTACTGTTTGACCCAGTCATCCCTCTGCTGGGTATCATTCCAAAAGAATCATATCACAGTGATATATGAGGTTATACTCTTAAAAGAAAGTAGTCACATGTGTAAATACCGAATAGTTTCTATGGTGTGAAAAACTAATTGTACATAAGATCCTAATGGTATAATTGACAATGTGAAATAGCAAGAAAAGGGATAAAGGTGTAGGGGCAGTGGGAAGGGTAGGGGAAAGGAAATAATGGAAAAGAAAAAAAATATGAGAAAATGAAAAAATGGAAATAAAATATTTGTAAATATGGAAGGGAGGGTGGTGAAGGAAGGGCAGGGGTAAGGAGGAAAAAAATGAGAACCGAAACCTGTCATGTAAAGGTACAAAATCCCACTCTTGAATGTAACTGTACTGTATACCTAAAATGTACCAATAAACTCAATGAGAGAAAAAATACAACATGTGTTGCAAAGTATTTGTTGGATTTGGCCATAAAGGAAATGCAAGGCATGCTAAAATTACACTAATTCCTAGTTCATGTTTCAAAGTCTTTTATTAAAATTTACATACTGTATAGTTTAAAAATGTGAATGGATGTTTTATGGTGGCACAATATATAGACTGCAAAATTCCAAATGATGAAAATATTTTCTGCTGATTTTGACCATTAACTCATACCTCCCTTTTGATTGTAAATTTCCCTGATGGTTAGGAATTAAAGTGTTTAACCACAAAAGGTCTTAATGCAATCGTTTAGAACTGCTGGAATATGAAGTTAGTAAACCATAGCACACTTAATAAAGAAATACACTTAGGCACTTAATATAGAGTTATTTGATGCAGGACTTACTGGGGAAGGAGCTATTACTATGATCTGTTTATGCAATTTTAAAATCAGATATTTATCAAAGACATGCTTCAGACATGGAATATGCATACTGTTGGTGTGGATATTCAAGCACAAACATTAAAAGGGTCTCCTTAGCCTCCTAATTTGTATATCATGTAACATTTTTTACAGATACTAAGAGATATACAACTATTTATTGGAATAAGTAAAGGTGATAACTTCCAGCATAGATGGGGAAACAATTATTTCAATGTTGATGCTTGTAGGAGGGTCACTGACTGCTGTGTAACAGTAGCTGCAAGTTTAACCTACAGAAAAAAAATCTAAGCAAGTAAAGGAATTTATGGGAAAATTTAGAATAAAAATTTCAAGTGACTTAATTTTCCCAGTAATATTTTTATTGATTGATTATTTGCACTTCTGATGGTTGTTCCACTTTTTAATAACTGATTATTATCCCTTCCGTGGTCTGTCTTTTTTTTCTTTGTGGGACGCACAAAGTGTAAACCTTTCTTGTCCCTCTCCCCTACTTTTCTTCCTCCCCCCTCCTTCCTCCCCCTTTTCTATCTCCTTTCTTTTCTTTCTTTTTTCTCTCCCTCCTTCTCTCTCTGTCATTCTTGGTAAATTTCAACCTAAAGTATCCATTTTGGAAATAATACCATGCATTTTTGACTAAAATTATACATTTTATAATTTACTGATTATAAAGCTTACTGATTTCTTTAGTCTTTTGTATACAGGTTCATTTGTATTGATTCTCGCACTGACATCTGAATTGCTGTTATAGATCTGCAGTCCCTGACCCTATCAATTAAAAGTAGTTTAATTTTTATGCTTACTATTATATTTTTAAACTGTAGGCTACCACTCAAAATGACTCCAGTTTCCTGGTTCATATTTCAAAGCAGGAAATACAACTCTACTTCCTTCTGTCACCAAATAGAAGCTGTAGTGAAGTTAACTACACACATGGTTTCAGATAAAAGTGCAGAGTTGGTTCATTAATGTTTTTCAGAGAAAATATATTGAACTCCTTCTAGGTATTACATCTTTTGCTAGAAATTAGAGAACCCAAATTTATAAAAGTAAATATGATATTTGACCCGATAGAGCTTTTGTTATAGTAGGGGAATGGCATACTAATTGATCAATCACTAGTAACAATAGGATAAGAATAAAGGTACATGGAAAGATTAGGGTACATAATTGAAGAATTTAGCGTGATTAAGGTGATCAGAGCTTCTCTCAGCAGATACTATTTGACTTCAAATTCAGAGATAAGAAAACATTAATTGTATTGTGCAGAAGAGAAAGCCCTTCCATCCACAGAGAAGTGTGTGCAAAGACCTTTGGGCAGAGAGTTGGCCATTGCGAACACTTTCTTTTGTTCTATCTCCAAAAATATAGGTCTAAGGACACATTAGACAATTCAGAAAGCATGTGTGGTGTGTATTATCCCCAGAACTAGAGGCCTATGGGAGCACTGAACTGTATCTCTATTTGCCGTCTTCTATGAAAATACTCTAATGCTGAAGCTGGGAAGCAAAAGCAAAAAATCAGTTTTATAACCAGAACAAAGTAATGCTGGACATTCAGAATGGTCTATAAAACGGTATTTCTCTGTATTTTTATAGTGTATTTACATAGATTAAAAATACATCTTCTAATCTCCAATGACATTGAAGAATGTACAGTAAATAGAAACATAATGGGTAAAAGGGACTCCAAGAATACACATATTTATATACTTAAAATTATCGAGCCACTTATAAAAGGAGGAAAAATATTTTAGTGCAATTCTCATTCCCTGAGGACTTTGCATTGCGCTTGCTAAATTCTGTTTTGTTAAGCAATTTTCTTGATATTTGAAGTGCTAGAAAAATGATTTATTATCCCAAATTAAAACTGTTTCCTTCATCTTTAAGGTAGCGCATAGCTGAAGTAGATTTTCTGCTTTTTTTTTTTTCACCTTGGAAGTTTCCTTTACCACTGGCAATATTAATGGGAAAATTCCATTCTTTTCTTTTACAAGTTGATATAAAAATGTATATTTTATTCCCGAGTTAAATATTCTATAAAAATGATAGCTATTTTTGAAGTTATAAAACTGTCACTTTATTATAAAAGGCTTTTGTCATCAACAAAACTAGAGGTTTTATTCAGGTTTGTATTTTTTTCCTAGAAGTCTGCCATATTATCAGTTTGGCTATGCACATAATTTATTCTCCTGTTCATAAGATAGAGGAGTGAAGGATGCACAATTTCAGGGTCGGGTGATCAGACTATGGGAAATATGTGACGTAGTTGTTCGTTGGCTTTCTGGATTCAGTGGAGACTTAGAAATTCTGCATCCAGAGCTAGGATGAGTATAATTTAATTATGTTTTTTCCAACATTGCTATTCTGAATTGAAGCCATCTAGTAGAAGGTGATCAAGTGATAACTAGTTAGGATAACTATATATCTTGTCAATCATAAACTGAGGGTATTGTTCTAAAAAAGTTTTTTTTTTTTTCATTGAAGAACATCCATTGAAGAATACTCTGGAGTGCTGTGTTAAGGCCTTAGATGTGCTTATTTAGTAGTTTTCAGTATTATGTGTACATCAGAACCTCAAGTATAACAAAGAGCTCTTCATTGATTGTCATGAATAGGCTTACTTAAAACTCTTTCCCAGATTTGCAGCTTGTATGTGTATAATTCTCAGTTGTTTAATAATGTGTTGAGGAGAAAATAGTAAATTGTTTTAGTTCTATCACTGATTAAGTAAAGTCGTAACTCCTTGGGGGTCTTGCTCTTTTCATTTTTGACATTAGAGGATTAGACTGTAATCCCCAAACTTTTTTTTCATGCTTTTATGATTTTGTCAAGTCCTTTTTCCCTTCTTCCCTTTTGTGGCTCCCTTTTAAATCAGAAAGAAATATCTGCGCTCTTACTGAGTACTTTCAGTGGCACAAATATGAATGAATCCTACAGGAATCACATGTATTTTCCCCGTATCCTATAGGGAATATGTTCTGAATTTAAAAGAAAATATTACATTTTAGTGGTTTTAAAAAGTGGCAAACAACATTCTTATATAAAAGTTCTAGGAAGCATAATGAATAGTTTATAAAGTGTATTGAGATTTTAAAACTAGTAAATAAAAGTATCTTGGGGAGTTATAAAATTCTTATCCTATATAAGTATAAATTAAAGAATTGTGTGGATCTTTAGTCTTTTTGAGGCACACCAGCTTAGAATCTGAGGATCGATTCCACAATTGCTGACATAGGCTAGTCCAAGCCAGTGTAGTGCTATGAGGCACTGCAGTCACTCACTTGAGTGAGATTCTAACGCTATAAACTCTCCTGCCATGTAAAATTCCTTATTTAACTAAACTGTAATGGCAATATCTGGATTAATGATGAGCATTGCTGAAGGCAATTAGCTGGTTGACTAGCTCCAGATTCACACATTATTAATTTTAGATGTTCTCTTGTAGGCTCAAATCTCATGAGAATGTGGCCTGACTTTGCCCTCTATTTTCTTTGTGGCTTACAAGATAGGTATCCTTAAAAATAAATAAGCAAGAAAATCAACACTCAAATCAAAAGAATGAAGGCTGTAGCCAGGATGAATGATATTTTACTCCTTCAAGAACAATGTTACTGTTTTACAGAAGGAGAGAGAATAAAGAAAAAGATTATCTTTCTCATGCTTGGGGAATATTAAATAGCCTATAATTTTCTAGATAAACTTTTCTATTGAAAAATTTTTATTTGTGCCTCAGGTACTATTCACTGAAGACATATTAAACTGAATTTATTACCAAATAGAACTCAAAGTAGTTCTTATGGTTGTGTGTAAATTAATTTTTATTTTTTGAGACAGGATCTTGCCATGTACTCACTCTATAGCCAAGGCTGGCTTTGAACTCACAGAACTGATCCTTCTGTTGGGATTATAGGTGTGTGCCATCATTCCCGGAGATTATGTGTAACTAAAAAGGTTTTATGTCAGTACTTTTAGAAAAGGTTTAATTAGCAATGCAGTATTTGGGATGACAGCAAGGAACTCCTTTATCCCTCTTATGACAGTTTTTATAATCACCATGTCACACTGACATCACACAAGCAAGCTGAGATCATTAGGCTTTCAATAAATATTCTACTGTTTCTTATCTCATTTACAAATATATATTGATTGATTTTATGGCCATGCCACATAGTGGGTCAAAATTATTTCCTCAGAATGAAATGTAGCAGAAAAAATATCCTACACTTTCCTGAGCATTTATTATTTTCTAGAATCTAAGTGCTTTACACATCCTATTTCATTCAAGCTTCACAAAAATTCTAGTGTTCTCACTCATAGGTTAATATTATGGAACCTTAATTGGAAGAAAATTATCTAAGCTCAGTAACATGACGTGTTTCGACCTCAGATTCAGAATTAGTTCTTTATGCTTCTAAAGCCCATATGTTAATGGTTCTGCTAAACTATCTAATTGTCCTTGATTTGTTTTGATGGTAATACGAGTATCACTGGGAGAATGGGAGAGTCTCCTCTTTTTCTCTTCAGAACATCTTATTCAAACACAGGTTGCCTATCTACCCTTAGCCTGGCTGCCTGCTAAAGATATCTTTTAATATAGGAGCAGACTTTCTCCATATCTGCTTCAAGTTAGATTGCCTGCCCTTCATTTTGGGGAGTGAGTTCTATGTCTTATTTCTTTCTCTGTATGTCCTATATAGCTGCCTTACTCAAATATTTGGATGAGTAAACATGTAAACTGAATTTTAATGTTAGGTAACATTTGGGACTTGAAAAGATGTCAAGAAACTTTGGATGGAGGTGACAGAGAGATGTTGGATATGTACTGTTTAGGTCTGGGCTCTCATCAACTCCACAGTGGACCCCTTTATCTCTAGATGGATTAAATTCTGGGCTTGCCCATTCTAGGTTGCTATGGAATTATATGTAATTACCTTTGTATTCTTGCTATAAATCATGAGTCAATGAAAATTATATTCTGTCATTAAAGCTAGTAATAAAATTATCTTTTCATACTTCTGAAGCCATTGATTGTTAATGCTCTGATCCTACCCTCCTCTTTATTGTTTGAGCAAAACATTTTGCACTGAATATTTTGAGATAAAATATATAAAGCATACACATGTGTGTAGAGGATGTTGCAAGGAATGTTTAAAAGGGAATCAAGAAAATTTGTAAATTGTTTACTACCATATAGAAAATAGATTATATTAATGTGTACTCTTCCTCTCTTGAATTCGAATAGATTTTCTTATGTGAAAAACTGTGTTACTGATAGAAATTTGAGAATTTTATAAATGCTGTGGAGCGTATCTGCGTGAACCAAGGGCATCAAGTAGTATATGTAATCTGTTATCTTGCAGTGAGAGAAAATGAGACCTATGACAGTACATACAATTTCGCGAACAGAATAGAAAATTAGAAGTTCAACCTCCTTTTTGAATCCAGGTACAATCTTAATTTTCCACATTTTATCTGCGTTCAGTTACTTACTTGCACATAGACTACTAATTCTCCACTTGAGACTGAACCTTCATAAATCTTATTCACAGTGTTTAAAGTAAGATTAATTAATTTCTGACACAAGTTGAATGAAATACAAGATCAAAATCAGCCCACTTCACATTGAACTAGCCTGCATAAAGAAATAACATCAGTCAAAAGAAAATCATTGCATGCTACATTTTTAGTAAAACCAATTAAAATGTTCTTATAATATGCATTAAATAATTTTTAAAAATAAATTGATGATTTGTATATTTGATACATTTTTATTTGTTATAGACAACACACCCATACACATTGATAGGAGAGCATAGGAAATATCATCCTTGTGGTGCCATTGGCTTCTGTTGTAATGAGTTGAAGTAGTTACATCAATAAAAGAGGAAGATATTATACATAAAGATTATCATAAAATAATATTCCCATTGCTATTTCTGTTCAAAATTCATATGTGATACACCGTGATATTCTCTACAAATGAAGTGGAAACTCACAACACAAGTATTTTGCCCATAACACCAGAGCAAATCTTTTTTTATTAACTGAGTTGAACTTTAAAATTATGTTATGACCAAAAATTAATAAAGAGAAACTGATTTAAGTTCATCCAAGTGTGAAGGGGTTTATTACCAGTGCTACATCACTCTAATGATGTTCTCTTAAAAATTTGTTTTTGTGATATATTGCATCTATTATTGCTAAAAGGATAAAACTGCAAAGCAACCTTGGACATTAATAAATCAATTTAAGAAAAGTAGGCACATTGCCAACAGAATAGCAAAAATTCATTATAGAGATTTTAAATGTTCAGTAATTATAATACATGCAAACTTTACTCACACCAAATTATCAATGGGAATTTTCCTCACAGTTTTTTCATACACTAGCAAAGTATTGTCCTTGCTAGTTATTTCATAGCATGAAGGTAAGTAATATTTCCAAGGCTTGTTTTCCTTTTTAATTAACCTTGAAGGTAGGAAACACCAATAAAAACACAAAAAATAATGTTTCATGAATTGAACTTCTAAAATTAGTTTTACTTCTGCTCCAAACTATATAGACTATAGCAGTCTTTGTGTTATAATATTAAGAAATCATATAGTATATATTTTCTAAGATATGCACCATACAAACACCAAGATGAGTTTACATGATGAAAAATGCTAGTTTTAGCCTTTGATCATGTATATAGGCTTTTCAGTCTTATCCCTTCTGTTAATTTATTTCAGTGCATATATTTAGTCATTGATTTTTCTAAGAATGTTTGAACCTTAACACATATGTATATATTATGTAATTGAATTTCTAAGGTAAGTTTGATTATTTATTTCAAGTAAAATATACAGACAGAAGATGGCTGAAATCTTAAGCATATACTTCTGTGACTGACCACAGAGGACCTTCCAACTCAAGCGACAGAGCATAGAATCTCCTCAGTAGGCTCTCTTCTTTGCACATAGCTGTCATTCCTCTTTTCTCCAAAGTAACTATAATGTGACATCATAATACTATATGCTCACTTTGCCTATTTTAATTTTCACATAAATGGATCAGTAGATTACATATTCTTTGGTTTCTGGCTTCATGTAGTGAACATCATGCCTGTGAGATTAAATATAAATATTTAAATCATTTTCTTTCCTCTGTATGCCACTATTTATTTATCACTTTTATTATTAGTCATCTTGGATCGGTTAGTATTTGGTGATTATCACAACATAGAACATTCTACATTTTGAACATATATTGTTGTGCACAAAATATAGCATGTCTGTTGAGATTATATGTAGGAGTAGAATTATTGCATCTTAGATATGAATATGTTAGCTTTAGTAAATAATGTCAGACTTTTCCAAAGTGATATATATGTTTATACAGCTATAAACAGTGTATAGAAATTCTAGTTGTTTTTGATCTACATTCTAACCAAAACTTCATATTGTCAGATTTGTAGTGGTATCACCTCTGGTGTTAAATTCATTTAAAAATGAATTTTCCTAATTTTTAATGTAGTCAAGCACTCTCTGCATACTTATTTGCATTGTAAAATAAATACCTTGTAATGATGTTTATGAAGTATAGCAATTACTCATGATAATCTATTCAGTATTTTTAATTCTACAATTGTTATTGAATATAGTAGCCACTAGCCACAAAGGGTTATTTAAATTTAACTTAGTTATAACTAAAGTAAAATTTCAGTTTCAAGTTGCACAAGATTCATCTCAAGTGTTCAACAGCCTGAAGTACCTACTTATTATTATATTGGGCAACAGAAGGGTACAACACACAAAAATCTATTAAATAGCAATACTCGAAAACTTAGCAAAAGTGCTCCCCATACACATAAAAATTCCATATTAATTGAACTAATCAAAGTGTCCTATTCTATTAATTTTAGATAAATTTATTATGTATCCAGTTATAAAGATTAAAAATTAAAAGTCAGTATGATTGAAAGATTATTACTGGTGTTAAAATATGTCTCAACTGTAGTCCTATAACTGTACTTATACAATTCAACTGTGCTACCTTTATTGTACTGTTGTATGGCTTGGTGATTTCAGGAAATCTTCAACTTCAATCAGCTTTGTTAGTGTGTGCATGGTGTGTGTGTGTGTGTGTGTGTGTGTGTGCACGCGCGCGTGCGCGTGCGCATGTGCACTCACACTTGCATATTCTCCCCAAGGAAAATTTTCAGTAGAAGTGTGCCTAAATGGATATTTAATAGAGAAGAAAGTAAGACCGAGAAGCATATGTATTAATATACTAATGAGAGCTACCCAGTCCAAACATTAGCTGATAACACCCTGGAACAAAACAATGACAGCAATACAAAGAATGGATATGGAGCCGTTTCAGATGTAGAATTTATAGAACATAGTGCTTACTTAGATTGGAGGATCAAGAGGAAAGGTGATGGACAGATATGTAGCATTCACGAAGATAAAGTGCCTAAGAAAAAATAAAAACAGGTTCAAAGGTTAAAGAGAAGTAATGATATTTTGGACATAATGAAATAGAGATCTCCAGTGGAAATGTCCTATACACTGGGAGATAAGAATTTCTGATTTCAGCAATGTGATTTACATTCTAGATATAAAATAGAAATCCCTCCACACACAGAAAATAAGTACAACTACGAGAGCACTCACAGTATTTCAATAAAAGGAGAAAACTGAGAAATATGTGATCCAGGGAAGCTTTCTGAGTGTCTCTTATCTAACCCTCATTGTTTTGTTTCATAGAAAAACAGGCATTACAAAGACAAATGCAACTAACAAATACTACGACTACTACTATTACTAATAATTGTTCTGTTTTAAATTCCACCCCACATAACTCTGTTGTCTATATCCATCTACTTAATCCATATCTGGGTCAACTATTTCTTTGAGTAATAGTTTTGTAAACAAGACAATATAAATAAAATGCCAGATAGCTACTGAAACTGAAAGTCTGGGAAGTGGAGGATTTATTGAAGTCAATTGAGAAAATTAAAAACTCCGAGATTCATAGGAAAAACCTTTGAAAATTAGAATATATTTATTTCCTTTCCTTCCTTTCCCCTACCCCTCTCACTTCCCCTTCTCGTTTGGACCTTTTCTTCCTGTTTCCCTTTATCTATTATACATGTTGATCCTTATTTATAGTTTCAGGTTCTCACACTAGAGAAACTATTTGGTGTTTACACATGTCTGTACTATTTATTTCACTTAAAGTACAGACTCAATATGCATCCATTTAGCTATAAATGCTTCTAGTTTCTGATTCTTTATGGCTGAGTAGTACTCCATTTTATTTTTTAAAAACCCACATTTTCTTTATTAAGTCTCCAGTTGATGGGCAATTGGGTTGTTTACAAGTTTTAGCTATTACAAACTGTGCTGCTATGAACATGGGTTCACATATATCACTGTGGTGCGGTTCTTTTAATTCTTTTGGGAAGATTCCCAGTAGGGGAATAGCTGGGTCAAATGGGAAAGGAATAAATGGGAGAAAATGAAAAAAATGGAAACAAAGTCTTTGTAAATAGAGAGGGATGGAGAGTTTGAAGGGAGCACAGGGGAATGGGGAAAAAGTAAGAGACAAGATATATCATGTAAAAGTACAAATTTCCAATAATGTTTATATTGTATACCTAAAATGTACCAGTAACATTAATGGATGAAAGAATATTTAAAGAATGAGAATATAGTAGTTACTCTCTTTTGTCCTTTTATTAACTTTGCATTATATTAGCTGTGTTGCTTTTGAATGTATCTTTGAAAGGACTTCATTGTTATGCCTGAGTTGACATAATATCAGTTTAGGTCAGATTTTTCATTGTATTCCACATTGGATTCTAAATCTTTTTTATTTCTCTCCAGAGTTGATGGATTTTTTGTTTCCTTCTTGAGTTCCTACTTCCCCCTTTTTCTTTCATACTTGTTTGCATATTTGTGCACAGCATGATGTTATGCTTTTGGCTTAATGAGATGAGGTCTTTGACCTCTCACATTATCCACTATGTCATTTTAGCCAGAGACTAAAATGCCCCTCCTGAAAACTAACCCTTTTCATGTTGATCTCCCTGTCTTTCCTTCTTCTACGTTCACAGTCTGATGCTGGAAAACAATCAGGTCAATCAAACAAGAGATATGAAATAGGTTGCTTGACTGGCTTGGATGGGGAGAGAATATCTTTATTCTGGAGAAATGGATGAGAAACAGCATGCATACTACTTTATAAAATTATTTTAGTACATTTTACTTCCTGCAAAAAAGAGAGCATTATATATTTATTATTTTTTTTAAAACATGTACAACGAAAACCTTCTTTTGTAGTTTTAGAAATTGGATGCAGTGTCTTTGCACTAAGCTACTTTCCTTTTATTTTGAGACATGGTCTCATAAAGTCACTGAGTTAACCAGTCTGGGCTTGAACTTTTAATTCTCCTGCCTGGGCCTCCCAGAGAGCTGCCATTTTTATTTTTAATATGAACCATATTGGCTTTTTCCTTAGATTGTAGTTGACCACCTTCTCGTTGTATCGTCGTATGATGTTGGGAGACTATATGTTTTCTCTTTTAAGGACATTCATTTTATTAGATCAAGCACCACTCTTATGACCTAATTTAACCTGGTTTCTCCCCTATAATCCCTGTCTCCAAATGCAGGAATATTAGTGGTTGGGGTTTCAACATACATATTATGAGGGAATATGATTCAGTCTATTATACCACTAAAAAGTGAAAAAGTCAGAATTTTAATACTAGTGATTCCAATAATATTCTCTCTAACTCCATATTTTTTATGGCATTATTGAAAGTAGGGAGCAAAATATGCCACTATGAAATATTGAATAATACCATAAAATCAATTTTTCTACAGCATAGATGAACCAACAAAATATTGAAATTTATGGGAAATATATTCAGATCAGCCATTTCCACAATGGCATGTAACACAGTTTCTTTTGATATGAAAGAAATAGTGTATATACACTGAAATGAAAGTGTAAAATACATTTAAATAGTTGTGATTAATGTCATAGAATTCTCTATTGCTATTAAATGAGGAAAATATTTCTTACAAATAAAACTCAGTAACAGAGTTCATTGGACCTTTCACATATATGTGACATCAGTTTCATTAACAGAGCAAGGACTATGACGCTCAATATAAAGAAATTATGGCGTCAGAATATCTCCAAAATACCACAGATGCTATCAACATTGAAAAATTCTAAAGATGTCAGCTTTTCTTGTATGTTCTGAGATACAGATAGATTTATGTACATATAATTTAGTGAAATACATTAGAGTAATTTTACTAAATTTAAAATTTTTAAAACTATTTGGAAATCTCTTTGAAATACAAACACATCAAATAAAAATCATAAAATAAGTATATGTTGAATTAAATATAAAAGGTAAGTTTCATTTCATTGGAAGAACATGAAATGGAGAAGTTAGCTACATGTTATTTTGGAATTTTTTTTAACCTTAGATGGACAGATACCTATCTACTCAAGGCCAGAGCGTCACAATATTGTTCAAAGTACTATGATTGGTATTGACATATTTTTGCAGTTTTTATTTTAAAAATGTCTGTGTCCTTTCCTGATAAATTCAACAGCAGAAAAGTTGTCTTTTTAATATTTTCAGTTTTTCACTATATCCAACCATCCACTGACATCCTCAAGTCTTTCATAATAAATCCATCATTCTCATGTTTCATGTCAAGAGTAGAGAATTTTTTCCTTATAACTATTTTCCTCTGGTTCTAAATTCTGAGTTGTATCCTAGTCCAACATAAGTTCTTTACTTACCCATTTTTATGTATTTCAAAAATTCTCTGTGTTTTTCATGAAGTCTTTCTGTGAAATCTTCCCTCAAGATGAGCACAACCTACAGTGCGTTATAGTAACAGGTCTAAGGATAAAAATGAGATGAGATGAGGGATAAAAGTTAAACTCTAGATAACATGGCAAGACAGAGGTTTCACTTGGGAAGTGGATTTTTTTTTTTTTTTTTTTTTTTTTTTT
>NW_022900928.1:112282360-112286879 GCF_012274545.1 Fukomys damarensis | reverse complement strand
AGACAGGGTCTCATTGTTGAGACTGACCTGGAACTCATTATGTAGCCCAGGCTGGTCTTGAACTCACAGCGATCCTCCTGCCTCAGCCTCCCCAGTGCTTGGATTACAGGCGTGGGCCACCAGGCCTGGCCTGGCCTTGGAAAATGGATTTTGAATAAAAACCTAAAGTGAGAGAAGGAATTAGCCTTGCAGGTGTAAGAGACAAGGACATTCTACACACAAGCAAAGTAAATGAAAAGCCTGAGGCAGAAAAATGTCTGGCATGTTCAAGATATTTCTCAGTAATTGTTTCTTTCTTGTGATCTTCAACTTCATAGATACTCCTAAAGATTTACTTCCTAAAATAAAAAAAAAACAACAACAGATTTTTAAATCATCCACACAAAAGCTTTTATGTATTAAATATACAATATTATTAATAGTAACATGCACTAATTTCTGCAAGTTAATTTTAAAGATCTTCATGACTTTTGTATGTTTTAATATATATTTCATCTAATTATTTAAACTCCACAAAACAAAATGTTATGCAGAAACTAATATGCTTCCTAGAAATGAATGGCAACATGAAGCAAAGGAACTAACACCTATATAATGAAAAAGTTAGATCCTATTCTACAAGCTCTTTCAAGTGATGATCTCCTCCAATATAAACTAGGTGAAATTTTATGCTGATGGATAATAGATATGGAAAGTTCCAATATTGTGCCCTAGATTAGAAAATAATAAATTGCAAGCCTGAGGCTATTTTATTCCTCAATCCATGCTCTGTCATATCTATGCAATTTATAGCATTATGTATCAGCAGTTCTATCCCAAATCTCCTCTGTTTTCAGTTCTTATACTTTTTCTTGATTGCTTATATTTAAGGTAGAAATGTATAATAATAACAAACTTTTAACTCTTCTATTTAAGTTCAAATAAAATTTCACTTTCCATTCACTTCTATTATTTATGTATCACCTAGTTGAAGACACATTAAATATTTTATTCCATGTATTATCATATAAGAACAGATCACACTGCTTCCAAATACCTAGGATCTTTCACAAGAAAACAAATAATTCCATTAGTTGAAAAAGATGTTTTAATATAAATTGTGATCTAGTATTACAGCTTATTTTGCCTGCACTTTAAAACATTTTTAATGTGATGGGCTACATTTATCTTATCCTCACTGTTATCAAGTGATTTTTGTTGCTGGGCATGGTGGCATGCACCTGTGATCCCAGCACAGTGAGAAGCTGATGCAGAAGGATAACATGACCAAGCCCAACCTGGGTAGTTTAACTGCTCAGTGAAACTGATTCTCAACATAAAGAATTCAAAAGTAAATAAATAAAGGGCCAGAGATGTAGCTCAGTGTGAAGGCCCTGGGTTCAGTCCCCAGTACTGGGCAGGGGATGGGGTCGGGCATCATAGTGAGGAACTTTCATTCTTTACTTTTATTATATACTCACTGATCATTTATGGTTACTTTATTAGGAACAAAATGAAAGAGTTTGGGGAGATGGCTTTTCTAGAACATGTGTATACCCCATTCTAGTTAGCAAATTCCTGCAGAATAGGCATTTATAAACATCACTATACTTAACTGCATTTAGGAACAATTTAATAAAAGAGCCTTTTAAACTTCTCAGAAGACAATGTGGTGTATCACAAACCATAGAGCAGATGATAAAACTAAGGAGTGAAAGGAACTTCAGAATAGGTTAGATGGGCAGTTGAAACTTCTTGTGAACAGAAAGTGAGCATCATTAGATTTAAGGCATCCCTACTCCTTTTTTCTTTTTAAAAATTCAATATGTAATATTAGCAATAAGCTTTTCATAAAATATGCATGTACTACCCAACTTATCCCTTGCAATATTTATAAACATTGAAATACTTCCTAAATTTACCTAGTTTGCTTAAATTTACTAGAAGGGCAGTATTAGAATTTGAACCCAGAGAACCTGACTTCAGTGATCTGTGTTTCTTGAGCATCATTAGACTTCACCAATGGAGTCAGGCTCATATAAGAACTGAGTGGACTTGCAAATCTTAGTGTAAGGGCTGTGCCCAACAAATTTATAAGACATCAAAATTGTTGACTATAAAAGCATGAATAAAATTATCTTGGATGTATTAAAAACCCATAAGAGGAAATTCTCTTTCAGTTACTAAGATTGAAACAAGAATGTCTTTCTTCTTGAGCTTTAGGGTTACTAAATTGAGTAGTAATTGTATAAGGCATCTGATATTAGCTGAAAATGTTACACAATTGATCACTTTAAAAAAACTAAGCCACATATTGTAACTTTAAGAATGACTATTGATACCTTGTGAGTATTCTTTTTAAAATGCCTATTTGATCTCTTTGATTCACTTTGCTATGACTTCTTTCTGTAACACCCTGCTGCACAGAAAAACACTGCATTTGTTTATACTGACAATTAACAATGCTTATGACAAAGATATGGTATTTGTTTAATGGAGTCAATTTGTAGGCATCAATTTTAACTTCCATATTTGAGGCTTCTTTTGAAATTCAGATGGTAAATAACATTTTTATTACCAGGATAAAATATTTCTAAAAATATAACTTGACTTAAAATATATTGTATTCATATATTGTATTATATTTTTTTTGTTTACAGAGAAACACAGACATTTCTAAAAATCTATTGTTTTTTATTGCTCTACTTTGGCTCGAAACAAAATTAGAACCAAAACTATAAAAGTTGTGCCAAATGAACTGTAGAAATTTTACAGATAAATCATGTTCTTCAAAAAGGTATTTAACTTTAGAATCTTATTCCTAATGGATGTTAATGTTAACTGTGAAAACCAAACCAATACTGATATTTGAAGGATTCATAATCGAATCACACAATTCTTTATCTATGTCTAACAAGGCAAAATGAAAAAAAAAATCATAAATTTTGTTTAAAAACAAAAATAAAAAAATTTAAAGTGCTGGGGTTTTAGCTTCTTGGTTCTACCACCTGCCTGGAAAGCACAAGTCCTTGAATTCAATCCCTTGTTAAAAAAAATTAAAAAGAAAGTAAAAATTTTTCCTCATTGAAAGATCAATTTCCAGTTAACAATAAGAAAATAATTTTCTCTGTAAGTTCTTTCTCTAGAATTCCTTGAAACTAAAGGAACAGAATACCCCAAAGATCAGACATTTTTAATAAAATCACCTAATTTATTTTGTAAATTTAGGAAAAAATAGAGCTGAGTAAGTTTTCCAGTTGCTTATCATATGTAATGTTACCTTATCTGATTTTTGTTGCTAATCTTTATAAATTTGACATGTTTATGTGTGTTTGGCTAACTTTTGACCACTGCAGAAGTAAAACAAAAAAAAGATAAAAAATAAAGAAAATAATCTTCCAATAATGTATCTTACCCTGTGAATATCAGTGGCCATTTACCTAGGAATGCGGTTGAAAGGGTTTCTCTCTTTCCCACACCCTCATTCCTGTCTCCTGGAAGCAGACCTGGGAAATGGAAGTAATGCTATCTTTCTGCTACTGAATCACAAAGGTCAGTAAACACTGAATGGTTGCTTAATCATTAGCTACCTTATTTCAGAATGCTTATGAAATAGATAAATTGTTTAGATCATATATTCTTCTTTTAAAATATTTCCCACTGCATTCCCATCTCTTACATGGTAAGAGTCCAAATCTGTACAGCCCTGGAAATTCCCACATGACCTGGGTCTCCGCTGTGCTTTGAACTCACATCCGGTTCTCTCCTCTCCTTCACTGGGTTTCAGCCACATCAGCCTCCTCTCTGCCTCCTCTCTGCCTCTTCAATAGGGCTTGAGGTTTAATTTCTTACTCCTGCTGTCTGGCTTTCCCTTCTTAAACATCTTCAAGGCCAGTTCTTCCTCTTATTTTAAGTTTTCACCCAAAAGCCACTTTCCCTCGAAGTCTTTTAAGTGCTACTATGTTTAAAATTTCAACCTGTGTGCTCCCATTTCTTAATCCGTGTTAGCATAAAATCTATACATTGTTCATCCTCGAAGTCATGTCATGTGTCCCGAAGAGGAACAATATTTGACACTTATGCACTTTTATATCCTTTGTGTTTGTATACTGTAGCTGCTCAGCTAATGTAGATTTGTAAGTGAAATAACATATAAATTTAATGGAGATTGTATAAGTTTGCAGTATTATTTTTGTTATTAATATAATTGGTTGATGTATAAAATAATTTAAAAATCAGTCTAAAACTAATAGTTTTGTTGATATTTTAGTCAACTGACCAATCATTTTGGTTGAAAAAAATAAGATTTTTTTCATGTTTTAGATTCATATTTCTTAAAGACAACTATCCTTCCTAGACTGAGGCTATATTTCTTTTATTTAGTGAAGGCAGACTTATTAATACTTCCCCATATTAATACTGATGTATATCATATCATTGAGAGGAACTTAATACTTATATGAATATTTCAACATCAAAACAGCCCAGGGCTTATGTATGTCAGATATATAGCAAATATATATATATAGCAAATATATAT
>NW_022900928.1:112131479-112282261 GCF_012274545.1 Fukomys damarensis | reverse complement strand
ATATATATACACACATACATGTGTGCTGATGTATATCAGATATACATAAGCATATATTTACTGACCAAATAAATGAATGAATATACAAATAAAAATATGCACTATCAATGAAAACAGGATTGATAGAAATTAAAACAATTTATAAATGAAATTCAATACATTTTTAAATTAAGGGAGGTAGAATGAATAGATTTATCACATTTAAAAATGTAATCTCTATACTAGACTTATAGTTTTCTAACCAAGCTAGCATTCATTTAACAAACACTTCCTGAGAGTTGTCAGTAACTCTTTAGGATAGAAGATGAATGAGATGGAGTCCTTTCCAGCCTGATCCCCTCATGTATTCGCATAACCGTACATACCACCTCCTCACAAGTGCTAGCAGGGTAAAAACATAATTATAGATGTGTATGTTATGTATAATTGTATGACAGTTATATAATTTACTGAATATCAGTAAATCACTGCTTTCTGTCCAACAAACCAAGAATGTAGGAAGGGAGACCAGTTAGAAGATACCATAATTTGGCCTAGTATGATATCAAGAGATAAAATGAAGGCTTAATGAATAATTCCCTTTGAGAATGGGAATGTAGCTTAGTGGTGCAGTGTTTGTCTGGGAAGCATGAGGCCCTGAGTTCAATTCCCAATACGAAAAATAAATTCCCTTTACATGACTCATGCAATATAGAATGTGTTTCAAAATTTCTGATATACTTTTTTATTTGGTATTGGGGATGAACTCAGGTCCTTGTGCTTGTGAGGCAGGTGGCGGAACCACTGAGCTAAATCCCCGGCCCTCTGATATACTTTTTTTGTTTTGTTTTGTTTTTTGAGACAGGGTCTCACTATGTAGTTGAGATTTACCTGGAACTCACTGTGTAGACCAGGATGGTCTCGAACTCACAGCGATTCTCTTACCCCAGCCTCCCGAGTGCTGGGATGACAGGAGTGTGCCACCACGCCCGGCCTTGATACACTTTTTTAATGAAGGAAATAATGACACAGATATCTTCAAAAGGAAGCAATATTTTGTAAAAACATTAGATAAAATTTTAAGACTAGCTATTTGAGTGTCATCATTTTTATCATCATTTCTGAATATATTTATTGATTACATAGAGACTGACATTCACCCTAGATATATCTTTTGTAACAGTCCAGAAAACCATAGTGCAAGCTAGACTCCCCTTAACTGTTTCATTCAGGACAACTTCTGTCAGAATCAGGACTAAAATAAGCTCTGTTAAATTACTCTGATATATTTAGAGTAGATTTCATGTAGTGTAAAGAGGGAAACATTATGTTCCATTGACTTTTTAAAGGTATATAAAGGTGATGTTTTTAAAGGCAATTTAACATAGTTATGTTTGCATTCTAATAATAAAATCATATGTTCATAAGAGACATGGAGGGTCGCAACCCAAGAAGCCTAATAATAAATCCATCATGCAAGACAAGAAATTTAATGCAAAGGGGAAGGTAATCCAACAAAAGGAAAGGATCATGATGAGGATAAGTCAATACATATCAGCTATAGCTATCAATTAATGGTTTTAATTTACCCAGACTAACACAGTGAGTCCAGAGCAAGATGCAACAATATTCTGCATATAAGAAACACACTTAATTCAAAAAGAAACTCCTAGACTGATAGCTAAAGGGTGGGAAACAATATTCCATGCAATAGGAACCTGAAAAAAAGCAGGAGTATCAAACCTCTTTGCAGATCAAATGGATTTCAAAGCATGACTAATAAAGAGAGACAAAGAAGATCACTACATCCTTTTAAATGGAATAATCCAAAAAGAAGAGATGAAAATCATAAATATATACATTATAAATATATAAAATACAGCTCTACTCGATGATCAGTGATGACTTAATAGTTTGGAGTCCCTGGATGATATGAAAGTATAAAAGTCAAACATTTTCAAACAAGTGTTGATGAGAATGGTACAGCCATTGTAGAATGCTATATGGTGATTCCTCAGAAAATTTAACTTAGAATCACATATGATATAAAATTCAACTTTTGGATATAAATCCTAAAATACTGCAACTAAAGACTCAAGTGTATAGTGTTTACAGCAGCATTATTCACAGTCATCAAGAAGTGGGAGCACTCTGAATGTGGACAGATGAATAAACAAAACATAACACATATATACAATAGAATATTATTCAGCTTGTAGCATAGTCTCAGTTACTAACTGGGTGCTTGAAATTAGAGAAATTCTTGAGCCTAGGATTTCAAAACCAGCCTGAACAACACAGGAATATATACTTTCCTACCTCATTTGCAGATGTTCTCAACTCATAAATATATCTGGTTTCAAGAACTTTAGATAAGATATTTTGTACCTGTATATAGATTGCACTTAACAAAATACTCAGGGAGAATGTAGTTAAGCTATCATAGTTATTAATTTGGTTCTTTAAGAAAGCTTGAAATTAGAAAGAAACCTCTTCTGCATAATGTACAATTATATTCCATCATTAAATATTTTCAGTCCAAATTTTCTAATTAATACAAATTACTGTAATAAAATTATATCAGTTTTACTTGATATTGATCTGTTTATGTTTAATTTTATGTTGTACTAATACTTCCGGATATGCATTCTGACTAAAAGTTTCCTGTCTAACCCCTATTCTTCAGTTGTAATATAAAGAAAAGAGAACTGTGACTGAGTGTATTTAGGACCATTCAATCATGTATTTCTTTAATTCTACTCAGTTTAATGTTTCCTTGCTTATTTATCTTACAAGATATATTTGAAATGAGTTCTTGAAATAAGCATTTAATATTACTTACACAGGTAAGAGATGGAAGTACATTAAACAGTGTTTGTTATACATATTAAGTAAAGACAATAGTGAATGAAAATAATAGTGAAATTATGAAGTATGCTTGGATCATACCAAAAATTATGCACTAGAAAATTTTTATTAACTATTATAACTGCATCTATTTTTTCTAAATTAAAGAGTGCAAATTGAGACCTATAGTTTTATCTTTAAAAGTGTGCAGTTTATTTTAATATAGTCTAATCAAAAATTTATAGGAAAAATAGTGCTTAGGCTGTTTGATTTGTTACATGCTAAACTATTAACATTAGGTTAGAAATGCTCCTTTTATATATCATTTTGCTGTAAACTCGAGAATATTTGGTTTTCATAGAAAGTAACACCTTAATTTTCTGCGATTCCATGCAACTTAGGAAGGGCAGCTACTGCTATTTGGAATCTTTGTAAATATTGGCAAGCTGATATTTTCAATAAGATAAACTACCAAATTATAATTCTGAAAAGTGAGGATTCTAGGAATATCCCCAATGGAATAATGCTTGATAAATTTAATGGTAAATTTATTTAAATATTTTGAATCCTATATTAAATTATCATATATATTTGCATTTTACTGCAATTTAATATGGTATAACATTTCAGCTTTACAAGTATAGTGTGGAGCATTCAATAAACTTCTTATATTTGTACATTTTCATATCAGTATATCCCAACTAAGCATGTTTTTAATGGAACTTCAACCTCTTATATTTGTACATTTTTATATCAGTATATCCCAACTAAACATGATTTTAATGGAACTCTCACAGAGAGTCTCAGTTCTTAAGTTTTTCATATGCTCAATAAAAGAAAGTATATACATGTGATATTGCTTTTGAGAATCATGACTGTCACAAACAACCTAAGAAGTCTAAAAAACTTTAGATACGCTACCAACAATTTACGTTTCCTTAATTATTACATTAGTTTTGAAAGAGATAAGTCTCCAAGGGTAATCATTTTAATTTCCCAGCCACATGTAACAATAAGATCTGTGAAACTGTGATTTAAACAATGATCATTCTCAATAGGGTTGGTGCATTATTAAGTGGCAGCTAGAAGACTGTATGATCCTAATAAATAAGGCTGGCTGCATTGTCAGCACATATTTGACACAAATGGTACATTGTTAGGTTAGTAAAATG
This sequence comes from Fukomys damarensis, assembly GCF_012274545.1. Classification (NCBI taxonomy): domain Eukaryota; kingdom Metazoa; phylum Chordata; class Mammalia; order Rodentia; family Bathyergidae; genus Fukomys; species Fukomys damarensis. The sequence continues at coordinate 112,278,263 of NW_022900928.1, read as the reverse complement.
GTAGCTTGTACACAATTTTTCCTGTGGAGCAGAATTTCATAGTTTAATTCTTCAGTCATTTAAAGGTAAAAAATATTTTCTTGGTCTTCATGTTCAAGAAAAATCAGTCCCAGGCTGCCTCGGGGATCAAAATAAAAATGATTATTTTAGAAAAAAATACAGACACACGCACACACACACACACACACACACACACACACATATCCTCTTCACCTCTACTCTAATATCTCTCTTTATCTTCCAAATAGCTTTGCTTCTCTACGAACCTTTGTCCTAATCTGTCTACCTTACAGGTGCTTGCTGATAAATCTTCAATATTTTATCACTTTGTTTCCCTATAAAATGTTAATAACAGATTTATATTTTTATTAGCATATATACTTAAATGCAAGAAACATCTTAAATTCTAATTTAATGAACTTTTAATATCTTTTTATTAGCCTACTAATTCCCAGTTGTAATGTTTCATTGGAATGTGCATTATATTTGTGCCTTAGTCAAAACAATGTTTTGGATCTAGTATTGTAAGAAAAAATAATTTTTAGTAATTGGTAAACTGTACAGTCAATGGTCTTGAAAGTCTACAATAAGCATTACTGGTCCATTGAAATTATAAATTTAATGACCTATCACTTAGTATTGTACATGAGGAACTACTCATATACATACATATATCCCTAGGTAGGAGATTTTTTTTTTGAGACAGGGTTTAACTATGTAGTTGAGACCGACCTGGAACTCACTATGTAGCCCAGGCTGGTCTTGAACTCACAGCGATCCTCCTGCCTCAGCCTCCTGAGTGCTGGGATTACAGGCATGCACCGCCATGCACGGCCCTAGGTAGGAGATTTTAATTGGCAGGTAAAAGTACAACATCTGTTATTGATAATTCTTAAATTCCATTTTAGATATAAAATTTTTAATATAATCTCAAGTTTATATACACATTTATATATTAATATTATTTTGATATTGTAGCTAGAATTACAGTGATCTAAATCCTCATTTACTATTCATGTAAAATAAACTTTTGTTTAATGTAATAGGAAAATATACATTCATTATGCTTAATAGCAACCTTCTTTTGTTATTTCTCCCATTAGAGCTCATAAACTATTTTTTAACCTTATTATAGATATAGTGTGTGTGATACAGCCGGTGTCAAACTGGAGAAAATGGGAAAAGCAGATAGTCCACCTCTAATTAAATTTCTAACATCTTCTTTACTATTTTTATATGCATTTCTCCAAATGGAAAACCAGATGGCTTCACTTGAGCCTACAGAGTGACAACATCCTTTTAAAATTTCTACTGAAATGGAAAAGTGGGGGCAATGCCAATTCAGCTGTTAGAGTTCATTCACATAATGGAGAAGATGGTAAATTTGTTGGGGGAGAGTTAAAGCACCCTACAGGTATAAGTATAAGCCATCTTCATTGCCCCTGAATCAGTTCAGCCATATCCAAACCCATGAGGGAAAAACAGGTGGTTCTTGCTTTATTTTGTACATAGCAGGAGCTGGCAGTAAAGTTACACAGTGAAATAGATTTCCAACATTTTCCCTGCTGTTAATTGTGATTTTCCAAGGTTTCCTCTGTGACAAAGTTTACAAAAGGGAGCCTTAGTAAAAACTATCATTAGCTTCATGGATCAATATGGTTTAGGGAATACAAAACAACTTTAGTAGTCTAAAAATAGAAAATGTCACAGCGTGTCCCTCTTCCCTATGGGTAGCAAATCACACTATTGATTGGTCTACAGTGTAACTGCATAACATTTTCAGATATCAGGAGGGCTGGCAGAGAATACAAATAAAACCACTCCATTAGTGCATACAGTATATGGCACCTGAGAAACCTGAGTATCTCATTGTGAACAATTCAAAAGATGTGGCCTCTGTTCATGATAAGAACATGAAAGATAGTAAAAGGCTTAAGATCAAAATCATTATTAGTTTTTCATCATTGTTCTATTTTTTCTACTTGCTTTCTTTTCCTATGTTTATCTCCATTTTCCCAATGGCCTTTATCAAGCAATTTTGAGAAAATATAATGACAAAATGGAAACATGTATATAGGAAAACCACATAAAATGAATACGCACTGAAATAGGACCTCAGGATACATGGAGTGATAGTATACTTAGTCTACTTTGAAGAAAGAAATTGAGAGAAATTTATATGAAAATCAAGAAATTATTGTACCCAATGCCCAAAGCAATATGGCAGGTTAACTGTCTTCAAGTATGGAAGAATGCCCCACATAGACAACTATTATGTCTTCATTTTGAAGACCATATGGAGAAATTGAAATTATGACAATAAGTTAAAGAGAATGCATAATTTACAACTGGTTTGTGTATATTTTTACTTAACACACTTTGCTAAAAGAGTAAAGTAAAAATTAATGTGCAATTTCAAGAACTAGAATGATTGCCAGCACCGGCGGTTTTTGAATTGTAGCCTCAGACCAACACCATAAGTAATGTCAGGTCCAGGTCTATTTCTACGTTCTAACAAGAAAGACAGACAGTAAACACATTTACCGGTATGATGAGTGCCTGGGAGACCATGTCAGCTTACATTCACATAGGCTGAGGAGTGCTGAAGCAATATTTTCAAAATATTAGTACTAAAATAGATCTGAAGGATCTGGGGAATACAGAAGCCTTTTCCAGGTAAAAGAACAGCTGGATGAAATGATTCAAATTTATTGAACAGGCAAAAAGTGTGACTAGGTGAAATTGGAGAGACAGACAGAGGCATTAACTGTCTCTATATTAACGACCAGTCCACTAAAACATGGAAAACTCTTCAATAATTTTGGATAAGAGAGCATAATCCTTCTTTCATCTGCAGAAAGTACTCTGCTTGCTTTGGAGAGAACACACTGGAAGAAAGCTGGGAAGCATTAGGGAGTGGAGAAAGTTCAGCCTGACCTGAGTAGCTATTGTAGTCCAGGTCAAAGGTGGTAACTCTAGAACTGTACCAGTCCAGAGGGGGTGGGGCTGAGAATCAGATATTTATAGACTTACAAAGGGAGAACTGATAATAGACAGAAGTTGGGAGTTGACAGGGTGGCTGTGCACTCTGACTTGAATAACTGGTTTGACTGAGGCTCTTTTCACCAAGATAGGGAATTCTGTAGCTGTTGGGGGAAGACAGTAAATTCAGATTTAAACATTTTGTTTGTAATAACTGTGAGATACTGCGAAGCTGTATCACCAAAGAATGTTATAAAACTGAAATTATATTTCTTATTTCTCACATTTCTTAGCTGTCAATGCACTAAAATTAGACTTTAAGAGTGAGAACATACTGCCATATATCAGAATATTAGGATCTCTTATTGACATTATTTGTGTTTTGTAATGTCATTTTAAATATTCTACCTTGAAGATCACACATACCTCTGAAAATAATTTGTACCTGTCTTTGCATTATTGTGTGTTCTCATTTATAACACTGGCCATTGCCTGTGTGGGGAGTATCATGATATCTCTAGGTGAAGCCTGTAAATGTCTTTTGTCCTTTAGAGTTCCCTGTCATTAGTTTTACAAAATAGTAACAGATTTAGTACTGGATATTTTAAAGTGCTGCTTTTTTCTTTGAACAAGTTTTGACTGATATTCTCGGTTCAAATTTATTATGGCATGTTTGAGCTTACTCTATTTCAGTGATTCCATATTTTGGTGTATTTATTGACAATACAGATCATAAAGAATAGCAGCATTTTTATCCACTAGCAATCTTTAATTGGAGAATTATCATCTCACATCCTATAATTGTAATGTAATATTTTAAATTCTATTTCCATAGTTATAAAAGTTTTTTTTATAATACCAAAATACAACACTGTTATGTTCTGTCTAGATCATCGTGGACTATTTTCTTACTCTGTACACATCTCTTTGCATTTTAATATTATACTCAAGTAAATCTCAACTATTTTAATGTTATTATTCTCCTCTAGCAATGTCTAAATTCTGACCTTAGTCTAAAGTAAAGAGAACAATACAAATATTACTATTTTATATTTCAATTTGATTTTAAGAGAAAAAAGCTATTTTTTAAAAAAACAGACAAATTTAAAACTTTTTCCATTGATTAAGGTGAATGGAAAGAGAGAATAAAGACAGAGATATCTGATATTCTTACATTGAGAAAAGACTGCTATAATATAAATATACATTTTGATACATGTTATTTAGTTGCACACTTCTATCTTTTGAATATAATTGTTCAGTGTATTGATTTAAAAAATAATAGAATATATGTCATAAATTTTTGTTTTCTCATTATCATCTCTGTTGTATTTTTTGATCCGTCATTTTACTTTGCCTACAGAAGTATCAAAAGAAAAGGAGATCTATTTAAGACCTTTAGAAACATGAAGATTATCAGTCATTTTCTTGCTCTGGAATGGAAGAGTTGAGTACAAGCTGATTAAAATCATGTTGGAAAGGGTTTAGTCAGATTAAAGGAGATCCTGGTTGTATCATCATACCCATACTGAATTGTTTTAATTGTATTTACTGGTCAAGTAAAACCAAAATAAAAGATCTAATTTCAGTGTGTGCATATCCAGTAGGACTGATGTAGTCATTAATGATAGAGTTTTCTGTTAGATAAATGGCTCCTCGCTGCAGAAAATAAGTCACTGGGGTTGGGGTGGGGGCCTATAACCTAACTTTCCCGCTACAAAGCTGTCCTGCTTATAGTCCTTCCTTCCTCTCAGTTCAAACCTGCCAATCAATTCCACCCTTATCACTAGCACCAACCTATCACCCATTAAACATGATGCTCTCCCAAACCCTTATAAACCTCACCCTAACCGGGTTCGTTCTCTCTCCTCACTGTTGGAGGTAGCCTGGCAGCTCTTTCCCCCCAATAAACCCTTGCCATGGGTGCGCCGTTTTGGCTCCTTTTCTTTCAATTAGACATCTCACTAACTAGCAAGTTAGCTGACCCTCTTGCCTAACTAAATCAGACAAAACGGTTAAACCAGTTTTCAGGCATGCATGTCATTAGTGCAGGCCATCAAGAATTGGGATTGTTCAACAAAGATGGCAAATGGTAAATAACCACATGTTTGAGATGATTGCAATGAAACTTGCCAGAAGCAGAATGGACTAAATGACCTCTGGGGCACACTTTCTAGCTATTTTTTTTTCGTTTAATTATAATTTTTAAATCTGTATGAAGGATGCAAACCTATTTTCTTTCAAAATGCCTTGAGTTTCATTAGGTGACAATTAAAAGGAATGTATTTCTTGTAAGCAAATATTTGAATTCAATGCTAAAATAGCTGCTTTTATCAAACACAAATTACTTTGAGTTGTAGGACAATTCACTTTACTGTTTAAACATTAGATAACTGCCTAAGAAATGTTTATGTATTTATTTGCATTTTTAGAACAATGAAACAAATTTACAAAATACTGAAATGTATACTTTATATGCATTAAGAGAAACAAATCTTTCCCAAAATATGATACAATTTATAAATTAAACTCTTCTACTCCAAAGGTCACCCTAATAGATCTATAAGACAAAATCTCATTGCTTTTCCAACACTTGTATGTCCATTTTTAGCTGAATTTCTGTCAATCTGTTATTTCTTGCTTTTTTCTCCATCCCATCAGACATACAGTATCCCCAAACTTGTTCCATTTCCCCAGTGAAGGAGACTCGGGGCTCAATTTAAGATCTGTTCTCCCTAAGCAGCCCACCCTCTTGACCATGAACATTATGGCTTACTCGGAGCTGTCACCATAAAAGATCCAAAGTACTTATAATGTGTTAGCAAATTTAAAAATGTAGTTCTTTGACTATTTCTATTTTATTTTATTTTATTTTTTATTATTTATTTATTTTATTTTTTCCATTAAGTTTATTGGTACATTTAAGGGAAGCAAATTACATTCCCCTGCCTTCCCTTCACCTCCTCCACCCTTCCCTATTTACAAAGACTTTGATGTTTCTATTTAAATTGAACATGATTTTTAAATATTTAGAAATTTGAAACCTTCAGTTAAAATTGTACTCTTCAAGTAAATTCAATTGGATACAGTCTACCAAGAATATATCTCAAGAACACATAACTGCGATGTGATGCATGCAGATTGTGTGTGTGTGTGTGTGTGTGTGTGTGTGAGTGTGTGTGTTGGGGTGAACACAGATGGTGCCATGAATTAAAGTGTACAAGATTGGTGCTTGTTAGTTGTCACAATTTGTCAGCTTGTAGAGCTTGGTAACTGGAATTGAAGGTAAAACACTTCTCTCGAAATTAATTTGAACTCTATTTAGGAAAGCGAGATGAATTGATCTTTGGGGCTGGTATTGAATTAAGACATGATTAGTTTGGAAGCATTTGTGGAATGTTCTGGTTACTGAATACTAAGTTTTTTTTTTTCAGCTTTAATTGAGTTTATTGGTACATTTTAGGGATACAATACAGCTACATTCATTGTTGGGATCTTGTACCTCTACATGACAGGTCTTGGTTCTCATTTTTTCCCCTTTTCCCTACCCTCCCTGAATACTAAGTTTTTAAATGTGATACTACATGTTTGCTATTGTATCTAAACCTATCCAAAACAGGAATATTTTTGTCTGAAGTAAGATTATATAATAGATAAAACAAGGAAGGAAAAATCATTGTTCATATTTGTGCAATCAGTGAAACGTTTGTTGAAATGTCCTGGGAATTTCCTAGATGCCCAGAACTGTGCTAGTACATATGTGTTTGTGCTAGAAGGTGTCAAGGAGGTAGTCCGGAGCACAGCGTTTAGAAAGATACGTAGACGTAATCTCTCCCTTCTGGAATTCACAATTTGATACTTAAATGATACTAGAAATCCAACCATTTTCAGCATCATGTGTGTTTCAAACTTTGAAAATCAAAATCAGAAGTAGCAGAAGCGCAGTTAATGATATCTGAAATAGTCAAAAACATAAAGAACTTCCATGGTATTTAGAAATTGATGAGATTAAGATTTGGTAGGGAAAAGAGGACCAGGTCATTTCAGGAAAAGATCAGGTTTTAAGCAGTTTTGGAAATAAGAATCAGCCCCAGGCGATAGCAGAGAACACCAAGAACCATACCCCCTTGATTCAGTCCATTTCTTACTCTGTGACGCATAAAATGTTTTATTCATTTTAAAATGTTCAGGCCATTAATGACCTAAGGCAGGAGAAAAACAGTTATCAGAATTGCTAGTGATGGGAATGGTCACTTCATAAATATTATTTAATGATTTTTGAAACAGAGAAAGTGGGAACAGAATATGATGCAAACAATAATAAGGCATTTTTAAAAAGTGTCTGCTTTTAAAATTATAAATTCAGAAAGAATACACCTTCCATGATTAATTTGTAAATTATCTTAGAAAAATTAAGAGTAGCTTATTTTCTGAGTGTTCTTGACCAGCAATAGTAAAATCATGTGTAAATGAATTACATGGTCACTGTGTAAGCCAATTCTAACAAAGCACTCAAAATATTCTCAAAGTCACTAATGAAAATGTAAATTAAAATAACAATTCAAGTTATTTTCTTCCACAAATTTGACCAAAATAAATATGCATCTCCTTTGATCCAGCATTTATATTGCTAGGCTGTTTACCCTAAAAATAATAGGAAGAGTTGAAAAAAGATTTGGGTAGCAGCATGCTCATTAGAACATTACTCATAATAGTATAAAATTGGAAATAAACAACTTTTTAAAATAAATAGGATGGATTTAAGAAGACTCTAGGAGTTTTTTCAAAGGTGAAGGTTTCAGAAGGATAACGTGTATGTTCAAATACCCTCAGAATTGTCTGTTTGATCTTAGGCAAGTTATTTAGCTTCTCTGTGCTTATCATAGTACTAACTTCATAGTGCCAATATTAGGATTAAATGCCTTAAAAGGTGTTAGGAAATTAGACTATCCTTGGCATGTAGTGAGTGCTTAAAGTTAACTGATACTGCTAATACAATGTTAAAGAGTATTTTAGTTATTAATTTTTCATGTGTATCTATAATAATCCACATATCAAGATGTGGTAAGCATACCACACAAGTTATTTCTGATCTTACACTTGTATTATTTTTCATGGTTTATCATTTATCTCATAAAATATTTTTGAAACATGTAGAGGGAACAGCTGTTTTTACCATGACTTTCATTGGCTGTTCATTCCCTTTTATTGGTGGAAGGAGATGGAAGGAAAAAGCACCAATTAGATTTTTCTTCAGCCTTGGGAACACGAAAAATCACAAATGTTCATTCTAATTGCAGGTTGAGTCTCTTGCTCTTATCAGTATTTTCACAAAACTCTATCCTGGCTTGTTAAATCATTACATGAATATGTGGTATTAGTTTTGATTTTTATTCCTGGTGACGTTTTTCATTATGACATAATTGTCAGTCGTAAGCATAACTACTGCACATCACTGTGAAAGCAGAAGACTGCTGCTGGGTGAATGTAGAACTTTATAGTATATGTTGCAATACTGCAGTAGTGAGCATAGTAGGTACCTTATAGGTGGTAATAATACAGGTTACTATTCAGAGTGAAAATAATTTTAATACTGAAATATTTATATTTTTTCAGGAATAACTGATAGAGATCTGCATTTTCAAAATACTCAGTATTATTTAATTTCATGTACAGTGCACTAACCTGTATTTAAATATACTATATCTCATGTTTAATATCAAGAGTTTGACAATAAAAAGCTCATGATGGCTTTTGATGTCAACGCTACTAAACTTCAAAAAATAACCAAATTTATATGAGACAGATTTATGCTTTTTGCTAAGTCATATCAGTTTATAGGAAAGCGGTATAAATTGAAGGGAGATGATTTGCAAAAAGCTCAAGGTTCCTCTTCTGGCTCTATTTGTTGACTGTATGACATCGGTTAACTTACTAAAACATTGTGGGTCTCAATTTTATCATTTCAGTAATTAAAGTATCATCTGGGGGGACCCCGTCCAGCGGGGAATAGGAGGTGAGAGCCGCCTCTTATTCGTGGGTCATCAGACGCCGATCCGATCTTGAATGTCTGTGAAGGAAATCTTTAAGAAGTTAGAGCACATGGCCCAAGTCTGATTTCTGATCAAAGGCTCTTTATTGGCTCAGCAAAACGATTATATACTGTTATCCCAGGGGGAAGGTTCAGCAAGCTTATTGGACAGTTCAAACAATTCTTCTACCAATCACATGAGTCACTCAAGCATTTAACCATAAAGGGACAAAGCATTTATCAGCATACAGCAATCAGTATTTTACCAAATGTGGGGAGGGGTAAGTGGGAAGGCGTACATCAACAATTAACCCTATGCAATCTTTAACTTAACAATCTCCAGGGGCAAGCGGGGCAAGGGGAAAACCAATTTTGATACCAAGATTCGTCCTTTTCCCGTTGCTTCTGCCTTTGTTCGAGGCTTTCCTCAACCCTTCTAATGCTATCATCCACCAGGCCCAGTTTATCTTTAAAAAAGCAACATTCTTAAAGAAGGGGGTTGGGGCCAATGGCAATGGGTTTGAACTGAGGTGGTTCTTTCAAAAGCCTGATGGAAAAGGTGAGACCCGGATCACGGCCGCTGATGTAAAGGCGAAGGCCCCACTCAACCTGACGAGTCCAGTGGTATTGTTTGCCGGGCGTGGTGGTGCACGCCCATAATCCCATAAAACTAGTCTGGATTACAGTGAGCTCCAGGTCGACACCCGTAATCCCATAAACCCAGCCTGGATTACACAGTGAGTTTAGCCTGGAATACACAGAGAGCTCCAGGTCAATCTCATCTGCATAGCTGAGACCCTCATCTCAGAAAAGCCAAATAGAGTCATAGATTGTGTCAATGCCTCAATGGTAGAAGTTACTTTTCCAATGTCAAATGCCAGCGGGCTCCCACAGTATCAGTCCTGACATTGTCAATAGTTGTGAGAATTAAATGATTTATGACATATAAGGTTCCTAGAACAGAGGTCATAAAATAAAAACTTGCAATAAATGCAAAGATTTAGCATAATAAATTTACTATGGGGAAAGGGTGAAAATACAAGACAGGGTTACTTAGCTGACCATAAAAACTTTAGATGCAGATGAAAACAATGCTAAGATTCCATCTCACCCCAGAACGAATGGCTGCTCTCAAGAAATCAACCAATAACAAATGCTGATGGGATTGTGGGGAGAAATGAACCCTTCTCTATTGTTGGTGGGAGTGCAGACTGGTGCAACCACTATGGAAATCAATATGGAGACAGGGTTACTTAGCTGACCATAAAAACTTTAGATGCAGATGAAAACAATGCTAAGATTCCATCTCACCCCAGAACGAATGGCTGCTCTCAAGAAATCAACCAATAACAAATGCTGATGGGATTGTGGGGAGAAATGAACCCTTCTCTATTGTTGGTGGGAGTGCAGACTGGTGCAACCACTATGGAAATCAATATGGAGATACCTTAAGCAACTAGAATTAGAAGTCCCATTTGATAAGCTATTCCCCTGCTGGGTATCTTCGCAAAGGAATTAAAAAAATCATACCACAGGGATATATGCTCACCCATGTTTATAGCAGCATAGTTTGTTATAGCTAAAACTTGGAAACAGCTTAATTGCCCATTAACTGGAGACTGGAAGATTTTTTTTAATAAACTGGAGTATTACTCAGCCATAAAGAATGAGAAACTAGAGACATTTGTAGCTAAGTGGATGCATATTAAGGACATATTCATAAGTGAAATTAATAGGACACACATGCAAATACCGATAGTTTCTCTGGTATGACAAAAGTGTAAATAAAGATAAAAATGTGTAATTGATACTGTGTAGCAGAACAAAGGTCTAAAGGTGTAGGGGAAGTGGGAGGAGTAGGTGAAGGGTAAGAAGGGAAAAGAAAAAAATAAAAGAAGAGGAAAAAAATGGAAACAAAGTCTTTGTAAATAGGGAAGGGAGGCTAGGGGAATGGGGAAGAAATAAGAATGAAGATATGGCAAGTAAAGGAACAAGATCCCAATGATGAATGTAACTGTAGTGTATACCTAAAATGTACCAATAAAGAAAAAAAAAAAAAAAAACTTTAGTCAGCAAACTTTCACTATATTGCCTCCAAAAGTGAAGTTTCAGAATCTTATGGAATGTACATTTGAACTTGCAAATAAGACAAAAGTGGGTGTAGTTAAATTATGTTTTTCTAAGTGAATAGTGGACAATTAGGAAACAGTAAGTCTAATATAAGAAAATATTGAGTTAAAAAGTTGGTGACATTAGAGACAATATTCTAGAGGATAGCCTTTCATCCTGTATTTTAGTTTAATGTCACATCGTAAGTACCACATTAATAAGATTTCAGATGGAGAGTAAGAAATTTGTGATGGGGTTACCCAGGAATATAAACTTGGGATGTGGGAATATAAAAGTTTTAAGGGCAAATAAGATATTGTTCATTCACAGAAAGCTGGGAAAGGAGTACTTTCTCACTGCATATTCTGGAGGAGACGGTTCTGCCTATAGGATGAACTTGTTTCTGAGATCATGTATCCACTAAAATTATAATTTTGTGGCCTTGGGATCATCCAGGTGTTTCACTCACCAGCCATCTGTCCAAGGAAAAATATGCTTCTCCTGAATTAACAGGATATCACATGTATTTAGTGAAGTTTATCTTCACAGTTGGTCAAGAATAAATAAAACAGCAGTGTAGCCCAGAGAGGATATACTATATGCTTCAATTATTGGTCCATTATATTAGTGGCAGATGTTACAATTTGGTACCTAATGGGAAATTTTTGATCAGCAAAACCAATTGCTGTGGCATGCACTAATGATTATCATTATCATCACATTTCTCTTTTGCAAGGAGTTGTGTAACTTTCTGCTACCTTTTTTCAATGTAAGATTTTATGGAGATTATAATATATTTTACCCCTAGAGGCCAGATTTACTGTGATTTTGCTTGCTTTCTTATCACATTGCAATGAATGTAATTTTGTAAAGGGTTTTCATTATATAATAAAAATTACATAATTTGAGAAATGTATGTACATTTGGGTGATAATTCCTGGTAATACAACAGGTTGCACCTAAGGAAATACTTTATCACAGTGTTTATTTACAATTGGTGCATTTTCCATGGAGAGGAGATTTTTAGCTCAACTATCTGTCATCTTTGATTTATGGCAACTTGACTTAAAAATAATTCACATTTACATCCACATTAGCACTTGTAAACAGCAGCTCATAAATTTACATAAGTCATCATTCATCTTTGAGGAAATTAATACAGGCACCAATGCAGCCCAGAGGGCAACAACCAGATCTGTAATCCCCATCTCATCAGCACATGGTAACCTTTTCCACTTAGATGTTAATAAAGTTCTTTCTGCTAGAATTTAACTATGCTTTTCTTTTATCTTACTGTTTTTTTCCTTCTTGTTCACTGTAGAAAATAATGCTCCTAAACCTAAAATCTATAGCTTATGTTTTACTTTTATGTTAGAATGCTTTCGTATATAATAGTATGTTTACTTAATACATTCATACAAAAAATTAATGTTTTTGGAATGGATGTGCAGCTAGCATCTCCTTATCCACATTTTCACTTTCCATGGTTTCACTTAGCCATGGTTAGCCATGATCTAAAAATGTGAAAGTGGAAACTTTCAGATTAAACAATGCATGAGTTGGAAATTGTGTTCCACCCCAAGTAACATAATGAAATCCCATGATGAAATATTTCTCTTCCTGTGTGGTACATAAATCATGTTTTTGTCCACTGTATCCACTCTGTCTAGCCATTACTCAGTAGCTATCTCAATTGTCAGAGCAACTGTCTTGATGTCTTACTGCTCGGAATTTAACACTGTATCTTAATACCTACTTTATTCACGACTTTACTATTTATTTCCCTGACCATTGTATCACTTCACATCATTATAAATAGAAAAAGAGCAATACAATGTTCTGAAAGAGACATAGAGGGAGGGAAGCAAGAATGTAAATTCACATAATTGTTCCGATGTATTATTGTAATTGTTCCATTTTATTATTAGATTACTCTTGTTAATCACTTAGTGTGTCTAATTTACAGATTAAATTTTATACTAGGTATCTACAAAGGCTAATAAAAACTTATGCTGTTTAAATAAAAAAAAAATTGCAGTAAAAGATACATTGCCATGAATTACCTCCAAAATATCTCCCCTCTCTTCCAATGCACTTAACCAATTATTTTTTGTTACTTTCTAAAATGGTTCTATAAGTCTTCTTTCATGATTTTTTAATGAGGTGTGATTAAAAAAATATATGGTAAAAACTGCTGCCAAGTGCCACGTAGCAGAAAGACAGGCCCATAAAAAACATGATTGTGTCCTTACCCACGTTATTCACTGGATCTGACTCTATGAATTCTGGCTCTCATGCAAAGTCAAAATGATAAAGGATATATGAGATAGTGAAGGTAAGTGTTTTGAGTTAATTCAGAGCATCCAAGTAGCCATAACAGTGCAACTGAAGGTACTCACAGACGGACTTCCAGAAGGGGTTCAGAAAGTGGTGAGAGTGATGATAGGAAGAAAGAGAAAGAAAAAGAAGGCATTGCAATCGAGGGTGGACTAAAGTGTACCTTGACATAACACAATTTTCTGACATGTTTTATATGTTCTTTGGCCTATCAGTCTGGTTTTCAATTTGTATATATGATAATTAAGTATATAAGGTCCTAAAAGATAAATTAATCTGATGCTGGAAAAATAAGGCGGAAAGGAGGGGCGAGAAGAGAATTGAAATGTGTTCATGTACCGTTTCTCTGAAGTGAACGTAACTATGATGTACTGCAAGCATGTACTAATAAAAGTAAAAAAATTAACAGGAGGATGAGATAAAGGTTTCAAAGTGATGAAGAGGATATTTAGCGGCATTTAATGGGAATGTGTTTTTTAATGTAATATGCACCATATTTGTTGATCATACCTCATATATATAAGAAGCATGATATATATAAAGTTCAGTACTCTTTTCAATATCAGACACCCACTGGGGGTTTTGGAATACTATCCTCTGAAATAAGGCAGGAAAAGGCTAATATGTATGCAACCAGATTTTTTAAAATGAGAAAGTAAATAAAATCTTGCCCTTCAAAGCATTGAGTAATCATATTTTCTCTCTAAAGCTTATTCAACAATGGCAAAGTAAAGTTTCTGGTTTTTATAACTTTGACATTTCCTGTCTTCCAGTTTACTTGTTTCAAATAATGTAAAATTTATATACTATATAGCAATTGTATGTCCTATCAGATATGATGCTAGTAAATATTCCCTTCATTTGAATTTAACTTATGAAATGCTATACTAAAAAGGATGAATTATTACCATATATAATTATTAATTGTATTTATGACCTTTTTAAAAAGGGAAAAGTAAGTTTATGGTTCAAACAGCTAACTTAACAGTGTTGTCACATAAGCTTAGAATACGATCATCTAGACTGTAATTTAATGAGAGGATTACTTTATGTTTTAACATTATTGGCATGCTTTGGCAGGGAAGCGGGTTTTCTAGAAGAAAACAAAACAGCATAAAACACTTGCTCTTTTCTTTAAACCTCTGATTAAAAATGATGATGCTTGAAGGGTAACTAGAATGCATGGTTAAAGTTCAATAGTTACTCCATCATACTAAGATGTTAACTCACATTTTTATCTTTAAAACTAACTTCATGATATAGAATTTTTTTCGTCCTTATAGTTCAGGAATTTGTGAGTTTAAATTTTTTAATACTTACCTTGTATGCCTACAAATATTAAAAGGATGAAGTGTATTAAAATGGTTTCCAAAACCAGAAGTCTAATAGTTATGATTAACACATCTCATTCTAGTTCATATATATAATCTTCCATCGTCAATCTTGTCTAGTTTACATTCTAAGCATCTTTCGAGTCTCTCCACTTTCCTCCTCCTTTGTGTCTCTCACATTAGGGCATGATTATCTTGCTAACATCAGATTTTGTCTGGGATACTTTAGTATTCTGTTCACTGGGTTTTCAAAAGAAAACCTAAACCTTCCTCCAGTGGGAGCGATCTTCCCACATGGACATATGAGTAAATCACCCTGTCATCCCTCCTTAGTAGCCTTCAATAGTTTATCAGTTATTTTAAGGTAAAGATGAAGCTTTAACATAGTATACAATCACCTGGATATTATGTAGCCTTCCCCTTTAGCTTTCTCTGTCACCACTATTTTAGCCTTCTCTGTATTCTACCGTGCCCTCTTTGGCCAGAGATCATTTGGGAATACAGTTAGTCCCCAACTTACGAATGAGTTTCAGTCTGGAAGAATGTTCTTAAGTCAGATTCATTTATCTGTTCATGAAAGAGTGAATCTAATACACCTTTGTCACAAATATATGGTGTAAAGCATTAAAAAAAAATCCAAATCTGAGTTCTGTTTGTATCTGTGAAACTTCCAACTTGAATGTTTGTTAAGTTAGGGACTTACTGTATTCGTTTCCTCAGTAGAACTTCCCTCCTTGCACAACCCCTTTCTCAACACACATTCTGCCTTTTAAAATTTATTTCATTCTGCAGATCTCAGCTAATGCATTTTAACCTGAACGACTCTATCCTGTTACCTTATTGAGTTAAAATGTCTTTGTTAGATGTAAAGAATGTTTATCTCAAGTGATAATTAAGCTTCCTTAGTGCAACAAATATATATCCATCTCTCTAGACTCTAGGCTGTAAATCCAGTAATATCTAATTTGCTCACCTTTTTATCCCTAGCACAGAGAGCAGTGTCTGGCACATCTGTGAATGAAAAATGAATGAATAGCTGGCGTTGTGACATTCAAGTGATAAATTTATTCAACAATTAAATACAAGTAGAACTTTAGGTAGAGCTTGAGTTAAAGAAAAAAAGAGTATTGGCTGGTGACATCTCATGACACAGTACATTATTTTACGTTGGCCCTATAGTAGCCCTGTATAAATAGCAAGGAAGCTGCCATCTACTATGAAAGTTTAGGTTATTTTGAAGTTATTACTGTATTAAATTTGCCAAGTGGGTCTTGATTCAGCTCAGAGACAAATTATTGTAACTTTTGGTTTACATATTTTATTTGATGCATATTAGGTTTAATAGACAAGGATATTGATACATTGTTTGGAAAAAGATATTACAGTTTATTTCATAAATATTCATAGAGATTTTGTATGTGGAATATAATTAATATTCCAGTATAAGTTCTTTATTTAAGTATTTTCATCTTACAAAAACAGCTTTAATGATATTTGGTAATAAACTGACGATATTAATATGAAAGCTTGAGCACTTTCTAAAATTTTGCAAATGAAACATCAGATGTATTGAACATAATACTTATATTTTCACTTAAATTTGTTTAAGGTGTTGCTTCATAAAGTAATACAGAGTTCTTCCAATGTTTTCCTTCCTTTATTTGCTCTAGAAAATTTTATTTGTATATCAAAAGGAAATAATTATTTTAATTGAAAATACTCTATCTTAAAGGTCCCTTTTTTTCTTTATGAGCATTTATCATATTACATTCTCTATTAATGTTCAGAATAGAACGCTGAGCAGAAGTGGTGCAAGCAGTAGTTTGGTGTCAAAATACATACATGTAGATGGGTAGTCATTAAACACTGTGTTTTATGTCTTATAAAAGAATGATAAATGTTATTGGGCATAAAATATGGTCATCAGTTACAGACGTGAACCTCATTTAGGATTTCCTGGAATAACTGTGTATAAGCCTACAACTAACGAATGACTGGGACTTAGAAAGGCCAAAGAGGAAGTTAGGGTGTTAAATTTATGTATCAGTTTGGGCTGGTATACCAAAATACAATTGAGTGGATGGTGTAAGCAACAGAAATATATTTCTCATAGTGTTGGCAGCTAGAAAGTTTAAAATGAGGGCACCCATGTGAACAAATTCTTACATGATGAGGGCCCACTTCCTGACATGCAGTTGCTGTGTTTTTGTTGTGTCTTTACATGGTAGAAAGCCAGTGAACACTTCTCTTTTTTTCCTCCTGATAAGGGCACTAATTCCTTAATGAGGCTCCACCCTCTTGATCTAATCTGAGCCTATTAAATTCTCAAAAACTACAATCCCAAATAATACCTCACAGTGTGAATTAGCATTTGTACAATGAATTTGATGTAAACATTTGGCCCCAAATGACATTAATCTTCAGAATTCAGAGGCCCAAGATAGGAAAGTCATTTCTTAGAAGATAGTATTCAAATTTAGGAATAAATTAGCCTTAAAATAGAGCCATAACCAAGGAATCGATCATGAACAACAGCCCTTCCGCTATTACAGAGAGGTTTAGATTTTTAAACTGAGTATACCTGGAATCCACAGAATAGTTTTTAGTGGAGGGAACAACATGTTTTGATTAGGAAAAAGCCAATTTACATTGCAGGTAAAGATAGCTTTACAAAATGCTAAGTACTGACTTGGAACATTTGTTTGTTGGATTGGAATTAGTTTTAGCAGCTTGATGGCCTTAGAATGCTAACTATTCCTTGCTTGGGCTCAGCATTCTAAGAAATATCAGTATTAGTTGTGGTAATATATTGAACAGAGTGCAGAAATCATCTATTTTGGCTCTCGGATATTTGGTAGCTATTTAAATTCTGTTATTTCCTTCATATGATAAAAAATGAGTTTGTAATAATAAGTGAAATGTTTTTAATCAACTAGGAAGGTGGGGAGAAGAGGATTAAAAAATGACAGAGATATCGACAAACACAGAAAGATCAGATTGAGCTGTACCAATAATTTTTTTTTGGTGCTACATAGATCTAGGCCACGTGCCATTTTTCTCATCAGTTGACCAAAGTCAATTTTATTCATTCTTCATTTATTTCCCACTTATTATTTGCCAGGCACTATTGGTATCATTAGTGATATATTGATACTAAGGTGAAAGAGAATTGTTTCTAGTGTCAAAACAGAAAAAGTGGAATAATTCAGTATGTGCTGTTAAAGATGAACTTTACATAAAATGTGGTGACATTTACACTAGATCTTGAAGAAGGGGTATGAACAGTCCTGGGGAGAAAATAGGAGAGACATTCCTGGCCAGGAAATAGCAACTTGCAAAACCATAGTCAAGAACTAGGAGTTTATCTACAGGAATCTTGGACCAGATCAGTTTGCTATACTGTGGTTTGGGTGATTTGGATAAACAGCAAAAGAAGAACCTTAAAAAATTTTTTTTGAATCAGATAGTGAAAGAGTAAAGATTTTGTAATTTAGGCTTAGTCAACAAGAACAATTTAAGGAATTCATAATAGAAATCTGATGGTGGGGATGGAAGTCTTGTTTAGAATACTCTTTCCCCCATCTGAGTTCAAAGCCAACTAAAAGACTCACTCAGGATGGAGGTAAGAATTATTACTGAACCTACTTGGCGGACAAACTAGCTTCCTAATATTTGGCCCCAGAATTAGTCTTATTTCTCTACAAGGCCTGTTTTCTCAGAATAATCAAGTGTATAGAGAAATTTCAAATAATTCATAGAGATTGATTCCAGAAAAAAAATACTGATTTTAATTTTCTCACTATTTTCCTTCCAAACTCCCCATGAGTAAGCCACCAAGCTCATGCTGGGAAGGGCACAAGAATTTACCTCTTCTAGAGGGTCCATATGGAAATATGAGGCCAGGAAAATTAGATGCTCTGTCTTAACAATCAAATTTACAGAAAGGAAGCCATAAACGTGGGTGGGAGATCTTTGAACTGGGGTCAGAAGGATAAGCAAAAACTTTGAATTAGGAGAAAATTGATAAAGAGAAGGAAGAGATGCATTAAAAGGATTTGTGTGTGTGTGTTGGTTGTGTGTATGTTTAGTAATTTTAAAGAATTAGGGGGAATGGGGAGATGTAAAATTTGCATGGAAAGTGGTAAAAATGATTAGATAATATGTGCCTGAAGGGATGCCGTTTGTTATTAATCAAGCTATAAAATATAGGAGAAGAACAAACTGAAGCAGAAAGCAAATTGAATTAGGTTTAGGGTGAAAATATTTGCTTGGGCTTAGATTTGGGGGCTGAAGCTATTGGCCCGGGAATCATTGGAATACACATTAAAGCCTACAATTGGATAAAGTCATCCATGGAGAGGAAAAGAAAATTTAGAACAGAACCCTGGGGGATACTCCATTTAAGGGTTGGGAAGACCATTCCAGATAAAAGATTGAGGAAAAAGTAGAAGTCTAAAGAGAAGAAGGAGATGTTTTTGCTGTGCACACAGAGGAGATTTTTTGAAAGGAATTGGTGGTCAACTTTATCTTATAGAAGGTACAGTAAGTAGGCTTCAGTCTATGAATTGATTTTGGTGCCATTCAAACTGATCCACAAGGTAAAGTAATTTATTAAGGAAAAAATACATAAGCATTGCTTTTTATCTAGGATGGGAAGTTGTGAGATTATATTGTATATTTAGGATAAATCGTGTATCTGTAAATTTTAAATTAATTTAGTTTTATATCTATCTATATATACATATATATCTATATTATATCTATACATTTAAATTTATATGCTGAGCTTTTTTATGAAGCAAAACTTGCATTTGAAATAAAAATGGTATTTAAAGGAATGATAAAGTGAAGTGAATTTTATTAAAATTCTTATCCACATCTTTATTTTTAAACTGTTTTTTCGTTGCTTAGAACAGAAAATAGATTATGGTCTTTATGAAATAAGTACTTATTTTATTACACATATATTATAAATTTATTAACACATACATTTATCATCACTTTGTATTTTATATAAATACTTTTGAAAGAAAATGCTCAAGTTAATCGAGGAGCAGTAAGTATATAGATGCTAATTTTATTGAGTTAAAAATTTTAAAAGATTTAATATGTTCTTACTGGACAACTTTAATTTAGACTTATTGGGAAAGTATCATAAATCAATTAAAAAGAAACAACACTTGAATTTCCTTACTCCCACAATGTGTAGGCATCTTTTACTTTTTTGTTCTAACAATACTATGTCCAATCCCTGCACAGCTCCTCTTCCCAACTGGTATGCCTTGTGACCAAATGCACATTTAAGATAGTGGTTACACAGGACTCACAGGTAAAAATGTAGCTTTATCCAAGCAAGTTGTCCAGTGCAAAGAAAAACTATTTCAAAAGGAATGTGCCCACCAATGTAGCCGTTGGTCCTAATTCAATCAGGTAGAATGACTAAGATGGATCTTCAGGGTATAATCACTTATTACAGATGAATTTCCTACATATAAGACTTTACAGAGGGTCATGCTTTTGCTTTTTCATGGAAAATAAATGCAAGGAAGTGTTTGATGATTGATTCCACTTCATATAAAGTTGGTGCCTGGAATCTGACCCCATACTTAAATCTCTTTTAGTTAATGTTAACAAATTTATACACATCAGTCTTACTGATTGTGTTAATTTTTAAGGTGAATTGAAGGAAAGTTCTGAAAATACTCATCAGACATACTTATTACAGAAATAAGAGACTTCACACAAATAACAATAAACATCCTTAATAATTGGCTGAAGTCAAGGATACAGCATTAAGGAGTAAAATAGTAAATGTGGGCATTATGAAATTCCAGAGATGACAGATTTTAACATAGTGAAATTATGTAGCTCCTTTTCCTCCTTTCACTGAAGAATTTCTCATAGACATTCCTGACACATGTCTCCCACTAATTTTTATCTGTACCTGCAGTTTTCTATCAGTTCAGCAGCAGCAGGAATCTCTCTAATGGCAGACCGTTAGTGAGACAGACAGTTAATGGGAACAGTAGCAGCCCTGAGGTGTGTTTATCCAGTCAGACTCACTTCCTCTACTTCTGTGATATATGAACTACTTTGGAAGTTTCCCAGCTGTTTCAGTGGATAAATCATGGCAGTGGGAGCTTGTATTTAACCTTTGCTCTACTAGCTCTCTCCATTGTAGTCCTTTCCCTTTTTCTCTTTGGCTATCTGGAAGAGACTTCAAGGAGACATGTCCCTGTGCAAATGCCACTGTTCTTCCCATCTGTGCCTCCCATCCTCTTTCATTCAGGGAAACTCTGAATCTCTCATGACTTGCCTTTATGTCAGTCAAAATTAAATCAGTTCCTCACCAGAGGTCAAGTGAATTATAAATTCATTTTCTGAAAATAAAGGAGGATCGTACATGTCTGTGTGTGTGTTTGTGCCTGTGTGTGGGTATCTGTGTGGGATGTGTGTTCCTGGCCATTCAGTGGAAGCTCCTGTAGTAGCCTCTGTAATGTACAAGGTATTCCCTATTGTATTAGGCCACTGAATCTATGATCAGTATCCATTTCTGGGCAGTACTTGACTTGCATTTTATACCATCTTTGCCCTGGTTCCCTGTGTTCCCTCACCCTACTGAACTCTTTGTTCAGTAGTAGTGGGCTACTTTCTCATTCTGGTCTTTGCTAAATTACTTTCTCAGACAAGCTTCTTTCTATGCCCTATCTAACACAGTATTTCCCTTTCCTATTATCCTTCTGTTATGTTGATTAATCCTAATTTGTGATTATTTTATTTATTTATCTTATTGTCTAGAATGTAAATTACCCAGACATGGGGATTTGTCTTTAGTTCTCTGATACATACAGAATCATGCATACAGAATTATGCCTGATTTATAATGAGAGCTCAATTAAGTATTTTTCAGGGAAACAAATTCATTAAATGTATGTATGTATGTATGTATGTATGTATATATATATATATATATATATAGTTGCTTTGAGTGAGAAAGATCTTTTATTTAATTTTTCAAAAATGGATTAATATTGTCTATTTAGCAAATGGCCTTTTTTGTATATAAAAATTGACCTTGAATTTCTGTATGTTTTGGTGACTATAGAGCTACTCTTAAAAAACTGGGTATTATTAAATAAACCTAACAGTTTATAATTGAATTCTGTATTAATGAGTACAGAAGATTTTCCCAAGTTTTGCTAAATATATCTTTCTCAAAGTAAATATTTTTGTACATATACCTTCATATCTTCATGCCAGTATCTCTATATAACCCAGGTTCCAAAAATTAGAAACGTGGGGTTGGAGATTATATGAATTTAAAGTCCTAAGAATACCAATAAATTTCCTTCCAAAATATGCAATAGTATGTATAATATCTAAGTATGAATGACAGGCCCTGTTTCCTCACATTTTTACTGTAACTATTACCAAGTTTGTAATCATTTACCTTTTTTATATGACTGCAGGTGAGATCTAAAATGCCTACTTACTTCCATATGATTGCAATGCAAAACCTTAATCTGATATTCTAGTTACATTACAGTGGATCTAGTCCCATAATTTTTATTCTTCACAAAGACTCTTGTGTTGGTCAGAGGGCTTCATCGGCAGCATAGGTCCACACAATCACTTCTGTGCTTTCTCTTGCCGCTTTTTCTTACTGTAATGGTCTTCCTTCTATATTTCTTGAATTCTGAGCCATCTTTCAAAACTGGTTCACATGTTGTGTGCTGCATCAAACATTCTAGGATAAATCCAGTTGAAGTTAGTTTTGCTGTTTCCTTCTATTAAATTTATTGTTCCTCTGCATGGAATTTTTTTCTTGGTTTGGATAGCCTAATTTTTCCTACTGGATTTAAAGATCTTCAAGCATCTGGGATTATGAAATGTATGTCTTCCTCTCCCACAGCTCTTAGCATGGTGCCCTCCATTAGGAGCTGTCTGTTGAAAGAATGAGTGCATGCATGCATTTCTAACACTGCCCAGTGCATAAATAAGCATCATTGAGGGGAAAGAGATGCCATGCCAGAACAATCTTAATGAAAACAAATTGGCATTCATTTCGTATAACATTCTGTACACAAAACTCATTCAAATCTGTAAAGAGAAAGAATTTGTTTTTTTCTTTGCTCTTGAGAGTCCAGCCTAAATTTATCCCCTTTCATTCTTCAGGATTTTAAGAATGAAGAAATGAAAGATTTTGTTTATAAAAAAGAAAAAAAAAAGATTAACTGGCTGCTGCTTAAGTAGAAGTAATTTTAAAGATTTGATTTTCAACAAGTTAATCCAACAGCAGGGATTTAAAAGAAAAAATGAGACTATTTGGAGAGGGAGTGCTTTTAAATGAAAAGTACTGAACTCTTGCCATCATAGTAAACTGACCACTTTTCTAAACACTCATTTGAGAGGCCAATTCTGTGGAGATAAAGTCCTAAAATATGTTCACTTGTATAATATACATTTGAGTTACTATCAAGCAATGATCACACCTCATCTATAAGATTTCTTAAAGCAAGAACTGTGTGTGTTTATTTATAGTAGCTAATTTAGTGTCTATCGGAGTAGGTACTCAGTCAGTATTTGTTGAACCAAATTAAATTGTGAGTAGGACTGAATAACATTTGAAGCTAAGAAGGTCAGACTGATCTTATTAGAAAACATCTTCCTCAAATTTAAATAAGAACTATGTAGCTGAGAAGGGAAACAGTTTTATTGTCAAAACATTCTTATGAAAGCATATGAATTATTCAAACACAAGGCAGAAATTAGAGTCTTTTGAGTAAAAATTGTTTTTAAATAAATTGGGATTTATTTTATATGTGCCAATTCAATTGTGTTTTTGGCTTTAAGGGAAAGAATAAAGAGAAATTCCAGCTATGAGTACTTTGAAGTAAAACAAAAAAATGTTTATATTTTCCATGATCAAGGTGTTGAAAAGTATATGGGTCCAGGGTTGGTGCAGACATTTATTAATGAGTTTAGGGATTTTCTTAATAATATTTCTGTTCTTCCATCCTTAGTGCATTGGCTTTTCTTCTTTCTGGCTGGAGTATGTTTACTGGGCATTCATTGTTGTGTCTGCATTGATGGTATGGAGCTGGAAGAAGGAGATTAAGGGCATGCCTGCCAACTCTGTGACATTTTCTTAGGAAAAAGGAATAGAAAAGAAAAACTGTAGCTGTGATGATCTCATTGGACAGAGAAATGGCCTTGTCCTTCTTTACTGAGACCAGTTACTCTTTGTCCATCAGTTATATGAAAGGTTTTACATTCCCTGCAAACAAGTCTGTTTGATTACCTATAGAGCTGGGATTAGTGAAGTGAAAGCCATGTTCACCTGAGAGGTAAAACTTACAGAAGTGCCAAAAAAACTCAGTAATAAGGATAAGCAATATTTTAGTGTATTTAAGAAAATGTAATTAATATAAAGATACCCCAGATGAAAAACAAAAATGAAAAAATTAAGTAAGGATCCAGTCACAACTTATATGGACTAACTGGACTTGTTTTGTCTTTGTGTCAACTGATTAATCAAATAAGAAGCATGTATTAGAAATAAAGTAAGAAAAGTAGAGGATGATGAACATGACACAAGGGACAGTAAATATCTCTTACAATGTGTCTGATGAACCACAGTTAATCACAGTTGGTCAGTTATTTTCACTGGAGTTTTGTGTCCATAGAAGATATGAGGGGGGAAAAAAAAGCCTGTTAAATATCAGGTTTGTCTTCAAGGAGAAGTCATTTTTAATAGTAGAATGATTGAGTTATTTAAATAACAATATACTCAATAATAAACAAAATGAATGTAGTTTCATTTATTTTTATAAGAACAAGCTAACATTAAGTTTTAAGAAAAATTTCTTTAGAGAAATTTCAAGAGTTGACAATAGGCTATTTTGGTGAAACCATTTTGTAATCATTCCTCCAGTTATCCAAGGTGATAGAAGAGATTATTAATGATAAATGATAAATGGCCTGAGTGTATGTTTTATTGTAGGACACTGGCTTAACATTGAAAAGACGTTCAGTTCATCCCCAGAATTGTGCCAAAAATAAAAATGAAAATCAGGAGTAATTGTACATGATGGATGGATGGATGGGTAGAAGATTAAAAGAAGTAAGAAATACATTATTTTCCCTTAAGAAAAAGAAAAACTCTCTTTTTCAAGAGTTACAAAAGAAATGTATGCAATAAACTATATTTAAAGTTCTGTTTTAATAGTTATTCATAAAGGTTTATAATATATATTAATTACGGTCCTCTGAGGAAACTAATACATGTACATATTACATCTTAATCACTACCACTCCTACCTACCCTACTTTCCAAGACAAGTACAAATGAAAGCCAAGATATTTGGTGTTTCTGTGAATTATAGTTCATCATAACTTATGCCACTCCTCCTATTTTTGTTTATGCAGTATTTCAAAATTAAGGAATTATTTTAAAATGTTTAAATATAAAATTATTTCTGCTTGGTGCCAAATCTTTTTTGTTTGTTTCTTTTTGTGCCAAATCTTGATATTAGCACTTTTATTAGAAATTTAAGAGCCACAAAAGTAATTTTAAATTTTCTGGTAAACTCAGTAAAAATAAATAGATAAAATTAAACAAATTATACTTTAATTGAGTAAGTATACATAAAAGTAAGTTCTTTATATTCTAATATTTTAAGTATGTCTTCAAAATCTCATGTATATTTTATGATTAATAGCAAATATTAATTCAGAAAAGTCATATGCAAAATGTGCACTTTATTAGTGATTGATTAAATTAATCAGTATAGTTCTATATGAGTCCAACTTTTATGTTTGGTATGTACTTAGTACTAGACTATTTTTTATAAAAATTTCAGCTTGACTTTTTCTAATAATATGATATAAATACTGAACTAGAGAACCAAAAGCCATATAAACACCCATCATATCACTTA
Source organism: Fukomys damarensis (assembly GCF_012274545.1). Taxonomy (NCBI): domain Eukaryota; kingdom Metazoa; phylum Chordata; class Mammalia; order Rodentia; family Bathyergidae; genus Fukomys; species Fukomys damarensis. The sequence continues at coordinate 112,252,533 of NW_022900928.1, read as the reverse complement.
CTTGACTGGCCTGAATGATGGAACTATAATAAGTACAATGTTCAACTATTGTAAGGATCTTCCTGTAATATCCCAAATTATATTAGTTTTGATATCATTCATATAATTAATTAAAACTCTTCATTATTCCATGGCGCATCATGTGTTTATTATCGACTGATCAGTACAATTCTCATCATCTAAAATTATTTAAAAATTTTAAAAAATCCTTTATGTATAAAGAGTTGAATTGCAGATTTCTTAGAATGCTTGCAAAAGGTTTCAGGCTTTGCATCAGTGACCAAATTAATTGGAGAGAAGGCAGTGTTTTATTTTAGCTTGTTTTCTTTTATTTATGAGTAGTGTATAATATCAAGTGTGTTTTTGATAGCCATAGTTTAGAAAAAGAAATACGTGAAAAGCGTGGTTGTAGGGTGGTAGGAAACCTAGTAGGTGAAGAAATATGAAATATTAGAATATGTACAGCATTTAAGGCTATGTTTGTTTTTCTGCATGTTAATATCAACTTTTATGGAAAAAATGTAACACAACAAAACATGCCATAGATTTGATTTTGGTACTTTATTATAGATAAGATGTTTCAACAGGAGATAAACTGAATTATTGCCTAGTTTGCAAATTGTTTTCTAAAGAATGCTGATGTAAGTGAAAAGTTTTCCATTCTTTACCCAAAGAAAGCAAAAGAGAAATCTTTTCAGAAGTTTAAGGGAATACTGGAATCACTGTTTTATCATTAAGATAAAATCATTTTACCTGATTTTCAAAATAAATTATTTAATTTAAAGGATTAAAAGGTAAATTGCATTGATATTTCTCTAACATTTTATTATAAAATTTATTAATCAGAGCAAACTTGAAAGACACACTTACATCCAAATTTTACCAGTAATATTTTATATGTGTTGTCACATTTTTATCCATTGCTGTGTCCCTCTAACACTATTCTCTTTTGTTGTGCATTTGTAATATATTGAAGAAATCAGTACACTCCCCCACAAATGCTTTAGTATTCACATGATTTAAGTTATAGTATATTATTTTTATGTAAAATTTATATAAAATTAATTTTAAAAACCCTGAAGGAGCAATCAAAAAGTTTCATTAATAAATACAATTACATATGCAAATCTTTATCAAGATACAAACCTTAACAATGTAAGAAGTTCTCTCGTGTGGGTGTGTCCTTCCCTACTTCCTGAGATTAACTGTATTCTAATTTTTTCTACCCCAGATGAGTTTTGCTTGTTGTAGAATTTCATTTGAATGGAATCATGTGTAATATAATTTCTGTAGAATTTTTTAGGATAATTTTTTTTAGTTTCATCTATTTTGTTTCACGTATGAGTAATTTGCTCTTTGTAATTTCTGAAATGTAGTATACTATACAGGTATCCTATGATTTGTTTATCCATTTCTCTTTGATGGACACCTGGACTCTTATATATAAAGCTGCTATGAATATTTCATATATATATATATATATATATGTGTGTGTGTGTGTGTGTGTGTGTATATATATATATATATATACACACACACACACACACACACACATATATATATATATATATATATGTGTGTGTGTGTGTGTGTGTGTGTATATATATATATATATATACACACACACACACACACACACACATATATATATATATATATATATGTATACACTGTGTGATCAAAATATATGGTGGTTGTTAGCTTGCGAAATCATTACAGTAAAAGACATGTTGCCATTAATCCCTTCCCTTCACTTCAAACATGATCCTGTTGTTCTTGCTACTTTTGAAGCAGTTCTGGAAATGTTCCTTCATGAGTGTTTTTATGAGATGTGATCAAAGGTACAGTACTGTGATGTGCCTGAGTGTCATTCAGGGGATAGGCAGGTTCATGTAAATATTACACAGACTCCTCATTCACGTTATTCACTAGGTCTGGTACTGTGTGATTTCTTCTTTTATTTTATTTTTTCCTCCTGGTGCATCATCACTGTGTAATTTCTGACTCTTCCGCACATTCAAAATTACCACGAAAGGTGAACGTTTGAATAGGATGCAGTCAGCAACTAAAGGATATGAAAGCAAAGACTATGAAGAATTTATTGTTCATATACTAGTTAGTCCAGGAACAAGTCACAGAAGAATATTTTTATCACTAGATTGTATTTCTTACCAAAGGTTATGGTTTAGTGCTGGTTTTACTCATGTAGCTTGCATTACTGAATTATTTGTAATATAACTGAAAGGGGCAAGTGCACTAGGGAAGGGGGTGATTAAGAAGTGCTTTCCTATCTTATCATTCAATATTTATTTTAGACATATAAGATTTTCTCTGTCGTATTTAAAAAGTAGTTGACGGAAAACAGATTAGGAACTGTAGATTTTTAGCCACATGAAAACGTAAAGGTAGAATTGTTCAATATAAGGCACAAATTCCTAATTCAAAAGAGTTTTGAGCTTAGTGGAATACTTTTCCTAATTTTTTTGTCTTTAATGTCTATATTAAGCTGTAGGAAAAAAGAAAAAAATTGCAAATATGAGGAATTATACTAATGATGTCATTACACCAGGTAGCTACTCCTATCTAGAAGCAGAGATAGTTGAAAATTTAGGCAGATGGGTGTGGTAATAACTTCTAGTAATGCTAATTATGTTAGTGAGAAGACTTCATAGAGAGTATGAATAAAGGAAATTAAATAAAATATGTTCCTTTACAATCAATGAATATTATATATGAAGATAGATGAGAGAATGAGACTTTACAGATATGCTTTCATGTAATCTTATTGTATAAATGATGAAGATTAAACACTTTTTGAGCTGTTGCTATTATTTTGGTTCTTACCATAAGTAGTATTAAATCATTAAATGCTAAAACTCTAGAACCACAAGCCTCTGGAAATGACAAATCATGAATATTTATGGACTATCGAATATATACTGCTCTTTTCAGTAATGCATGTTTTTTCTTCTTTCTAATTTTATGTCATTCTTGTTTTTTATTAGCATTTTCTGTGCCTTTCTATAGGTTTGTTCTTGACTTTTCATTTTGGACTTTCACATGTACACAGAGTAGTACTGCTTTTAAAAATCAAGTGTTTCCCACTAAACTTACTGGAAAATGTTGGGAAGAACTCTCGAAGACATTGGCATAGGAAAAGATTTTATGAAAAAATCCTCAGCAGCACAGGAGCTAGCACAAAAAATCAACAACTGGGATCTCATCTTATTAGAAAGCTTCTGCACGGCAAAAGAAACCATACTGCTTTTAAAAATCAAGTGTTTCCCACTAAACTTATTGGAAAATGTTGGGAAGAACTCTCGAAGACATTGGCATAGGAAAAGATTTTATGAAAAAAATCCTCAGCAGCACAGGAGCTAGCACAAAAAATCAACAACTGGGATCTCATCTTATTAGAAAGCTTCTGCACGGCAAAAGAAACCACCAACACAGCTAAGAGACAACCTATAATGTTGGGAAAAAAGTTTTACCAGCTGGTCCTCAGAAAAAGGACTATTATCTAGAATATATAAAGAACTAAAAAAAATCAAGCCCCCCAAATATAAAGACCTGATTAAAAAATGGGCATCTGAATTGAACAGACATTTCTCAGACAAAGAAGTAAAAGAATCAAGTAAATATATGAAAACTGTTCCACATCACTGGTCATCCAAGAGATGATGATGAAAACAACATTGAGGTTCCCCCTCACCACACAAAGAATGGCTGCTATCAAGAAATCAAGCAATAACAAATGTTGGCAGGGCTGTGGGGATAAAGGAACCCTTCTCCATTGTTGGTGGGAGTGTGGACTGGTGCAAAAACTGTGGAAATCAATGTGGAGATATCTCAAAGAATTAGGATTAGAGGTTCCATTTGACCCAGCCATCCCTCTGCTGGGTATCTTTCCAAAAGAATTAAAAACAGTCATACCACAGTAATATATGCACACCCACATTTATAACAGCACAGTTTGTAATAGCTAAATCTTGGAAACAGCCCAATTGCCCATCATTTGGAGACATGTGTTTTTTCTATAAAATAGAGTACTACTCAGTCATAAAGGATGAGAAACTAGAGTCATTCATAGGAAAATGGATGGATACTGAGGTCATACTCTTAAGTGAAATAAATAAGGCACACATGTAAATACCAAATAGTTTCTCTGGTGTGAAAAACTAAAAGTGTAAATAAGATCCAAATTGTATAACTGACAATGTGAAATAGGAAGAAAAGGGCTAAAGTATATGGGAAATGGGAAGAGTAGTGGAAAGGAAATAATGAAAAGAAAAATATGAGAAAAGGATAAAATGGAAACAAAGACTTTGTAAATCAAAGAGGGTGGAGGGGACGAAGGAGGGCAGGGGTATGGGGAAAAAATGACAATCAAGATCTGTCATGTAAAGGTACAAGATCCCAATGATGAATTTAACTCTATTGTATACTTAAAAAATACCGATAAACTCAATGAGGAAAAAAAAAAATCAAGTGTTTCCTCTTTCCAAACTTACTCCTAACAAAGATTAAATTTGTGCTGATGTGTCATAAACATCAAAGTACCAGTTGAGAAGGGTTCATTGGGTATCAGAAAGCCTTAGTGTTTAGTAGGAAAGAGGTGAGTAACATGATTTTAGACTCTTTGAAGAGTGTCTCTAATTCTTTGAACAACGACAAAAAAAGCCCTTATACCTAGCCCCATGCATTTTGAGGGAAATTTAGCATTGAATGCCATCTTTTCTTAAGAAGAAAATATAAAATATCAAAGGATAATCAGACCACAATTACAGATTTTTAATAAGTATGGATGTAGTTACCAAGAAACATGATAAGCAGGTATTGTACTTTTCAGTTCTTTCTTCACACATACTTATAGGAATATGTGTGAGTAAATAAATACAGATCTTGAGAAAAGTACTTTTTGGCAGTGTAGGACTAATAAATAAGGAGTCTACTCTCTGTTAGGAGGTAAGACAGTGAATGAAGGATAGAGAATATTTGAGTCATTTGCTTATAAATCAGATTTAATGTTTTTAAACTTATAACAAGTTGTCCAGTTGAATCTTTCTCAGTGTCTCCTTCTCCGAATGTACTCTTTCAAAAGAGCTCCTACAAGCCTAGGGGTGATTCTGAAGTTGGCATCACACTGGCTGGTCCTCGTCTCACTTGAATTAGTAGAACCTGTGTGCCTTAGACGTATTTACCCTGCTGAGGAAAGGGTGATGTTAAAACCAAGAGTAGTTGTTTAGCTAGAGAAAGAATGATTAATGCAAACAGGAAAAATGGAGTTGAAAACAGCATGTGGGCAGATCAGAGATTTGAGTTTGAGAACTCACGGAGAGTTTGAGTTAAGGTTTTGGACATTCAGTAACCCTAAAAGTAATGTCCTTCTTTTTAAACTGTTTTGTAAATTTTCAGTGTTCCAGTGTGATGGAGTAATTAAGAAAAGGATATTAGCCATTTATTACATTTTTTAATGATAAGCTTGGCTCTGGAAGATCCTCACATATGGATGTAGATAGCACTTCAGAGCAGCTTTAGCAGTTACTGAATTGGAAAATAGTGCCAGTAAGCTAATTTTAATTTCATCTCCTTGTTTAAACTGGTTGCCTTGCCTTCCTCAAGCAGTATGATCTTTTCTTTAATTGTATAGCCTTTAATTAATGCACCAGTGAGGAAGATAGAAAACAATTCATTTATATAATTGCAACTAGCCTGTCATACACAACTTGGGAAGCAGCAAATCCCACAGCATGGGGTCCACATTATGCAACTTGGGCTGGCATTTAAATCAATTTCTTTTCATTGAAAATATATTAACTCTAATCCTTTTAAGTGTGTAAGTAATGCATGTATAAATCTGCATTGTACAACTATAAAATCTGTTTCCTAACCTCAATAATTTTAGTTAAGTAAATCTACAGTAGTAATTAATTTGTCATCTTACACATTGAGAAAATTGTAGTCATAAAGAATAAGGAAATACTTGAAACAAATGGTATCATAGAATTATATAATACATAGGATTCTGGTCTGTATTATTTATCTATTTTTGCATTTTAAAAAAAATCACACCAAAATTTAGCACCTTGAGACAGCACATTTTTCTCAGAGATTTTGATAGCCAGAGTCTGAAAGTGGTTTTCAGAGTGATTGTAGAACCACTGTGTAGTCTGCGAAGGCAGCAATAAAGATGTTGGCCTGGGCTGTTGTCATCTCAAGACTTGACTAGCAGTGAAGAATGTACTTCCAAGCCCACTCTTTATTATAGACCTGAATTTCTTTCTGGCTATTCGCTGGAGATATCCTCTTCCCACTCCTTGGATATCTCCACGATAGAGTAATTTTATGACCTGGTCCCTAGTTTTATCCAGTGTGAGTGGTATGAAAGAGTAACAGAAAGAGAAAAATGTTCCCCAAACAAGAGCCTGTTGCTGCCTTCTTTCTGTATTGTAATTTGATGTGACGTATCATCATTTCTACTACATTGCATTTGTTAAAAGCAAGCCACTGAGACCATCCCTCACTCAAATGGAAGGGAGCTGAATTATAGCTTTTAAAGGGAGAAATACTTTGAGAATTTGTGCATATATGTTTTAAAGCATATATACACTTTAAATAGACTAGTGACTTTTAAAGGTAGGCATGTGTTTTTCCCCCTTATTTCACAGATGAGAAAGTTAGGAAGCACAGAAAAATTAGGTGGCTTGTGCAAGAACATATAGCCATTTGAGACATATAATCCATGCATCATGAATATCTGTATTTACATGTTTGCACAGATCTCATTTGTCCAATAATCATCAGAGAATATTATCAATAACATATAGGTGCTCTTTTAAATGAAAAAAAATTCTAAACTTATTAGGTGGCAATTTTCCCAAGATTCATATTTCTTGCCTGCTTCCTCAAAAGCGGTATATCAAAATTGAGGAGGTCACTCTTTATGCTGTCGGTATTAGGAATATTATTTAGATTTTCATTGAATAAAACAGTGATATAGCCCTAATCTGTTGTTTTCCCCCACATCAACAGTCCCATTCTACTCTCCATAGTTGTATCTGCTTTTACACATCCTGCATGCTTTGCTTTGGACAATCACTTCTTTCTCTTCATTATATTGTTATTAAGTGAACTCCCTCCACCCATCTCATTTCATGTGAATGAATATTTGTTGAACTTAGATTTGATTTGTGGACCTGGCTAGCTAGTGACAGATACAAAGATCAATGAGACATCATCTCTCCTCAAAGAACCTACTATATGTCTTGTTAGGGATAAAGGTGGCCCACAGAGATATGATTATAATATTAAAATATAATGATTTTCCATAATTTCATTTTTCTGAGACAAATGGAGGAGGATCTTTAGCTATCAGATATGGAATTTGAAAGAATAATAGAGATGTTTGGGATAGAGGAGAAAGAGAAGAGAATTTTTCATAAGAAAATAATATGTTCATTTCACAAAGGTTTTGTAAGATCACTTGATTTTAAACATTTCCAGTAGTTTAATGAGGTTGGACATTGTGGATTAATAGTGGGTGCAGAATATCAGTGTTTCACAAGTTAATGGCAAGGGATTGTGTTTGGAGTAAATGATTCATTATGTATCCTTTAGATTCAATGTGTGTGCTTTGGAATCAGACTATTTGATGTCCATTTTCATCTCTGCCGTTTGCTAACTGTGCAACTTTGGGCCAAGTTGCTCAAGTTTGTTTTCTTAAAAACTAGATAATATTGCCTGCTTCCTAGTGCTTTGAAAGGATTTAGTGAAATACATGCAAAACATTCAGCACAGTGACTGCACTCAGTAAGGATTCAGCAAATATTAATTTTAATTATCATCATCAATTTGTTCTAAGGATTATACTATGCTTTTAGTTTGGAGAAGGCTATCTCAACTGCATAAGCAACAGGGTGACACAATCAGATTTGTGTATTTTCACAGATAACAGTGCCAAGTGTTCAGGGCAAACTTGTTAGCCCCTCTGCTCTCTTTCCCTCCTGTCTAAGGGCCTGCAAATAGAATGGCTTAGGTAGAGCTCTGGCTCATGAAGAAGACAGTTGATCATTCATTAAGCAAACACTGTCTGAGCCTTTACTGTGTACTATGCACCAAACAAAATTCCTGCCCCAACTTGGATTTTACTCAAATTACTCATTATAAAATTAAACTCTGAACTGTCTGAGGAGGAGGCATGTAAGCAAGTTTAGAGGTCTCCTGCACTTGGACCAGCAGTAGTAGATTATGATGCTATTAACATGTCTCTGAAAAAGCTACAGAGATAGGTTAAAGCGTGAAAGGTGCCTGTGCTAATTATTTACTAAGTATTTATATGTGTATTCTTGAGTATGTGTATTTTTTGAGGTACTGCAGATTGACACCAGGACCCAAGTTCTTTATGACTGAGCTACTTCCCCAGCCCGCTGTATGTTTTTTTAAATGAGAGAAATACAATATTTTATGTTAATTATCTCCTTAGGTAAACTTTATGGACAAGTTTCTTATTCTTAACTCACTAAAGAGATGTAACTAGAAATATTGGACATCAGATTTAATTCACCTCCTTACTGCTTTCAAGAAATATATACTTGTTTTCTCTTCAAATAATTATGTGATTAAAGATTACAATATCTAAAAGTAATTTTGTATACATAAATGGAAGATTTTTTATAAGAGCACTAGTCTCAATATATCTGATAAATACCATAACTGTTATATTGACATCAGTCCTGCTTGCTAATTCAGCTAATTCAAAAAACAAAGTTGCAAGTTCAGTTTGATGAAATGAATATAATGAAAAAGGGGAAGAGCTGAATAGTAGGCAAGCATGTGGAAAGGGCATCCCACTCAGCTTGGAAGGGCCAGAGATAGTGTCCCACAAGGGGTGACAGCTGAAATTAATCATGCAAACAGAGCAGTCTAGTCAGGGGGAAGTTCTGTATTAAGGCCAAGAATTACCCGGGAAGAAGTGAGTGTATGTGATATCTTTACTGTGAGGGGTAAGTGCTGGGCTAGACTTGTAACCCTGAGACTGTATCAAAAAGGCTTCTATGCCATTTAGTCTAAGACCAGTGATATTCCATAAATACGTTCTTGCAGGGGAGCGACTATAAAACTTGTATATTTAAAATGTTATTTTAATAAACATATAGATAAAAGATGGAAGATATCAGGGTCACAGCCAAAGAACCAACTATGAGTCTATTCCTATAATACCAGCTAAATGAGTGATGGTGTGAACTAACCCAGTGGCAATGGGCCTAGAAAAAGTAGGTTGCTTTCAGGAATATTAGGAAGATAGAAGCAATAGGATTTAGTGTTCCACTTAATGGAGAAGGGGCCTTTAGGTTTCTGGGCAAAACTGATTGGATTAAGCTAAGGAATTAGAATACAAGTAAGTTTAGACATGAAAATATTCTATTAGTAAAAGTATGATTAAATAAAAAAAATTATATTTGATCACTCTTTCCAAAGAAGACAGTAAAAAATTCACAAACACTGCTTTCACAATTAGATGAGGTGCAATTCAACACTGATTTTTCTTTAGTATTGTATGGAAAATAATATTCCATAGTTTAAAATATTTGAATACTGAATACAATTACAGGCTTGGTTAGGTATGTGTGCTTCCCCCTCTGGCTGACAGATTTTTGATGTCAGGGCTGACTGAGACAGTTTAAAGGGATGGACTGAATTATTTTCGTATCCACCACTTCTGTTTATACAGAAATTACACTTGACTGTAGTGACACTAATCATGGTAGAACTGATCAAATTCAGCTTCCCTGCTGATGAGCTCAGTCAATAAACCATTCATGACTGACAGGTGCTCCTGTTCCTGTCTTCCTTTCCTGATTTCGTTGTCTACTCCTAAACACATTGGCATTTCATAAACTACCTTCTTTTATGCTCCCACTTCTGTGTCCGTTCAAAGGACGTGCCAGGGAGGCTTTACTTGATCAGAGACATAGCTAACATTTTCATTTCTCCACCTTTTTATTTTCCCTCTACAAAAATATAGAGGCAGGGGAGCTTTGTGCCCTGGACTCATGCTAGTTTACTAAAGACTGTGTTCTCCATTTGGAAATGTATTTCTAAATACACTAAATAAAATGCATAGGACTACAAAGACATCCAGTTCCATTACTATACACTTGTAAAAATATTATTTAAAAGTATCTGATATCACAATTTGTCATCACATTTTATAATTTAATTTAAAAGCTCTATCATGTACTTTAACAATTTCAAATTAGTTGTCAGTGTTACTTTGATATATCTACAACTGTAATATAATAGAAGAATTCTAGTTTTTACTGGTGACAAATCTACCACAACTTCTTTGGTGTCTTACTACTTTTGTAATTGAAGGGAAAGTTAAATTTCCATTAGTGTTCGGTGAATGTGTACTTTTTCCTATTCCATGTTCATTGATCCCTGAATTCAGTGGCTCCCAGTTTAAGGACTTCTGGTATGGGATAATGCTTCTAAAAATTTAGTGTGCATGAGAATTATCTGGAAAGCTTGTTAAAATGCTGATTTATGAGAGATGCTGACTCAGAAGGTCTGGGTGGAGTTCTAGAGGGTGTATTGTAAGCATAAAGCCAATGGGATTCCTATAAATCATGTTCTTGAATCATCTTTTGAGAAATACAAGCTTGGAATATAGAACAAGATTTTCAAGGACATTTGGGAGAAGGTGGGGCTTTGGTGGGTCATTACCCTTGGGTCAACATTCCAACTTTAATATCTGTTCTATAATAATAACAGTTACGTTATTAGAGAAATGAAATCTAGAAAATGTTCTATGGCTGTTTAGAATGAAAATAGAATATATTATATGAAGTAAATGGTAAAGAAATAATGAATTATTACTATTTGTCAAATCAACATTCTTCTCTGAAGGATACAATTTTTAAGACAAGCTTTAGGACATTTGAAAAAATATTACTAAAGCATAGCGAGGAGTAATAATCATAAATGCAATGCAGTGTAGTCCTATGACATTGAAATCATTTCAGTAATTTTACAGTACATTTGAATTGCGGCACCATTCATCCACTGAGTTTCCATTAACTTTGCTTAAAATCTCTCTGTCCACAAAGAAGCACAAGTGTAAAGTTTCTCCTTCATGCTCAGAGACTTGGCTTGAATCACAATGCTGCAGAAGATAATTGTTATTAATTAAACCATTCCTATCAGGCTGGGTTTTGTTTTAGTGCATATTGAACATGTTCATAACCTCTGCTGTCTCCATTACTGGGAAGGAAAAATAAGAGAGTACTGTTCTTTGACTCTCCCCAGCTCTCCTGGGGTTTCCCTGGTGTCATTGAATAGCCTTTTTCATTGGCTCATACCTTTTAAAAAAAGAAGTGGGGGCACAATACTATAACACGTTGCAGAGCAAGCTCATCATTGTCAAATTAGATTCACTGACCTTCACTGCCATTTACCAGGAAGAGACAGTCAGCATATCAAGGACGGTTTGTAGTGAGTAAACCCACATTAAGTTCCACTCAGTGGAAACCAGCTCAGACAAACCTTTGTGCTGTTTTAACACATTGGCTTATAACTCCCGACAGATTAAATACCGTGATGCAGAGATTTAAGTAAAAAAAAAAAAAAAAAAATATATATATATTCACATAAATTTTTATTTTTAATTTAAAATTCTTTCCAAAGGACTCACATATAGAATACACATATACATTGAGCACATGTAGAGAAAATCCACTGCTTCCCTAATTTAGAAAAGAAATCATTGATTTCCTTACATGATAAAATATGGCTGGCATGGTCACAGGGTGTACTTTGGCTTTAAAAATGCATACACATACAAAAAATATCACTTAACTCATGAATCTTTTTCTTTTCTGTTTTCAAGTTATTTCCCTTTTAGCACAGTGTTAACCCTTTGTAGGAGTTTTGCCATTGTAATGAGAATTCATTAATTCATTCACCTGTTGTCTTAGTCCACTTTATGCTGTTACAACAGAAAATCGTAGACTGGGTGATGAAGAAAATAAGTTTATTTCCTAAGAGGAGGATGGGAAATCAGGACCTAGAGTCCTATGTCAGGTAAGGGCTTTCTTTCTGAGTTGACCCATGGTAAAAAGAGGAAGGGAGAGGGATATGCTTTTGTGTACATGTTAAAGGGAGGAGAGGATGGGGCCAAATTCATTCTTAGGAACTAACTCCTAGGGCACCTAATCTACTCTACATTAACTCATTAGTCCACTTATGAGGTCAAAGAGCTCATGAATAAATCACTTCTTAAATTCCCCACCTCTGAACACTGTTGCCGTAGGGCTTTGGTTTTCAAATGATGAATTGTAGGGGACGCTCTCAAAACACTTGGGTTCTAATAAGTGTTACTCACTATTCTAAAGGTATGTCGTATAAAGATCCTTCATAGCTCTTTTATGAGGAGAGGACATATATAAGGTATTATGGGCGATGTTTAAAGAAATAGCTCAGGGACAGATCTTGAATAATAAATGAAATGTTTTAAAGTTTTAAAGTGAGTCATTCTCAGGCTGAGATGTAGCTCAATGGCAGCAGACTTTTCCAGCATACATGACACCCTGAGTTCAGTTCCTAGCCACACACACACACTGTGAGTTGTCTACCTGTGCTTGATCTCTTGATACTGAGGTTACTAGTTAGTTTTGTGATCTGCCTTATTTTACTGAGATAGAATAGCCTGTTCTACTCTAACTTGTTTCCACTTTATAATATACTTATGCTCATTAGGGGGAAGACATCTCTGACACTTGAATCTAGGGAGGCGAAAAGAATTTCTTCTTTGTATATATTTACAATGGTGATTCTGAGAAGTTCACCTTATGGCAGTGTTTAACCTAACGAGAAAAATAAAGAGGTTTAGAGAAAGGGAGCCTTGAAATTTAAATTTTTAGTTCTTATCCCCTTAAAGAATGGTGTAGTAAAAATGGCCCAACCCCAGATTTTTCTTTCATTTGGATTTTTTAAAAAATCAGTATCTTGATCCCTATATTGTGTGACTAACATAGGATCACTCATTTTATTTTACATAGTTAAAAATACATTTATTGGTTTTTGAAAAAAAAAAATTAAATTGTCTTTGTTTTTGTGTTTCCAGCACCTGTAGGGGATAGGCACTTGGGGGTCTCTAGTCTCTGAATTGGCTGTGTTCCTCCATATATTTTAGAAGCTGCTATGTTTGGGCCGGGATTTAGCTTAGTGGTTCTGCTGCCTGCTTTGCAAGTGCAAGGTCCAGCTGGTACCACAAAAAAAAAAAAAAAAAAAAAAAAAGACTCCATTTGCATACATTCTGTTGGCTGGGTTACAGTAGCACAAGGCCAAACCCAGTATCATTTGGGTAGGGAAGTAAAATCTGACTTCAGTAAGAAATGCAAAGTCATATGACAAAGGCATATATCCTGCATGGGTAGGATAAGAGAGAAGAATGAAGGTCAAAAATGCAATACACAATAGTTAAAAATCAGTTTATTATTAGGACAAGAGGAGCCAAGAATCTAGGGGTGAGAATGTAGAATATATTTAGTTTAGCTGCAGTTTGTTCGCTATCTCCTAGAGTGCAAAATTGTGATGGTGAAAATTCCAAGGATCGGATTTAGGAAGCTTAGGCCTAGTAAAACTACTTTTGTTTTGGAGTTTCTTTGAAGGAAAGAACCTAAAGAAAACAAATTAAGGTTCTTAGAGCTTTGGAACCTCAAATATTTCAATCACTTTGTGTCGATGAATTTTCAAGTGAATTGAAACAAAAATAAACGTGTTAACAATCTATATCTTTCTTATTACTGGTAGAAAATGAAGCTGCCAAGTGTAGCATATGTTAAGATGTTCTATGGATGGAGAAAAATAATTGAGAAGTCCTTTTGGTTTGAGGAGGAATAATAATTAAGAACCTGTCTGTTGTTAGATGGAACCTCAGTCATTAGGAATGTTTTGATAAAAATTCATGTATTGCACAGATAGCTATTTTATTTAGTTCTTAATGTGATAGAGACTAAAAACATTCATCATCTTATACCTAATTTATTTTCACAAAGTGGTGGAATGTGTTGAAACATGTTATCTTATATCACTTCTTTCAAATCAATATGTGCTTTTCTTCACACTTGGTACTTCTTTCTATAAGTACTTAACTTGCCAGGTAACTCTGATGTTGAAGAAAATATATGTCTGTGTATATGGATCTCTGTCTGTCTGTCTGTCTGTCTGTCTATCTATCTATCTCTATCTATCTTATCTATTGACAAAGACAGAGAGACAAAGTGAAGATATTCCTGACTTCTCTTATTCTAATAGACTATTAGCTATGTTGATTTTATTTTTCCCTCTTATCCTACCCACTTATGGTTTATATCCTTTGTCAAATGAAAAAATATATGTTCATGTAAGTGTATGCATATGATTTGATCAATGAGGGATAATTATTCCACTTTCTTTACTATGTACACTATCATTTTGAAAATATTCTCAGAGCAACCAATGATACTGTGGCATTCGGTGTCCTCAGTGGAAATCAGAGATGGTAGAGGTAGATTTTGTTTTGGAATATTTTGATCATCAGTCAAGGCCTGAAGATGAGCAAGAAGGTAGCTTGGTGAAGAAAGGGTAGACATTCCTGTGCCCTTGCAGTGAGAAGAGTTTGTGAAAGGCCTTATAGTGAGACTGTGGAGTCAGTGAGTCAGGCCTGAAGAGTGCTAACTGGGAAGAGGGGGCTGGGTATGAGGACTGCTGAGCAAGAAGGCTAGAGAGATGAGGAGAGGTGATAGTGCTCATACTTGTTTTCCATCATGGAAACTGAGGGAAGGAATGGATCTTGTTCATATGAATTTTATAGCAAGCTAATGGACAGATTTAGAAATATAGACTAGAGTAGTGGAAATGGGGTTGCAGAGAAATGAAGATAAGAAAGCTATTTTGGGTGAGGAATCACTGTGACTTGATGGATTTGATATTGAAGGAGAGATTGCCAAGAAGGTTGAAAAAGAACTTAACCTTCTGCCTGGAATAGCTACCGCAAGTGCAGTTGGCATTCCTTCCCCAAATGATGAAACGCCATATTGAGAAAGGGAGTTTAATTTAGAACTTGGGGTTTAAAGAGCTTTGGGCTTCTTGACAGAGGTGTGTAGTATGTAGGTGGATGTAGGGACTAAAAGTTTAGGCAAAATGATATGGGCTGTATGTAAAAATATGGACCTCATCAATGTCTATATAGCAATAAAGATCAGTGTGTGGGTTTGCCCAAGGACAGAATATGAGATAAGAGAGGAAGGTTTAAGTTCTATAGGAAAATATTTAAATACCAGGCAAAGAAAGTATCACTTGCAAAGAAGTATCAAAGGAAAGTCTAGGAACAAAGAGAAAAGCAAATGAGTAAAAAGGACAATTATACAAATTGACAGGTACCATTTACTTGAGCTCTGGGATATGCTAGGCACTGTGAATTCCTAAGTATTTTATGTGGATTGCTTTATTAAATCATGATAGTGATTGTAGAAGGCGCCACTATTAACTTTATGTTGTAAAATAAATTTTGAGTCAGAGTGAAGTTAATGAATTAGTTCACAATTACAAAAATAGAGAATGTTGGGGCCAAATTTGATCCTAAGGACTCTGATTCTAGAGCCATAGCTCTTGTAACTGTGAATTACAAATTGTGAATTCTTAATGTCACTAGAGTTTCAAAAATATGCTGCTGTATGGTCTGTTAAATAAAAATTATTCTAACAGATATTTTGTAAAATGTTTTTGTAAAATATAATCCCCTTATATATCTAAATAAAATGATCAAGGTGGCTCAGCATAAGAGTGGAACTTGGGACTTGGAAGCTATTAACATTAATATTCTTACCAAATTTAATAGTGGAAATTTGTAGATGCTGTAATTATGGGTCACTCATATGCAATATTTTATAGTTCATAAATTATAAAAACTTATATGTATTTTATAAGAAAAGCTAAATGCAATTTTAAAATGTCTGCCTAAATGTACTCCTAGAAAGGTTAAATGAAGTGATGTATTGGAGTGTTTGATAAGGTGTTAGACATCTATTAAATATTGAATATGGTGACATTGCAGGCATGATATCATACTGCCACACTATTTCTTTCAAAATGAGAAACTGAAAAAATGCATGAAAGAACACAGAGCAGTTATGTATTTTTACATGTATCTATATATCTATATATATATATAACTATATAGATATATATGTTACTCTACAATTAGAAAGCTTAATCTACACACTAGAGTATTTTGTTTTATCATGTTATATACTTTATACTGTTCTCCCATATGTCTTCTTGGTCAGGAGAACAGGTGCAAATTACAAGACCTAAAATGTTGAATAAAATATTCCATTTTTGTTCATATTTAAGAAATAAAGCATTGATTCTATTTAACGCAGGCTTGATTGCAGTAACCTTTCACAAGGTGGATAAAA
Source organism: Fukomys damarensis (assembly GCF_012274545.1). Taxonomy (NCBI): domain Eukaryota; kingdom Metazoa; phylum Chordata; class Mammalia; order Rodentia; family Bathyergidae; genus Fukomys; species Fukomys damarensis. Next base: position 112,236,073 of record NW_022900928.1, on the reverse strand, counting down.
GTCATGGAACCAATATTTCTATGGGAGAAGATTAGAGTTATGATCAATATTGCTACCATTATTTTTTAAGTAGCAGAGACATCCATTCTTCCCCAGCAACCCGCTATGAAGACCAAGCATGCATGAACAGAGTTTAGTGTCATAATCAAATAAAACTTACAGTGAAGATTATCTCACATGAATTTAATGATATGCATAATTGTTATTCTACTGCATGATAATTAGGCATGAATGTAAGCAGTTCTTGTAAATGATGGTAATTTGTTTGATTTTTACCACAGCTGATCTATGCACAGACAGAACAAATCTGGAAACATAATAGATGATGGTGGGAGGTAGACAGGAATCTGTTTCTGAGTACATTGGCTTTCCATCTCCAGATTGATTTCAAAATATTCTGCTTTTAGGAGAAAGAAGGACAGTAAAGAAGAATGGAGGGGAAAATGAAAGTACAAAAGAGGAGAAAAATAATGCTGTTTGTTACTGGCTGAATTTTGTGACGCTAAAAACTGTGAGGTACTAACCCTCTGTTCTTCAGAATGTGACCTTCTTTGGAAATAGATCGTAAGTGTAATTAAAGGTGGAGTCTCACTAGAGGACTCCTAATGCAGTAAGAATGATCTTTGTAAGAAAGCAGTCATGTGAAGACAAAAACCCAAGGAGAACATGGTGTAGAGATAGAAGTAGAATAAAAGTAGCCTTGCTTGCCTGAGCCACCGAGATGGACTAAGCAAGCCAAGGTCCTGCCCCAAGCCTTTGAAGGAAGCATGGCCCTTAATTTTGAACTTCCCTCACCTCTAGAAGTGTGGAAAAAAAAAAATCATTTCTTTAGTTCTAACACCAGTTTTTGGTACATTATGATGACAGTCCTGGGAAATTAATAGACCAGACTTACAAGTTATATTTCCCATTCAGATTCTGGGAGCAATTGGGTATTTTTGTTGAACTCCTTCTGCCTATCTAATATGGTCTTGAATACTGAAGTTAAGCACTGCTGAACAAGATAAACATAGTCCCTGCTCTGTGGGGCTTTCTAATCTATGACTTCCACATTCCTATTCTCATGGTATTTTTGTTGTTGTTGTTGTTTTACTAAAACAACTGACAAACTACATTCAAGTAATTTGCTGTCATGTCTGTTTCTCCCATAAAATAGTAAAATCTTAAGGATAGGAGAATACTATGTCTAAAAGAAATACGCAGTGCATGGAAAAGATTGAATAAATTTAAATTCATGGATAAAAGGAGGACTTTGTTTTTTGGGGGGAGGTACTGGGTATCAAACTCGGGCCCTTGAGCTTGCAAGGCAGGCAGCAAAACCACTGAGCCAAATCTCCAGACAGGACTTTGTTTTTAAATGGAGAAGTAGAGATAATGGAAGAGCTTGTGTGGGTATGTGCATGTATGTGTGTATGCATGAGTTTGACTTTTTAAGAATAAAAATACCTTGGCTTCTTTGCACTTTGAGAATTAGGACACGTTTGAGACATCTTCAATTGCATGTGCTAAACTGCTGTTTCTATTTTTACCTCCGTGTAAGTTAGCAAAGTATTTTCTTTGCTTTGGTGATAGTGTAGACTTTATTACAATACTGTTGAATTTTGTATGTTGTTTATTTTCATGTAAAATTTACAACACCTTTTAGCGTTTTATGACCCATTTCATTTTATGGATCCATAAAAACCAATAAATATTTTTAAAAAAGAATTCATATAATGAGCATGATGGCTTAAAATGTCTGTGTCACTATATGTGAACTTTTAAAGATGAACCTCCAGGCAGCAGTTGGACATTTTATAAACAAGTACAGCATAAAAAGATAAATTCATAATAAAATATGCTTTCTATGCTTTATTTATGTGGTTATAAAATTGAATTTTAAGATAAAATCTCATCATTTAATTACCCTCCTCAAACTGTGATTTACTCTGGCTTTCCATCCACCGATCTGCTTCATCCTTACTTCTTTGTAAGTGCCTAATAGATTTTATTCTGTATGTTTCCCTCCCCTAAAATTAAGGGACACTTAGGACATTTGATCTGCCAATTTTGTCACCTTTAGTTTCAAACGCTAAGGAAATTCCAAAAATAATAACTTCTTCATTCTTATACCTCAATAAAATAATATGCAATGAAACACACCTAAAGAACTACTCCTGTTCCTCTGTATTGTGTTAAGTGTGTTGGTCCTACATTAAAACATTCACGGTCTTCTTTATAAACAAAATTTCCTGAACAGCTAATTTTTAGTCGATTTTCATTATAAAAAAATAGAACAATGTTGTATAAGCCTGTGGCTGTGACAGAGATTGGTACTACTATGCCATTTTAACTTTTCTCTAACCCTAAATCCAAAGACTGCTCCTTAGGAATTGTACTGCCCCCTTGTGATGCATAGGGTAATAACATAGAAACCAAATCCGCTAATCCATATTGTTCATTAATGAATGAAAATTCCAACACATAGCCTGCATAAAAATATTAATGCAGTTAAGTAGTGTATGTGCCGTAACTTCTCTGATAATGCAGTGATCATTTGGGATATCTTAAAGGTGAAAAGAAGGAAAAAAAACAATAAATTATTTGTGAGAGAGAGTGACAAAAAGACAATAGATCTAAGAAAATTAAGGATTCCTCTTGTTTACAAGTGCAAATGTGAGAACTTTACTTCACTAGTTCAAAAGCCTGTGCTGCCATTCAGGCTTACCAATGAGCTTCAGACAGAAGGTGACAACAAAACAAAACTTTATTATAACAGAACTTTACTTTTAGTAGATTTGATTTTGTTCTATGATATCTTCCATCCTAAAGGATATTTTCAGTCTTGGCCCTTCATTTACTTATTTCTGCTTGAGAGTCAGCTTATTTTTCTTTATGAGATGTTTACAAAAAGATTTTTAGAGTTATGTACTATGGTACAGAGTGGTTCCTGAGTGCTTCATTTTTAACTGTGAGTTCCAATCTTTGAGTTTTATCATGTGTGTTTTAGGGTGTAATAATCCTCAGCTAATGTCTCTTTACTGTATACTACCTAGGGCCTCTTTACGTGATTCTGAACATAAAATTACAGAGCTAGCAGTGACCACAGAGATCACCTTACCTAACCCTTAAATTACTCATAATTAGGTCTCCATGTACTATATCATGGGAAATTTAATTATTGCACAATTATATTGTAATTCTTGTTTTGAAAGTTTATCAGCAACAATAACAGCTAGGCTCTTCTGTGCTGACTAGCTTTGTTCCCAGATGCCTCTTTCATCTATCTTGTCCCAATGTCAGTTTTATCCTATCTGAACCGGTATCTTCTTGCTTGAACAGATCCTCAGGCTTTGAGGGACAATCGGAGAGGGGAAGAAAAGTCTGGCACTGTTCTACTCCTGCACTTTCAAAATCTATTGAGAAAACAAATCCAGGGATGTGCAGACTTCACTGCACACACTGAATTGGTGTTTGTCCACTGTTAATTAAAAAACATTAAATAGAGTAAATGCTCGCAGTAGTTAGGGACCTCTCTGCAAAAAGCCCCCTAGCTGTTCAGAGATAAATAATGTAGGGGCCCCAGAGGAGTTTAAATGTTGCTGGCGTTGCTATGGAATTTCAATGCTTTGGAGGCAACACTATGCTTTATGCAAGTTAAAGTCCCCAGGCAGCACTTGGCCCTTGAGTGCTGATGTTTCAAAGAAGAAAGAGAAGGAATACTGCATATTTTCAAATGAAGTATACTTACTTAGCTAAGAATTGTTTTTCTACTCACTTAGCACCATATGCTTTTACGGTTCTGTTCTCTACAATATTTAGTACTTGTGTATTTGGCTATTTAATTAACGTTGGATTTGAAGACAGAGTGAAATTGGCAGAAGGCAGAGACTAGAATAAAACCAGTCAGGCAATTGGCAGGCTGTAACCATTTGAGATAATAGATATGTACAACAGTGTTATTAAGTAGCCCAGTCTAAAATAAATAAATAAATAAATAAATAACTGAAACATTGCTTAAGCAATTTCTTACTTTAGCTAAATTCTGGGGCTGGAAGTTGGAGATATTGGCCATAGAAGTCAAGCAGTATTATCATGATGCCAGGATAATGTGAAACTGAATGAAACAGAGGGTTTCTAACTGTGCCGAGAAAGGCAATTTTGATCAGGACCCCTAGTGGTGATGCACCAGGAAGACTAAGTGAGCTCCATGTCCCTTGGGTCCATGAGGAAACAAGGAGTGTACACTGGGAATAAATTCCTTGGTTGTAAGACTGAGCAGCGTCAAATCACCCAGGATTTACAGAGTCGTGAGGAGACAGGGAGTAGTTTTAAAAGATGAGTGTAAAGAATGGATATACTCAGCAGTCACAGAGTTCTAAAATAGATTGATAAAGGAAGAAATAGGGAAAGTGAGAATGAGAAAGTACCTCTAAATAGGCTCCCATGGCTTGTCCCTGATGTTTGCTTGGCTCAGTGATGGCAGGGCAGTGCCAAGGCTTACATTTGGCTGTTGAATTTCAAATGTAGGGTGCATTAGCAAGTTGTAGAGTGACTGGGCTGGATAGCTCTATAGCTAAATTTTCTATGGTACTTTTGTTGTTGTTTGATCAAGGGAAGGCAATATAGCAATGCATGGAAAAGGATTATGTGTCATTTTTAGGTATTCTCTCCTTTTGTGTTCTAGAGTAATTCTAGGATGGCATGTGAAATGCTTTTGATACTGGAAGAAGGTTAGTTTTATACTAGACAACAGTGGAATTTATAATGAATGGTACCAAAACACCTCTCACAGAGGAATATGAAGGTGTAGTCATGAAGCAAAAGGAAGCTCTGAGAGTAGTTCAGTGAGCATTAGTTATTCAATCATTATTCTAGTAATGTCTGGGAAATAGATTACCATTCAAGTCAAAGGACTGTAGCTTGAGAACTTTTAAAAACATTATTTAGTTTCTTTAATTTCAAATGGTTTGTTTTCCTCTAACTACTGTTTTAAAACTTAAATATCCATGGACAGTGCAGACATATATCTTCATATTTTATTTAGAAATAGTCAACAATTTTAGAATATGCTTATGAAAAGCCACATTGCTAAAATAAACAGAAGTCTGAAGAGTGCACATTCACTTACATGTAAAGCTTTCCTTTATTATTCCAAAAAAATCTGTTATGAGTGTAACAATATCCTGGACTTTAGATATATTAGATCAGTGATAACTTTATATTGTTTTGTCTCTAATATTATTATTGTTCTGCCTGAGTTACAGTACATCAGTATTAATTGAAACCCATGAAATGCTATAGCACTGTATCTGGCCTCCCAACCAGAAATGGTAAAAAAGAGAATTTTAGGCTTTATGTCTAGCTCCTAAAATAAGAATGAAATGACAATGCAACTGAAACCAGAATAGTTTTTGTAAATGAATTTTATGGGAATATATATTGAGTAAATAATGCAGACTTTTTATGAAAGAAGTAAAGTTCTTCAGGTAGGTGTTGTAGGTAATTATAAGGATTTTGTCAAAAAAACTTCATAATTAGGCCATTGGAATGGATTAAAAAAACATTTGTAAGTTGACTGATCATTGGCAATTTAACCATATTTTAATTATTTTGTACTTTTTTTTGAAAAATACACTTCTGAGTTAATGTTTTATGGATTTTTTAGCAGAAATTCAGTTCATGGTAAATCTTGAACATCAAGCGACAGGATATGATTGAATAAGTAATGAAGAATTAGTAGTATTTAACACAAATTTTCAAAGAATAGAGCTATATGTGTAAAAATAGGAATGGAACATAACATGTGAGAGTTCATGCTCAAAATAAAAGTATCAAAAAATCTTATTAGCATGCCTCAAACAGAATCATCAAAGAATTCTCTATAAAGCTACCAAAGATGCAGTGGCATCAAATCCATTTTCTATGTCTGATGCATTTCTCACTAGCTTTCTTATGTCCGGTTGACTTATATTTGAACAAAGTGCAAGCAGAAATAGCCTTGTAATGGAGTCAGTTAAAGATTTTGTATTTTATTCCTTTTTCCCCCCGTGGCTATACAAATAATGTATTTAATCAGTCTGTTTTTCTTTAATCTAGTCCTTCAGTTCCTTTCCCATGACTCCTAAATAGTACAAGGTCATGGTATCTAGTTTATATAGGAAATTTTATCACTTCATTGATAATTCATGAAAAATTTCAAAACGTTGCTCTGAAAGTCCTTTTCAAGAGTACCCAAACTTTGAATTCTTGGCAGTTAGTCTTATAATTGGGGCTCTTGATACCATCTCTTAGCTGATTTACAGTTAAAGAAAAAAGAATAGAACTGTTTTATAAATTGTACAAGGCTTTATAAGTGTTTATTAAACTGTGTGTGGTAGATAAGTTTGTGTCAAGTTGATTGCCTTGGGAGCTACATAGGTATTAGTAAAGTGCACTTCTGGATGTGTCTTGGCCAATCATGGAGGCTATATATGGTCATGGGTACCATATATGATACCTGGCCCTTCCCCTCTGCTCCTGTTTTCTTTTTCTATTTCCCTGACATTTTCTATTTCCTTCTGCCATATGTTGTCATGGTGGTTCTGCCTTGCAAAGAGTCAGTCATAAACTAAATCCCCTGAAACCGCGAGCCAGATTAAGCATCTCTTCCTTGAAATTGTAAATGTGTGATATTATACTGGCAGTGGGAGAGGTGACCAATACACTATAATGATAGCTATGATAAATTAATATGCTAATCCATTGGTATTAAATTGTCATAAAACTGTTAGGTGCAGGTGTTAATACATTTAAACAAACATGATTTTGGAAACTAACTTTACCAACCAGTTTAATTTCAAGTTGATTATTCCCTGCTTTTTTGTCTACAAAGTGTCCTCCATGAAATTCTTTTAAAAGACAAGTGGATTAAAATATTACTTGAAATATGGGATTTGTTGTAAAGATTTTAAGGATTGTATTTATCCTATAATATCACTTAACTTCTTTTTATATATGCTATATTGCTTTATTAAAACAACTCTTTTTAGAAAAATTACCTTTTAACAAGGTACACTTAACTTCATGTAACCAGGACTTTTAAAATTAAGACATTATTAAGGATCTATTTTCTAATTACACAAGTGACTAGTGCTGTTTAGCCAAATGTCCTTAAGCACACATACCAAGTTTTATATACCATTTTCCTGCTGGCAGCAGAGCATTTTGCTTAGTCTTTTCCATACAACTCAAAAGTTTCATGAAACTTGTTAGTGGAATACAAGGCCCGGTGCCATGCAGAACTGGATAGTTTCTTTCCTTTCCCTGATTAGTTGTTTGACCTTTGTGGAGTACTTTCACTTCTCATGGGCACTGTTCTCTCATCTAATTATATAAGGTGGAGTTAATGATCTCTAAGAATCTTTGTGATTGTGTTACTATAAATATCTAAAATAGCATTTGACTTATATTTGAACAAGGAATTCTAGAATTCCAACATTTCAGTACTTATCCTTCCACACATTCATTATAAATTTATTGTGCAGTGGGTAATACACTACTTGCAATTGCTCAAACGCATTTGTAGTGAACAAAACAATATTTGCACTCATAAAGCTTACATTTTAAATAAATATAAAACATGGCTCGTGTCAAAATGTGACATGAAGTGTAATGCTTTGGCAAAGGGCTGTTCAAAGTGCCATACACAGACCAATGTTGGTAAGTTACTGGTCCACCAGCTAAATCCACACACCCACAGTTAGCTTTTTGAAACTTTTACATCAACATTCAGAAATAAGAAAGATAGCTCTATGGCAAGATCTCAATGTATAAGTGAAACATTATAGGAGAAGATGTCAGAAAAGTAATACAGGTTCAAATGGCATCAGGGCCTTTCAGATTTAGATAAGTATTTTTTAAATTTTTATTCTGATCGATATGATAAACCATTGGGGATAGTTAAACAAAGGAGATGATTTATCTGATTTAAAGTTTTAATGATATAAAATAATTTTATATCTGGTTTGAAGTGGACTCTAGGGAGATAAAAAAAATGCAGGAATATCAAGAAAAACCTATTGCAGCATTCCTCTGAAAACTACAGAGACTTAAAGTAGGAAGTGGGGGGTAATCAGTGGGAGGTGATGTTAGAGTATCAGGTAGTGCCTACAGGATTTGTGTGTGCCTTAGATTATTGGTTGAAGAAAAAAAGGGAAGAATTGGCTGCTTGTTTTTACCCACTTAATGGTGGAATAAGAGGCGAGGAAGGGAGAGGTTGCCATTTATTGAGATTGGAGGTTCAAGGAAATTGGAAGGTAGGAATGGATAAACCGTTTTAGAAAAATCTTTTTAATAAAGAAAAAAATGATTTTAGAGTGTTGGAACAGCCTTTCTATGTGAACTCGCTGGTTCTACGTGAATTCACAGAATGAAGCCCATTTGTAACTAAAAGTATTACTTGTAGGAATTTGTCTTTTTTTTTTTTTTTTGCATCTATTTTCTTTTTCCAGTGTAGAATAAAAAAATGAGAAGAGAATGAGTCAAAAAGGAAAGGGTATTACGGAGCCAAGTTTCTTCACTTAAAAAACTGGATTGTACTTGCTGAAATTGGACTACTTTAAAACTCTTTTGTTATGATTTAAAAATCTAATGACTATCACCTGTAGGAACTGCCACATACTTCTAGGAAATGCATGAGTAGTAACAGAATAAGTCTGTAGTTCTAAATTGATTTAAGGTAAGCTGTGCTTAACATGTACATAGTTCTTCTAATTCATAGGTATTTTTACTTGAATAAAATGTATTACTGTTGGACCCAAATAATTCAGTTAAGTAATGATACATTTTTAAATCAGAACTGGTTTGACTTCCAATTCTTCCACCAGTTAATTCTATTCTCTTGTTATATTACTTAACTTTTTGAGTCTCGGTCTTCTTATCTGTGAAAGAGATAATTATAATTGTGTTTAATATGTTTGCTATCAGGATTAAAGGGTCATGTACATAGAAAGCACTTAGAATTTCTGTACTTTTTTTCCTTTCTTTGAGTTTATTGGTACATTTTAAGTATACAGGATAGTTACATTCACTATTGGGATCTTGTACCTTTACATGACAGGTCTTGGTTCTCACTTTTTCCCCTTGTCCCTGCCCTCCCTTCACCCCCTCCTCCCTTTCCTATTTACAAATACTTTATTTCCATTTTTTCATTTTCTCATTTTTTTCCTTTTCCCTTATTACCTTTCCCCTACCCTTCCCATTTTCCCTTCTGTACTTCTAATAGTAATATAATTCATTATTTTAAAAACAGTCTTATAGCAAAAATATGAAATTATATAAATTAACGTTAAGTTGAAAGCAGTATCACATAATTTTGTGTATGAAATACAAATTCCCCACAAAGCACATTATCATTATATAATGCAAACATGTTAATCATAAAAAGAACATCTCAAATTTATCATATCTTTGAATTAAAGAATATGAAAGGAAAAAATCTAAAAAGAAAACAAAATGAACAATAAGTTTGATCATAGTTAACTTATTCAGAATAGTTTGTTGATTAAAACTCAGCTTTCAGGGCTGGGGATTTGGCTCAATGGTTCCCCTACCTGCCTTGCAAGCACAAGGGCCCGTGTTCGATCCCTGGTACCAAAAAAAAAAAAAAAAAAAAAAAAAAAAAAAATCAGCTTTTAATGGAATAGTTTGAAAAAATCCATCCACACTATACTTATAATTTTCCTTATCTGTTTTCATAAGGAATTATTTCAGCAAAGCTATGTATGAACTTGAGAATAGTGTAGTGTCATGGCATTTCTTCACATACGCTTCTCAATAGATTGGCAACACCATTGCTACTGTTACAGAGAAACACCTGCTAGGAAAGGGCTTCTTACAAAAAATATCTACCTTTTCTAGAATAAATTGAAATTTATTTTGTGTGAGGGGGCATTATTCTCTGTGTTTTATTGTTGATAAGATAAATTTTGACTTTGATTTTGAATCTTCACTAGAAGAAGTGTATCAAAGTCAGAACAATCATTTATCTTTAATAGAATTTAACTATTATTTCTAACGATTTTACATGGAATTTCTTTTATAATGAAAAATACCATGAATTTGAGACGTAGATCTTATCATTCCTTTCACACTGATTCTAATATCATATAGTCTAGTATCATGGCTGTCCAATTAACGTTTGTTGAATAAATGCATCGCAGGGCAAGAGAATGAGTGGTAGTGCCTTAGTGGTGGTTACCTCCCAATCAAACACCCAGCCACAATTAATACTGTGAAACTGGTTGTGCTTATTCTTGGAAGTATGATTTTATGTTGTAAAAATAAGCATCTACCTCTCATTTAAATTTATTTTAGAGGGACCAAAATACTGTAGATTATAGAATCTCACTTCTAAAAAATAAGTTTGGTTATGAGAAAACAATTTAAAAAGTTATGATATTCTGTGTTTTATGATCATTCTATATTACTTTTGAATATGTGAGAGTAATGTGACTAAGAATTGGCTACTAAACTGGGCGTGGGGGTGCACACCTATAATCCCAGCAATCCAGAGGCTGAGGCAGGAGGATCGCTGAGTTCAAGACCAGCGTGGGCTACATAGCGAGTTCCAAGTCAGACTCAACTACATAGTGAGACCCTGTCTCAAAAAAACAAAAAAACAAAACAAAACAAAAAAAGAATTGGCTCCTAAAACATTTCAAAATACTTTGTTAAAAGAGATCTCAGCCTAGACTTTACATGAGGATTGCCTAAAGACATACTAAAGGGTCTTTAGTCAAAATAGAAGTCTTCTGAACCCCTTTTTTCTTACCCCAGGGAAGACTGTAGGAGAATTTTTGAATTTGAAAGCATATTACCTACACACAGATTTGCCCCTGAATGAGCAAGTTTGGATGGATGATGACTGGAGACAAGGCAGAGGCCTCCATTTGCTGTTAGGCAGATTCATGACTACAGACACATAGATCAAGACAGCCTGCATTCTGGTGCCCAGGCAGGCACCCTGGCCTGGAGCTTATTTCCTCCAGAAGAAGGGCACCCTATGGATTTGTGCAGTTGTGCTTTCAAAGTCCTGGCTTACAAAATGCCTCAAAGGAAGAGAAACCTGAGGTGAGAGAAGTACATGTTTCTCTCTTGCTTGTCACAGATTTCTCCATTATTGTTATAGCATGATTGCCCCTAAACCTGCCATTGCATGTTATCAACCAAGTAAATATTTACTGGTAGATACTAATAAAAAATAAACAAAATAAAAAATAGAACAAAAAAGGAAGTCTCATTCTGAAACTAGTATGAGACAGACAATAGATAGAACATTTCTTAGTATTTATTAATGCTTAAGAAATCCGTCTTGCTCTGGGAGAATAGCATCACATTAGAAATATCAAGTCTGTATTTTCTTCTTTTATATATTTCTAGTGGGATAAAATCTTCCCCTCACTGGCACTTTAATTACAATCATGTCAGAGGTCTCACAGAGCAAAGGCATCACAATCATGCCCAGTTTTATTACACACAAGGGAATGGTTGAAAGAACGCTAATCTGGGGAGGAAAGATGTTTGCTAATGTTTACATACTTAGCTCCCACTGGCATTTCGCCAGCTTGGAGGTTTGCATTGTCCCTCTTAATCTGAGAACGTGCATCCAGATTCACAGCAAGACCTCAAGGAGAGCCAGATGATGGGGCAGATGGCAGATGACTAATTTGGCAAGCCTTGATGAGTGGAAATTGTTTGCTTTAATTGCTTGTCAAGTCCAGTACCTACATTAAAGATAAGGACCTAACGTTTCCACAGAAAACAAAATATTATGAAAAAATTGAAAAGGAATTGGTGTGTGTGTGAAAGGGTCAGAGAATAAAAATGTCAGAGAATTTTGACAAGATAGTGATAAGGGGAATGTTATGTCATCCAATATCAATGACAGAAGTGTAATTTATTATTAAATTCTTACAATTATGTTTGTTTACTTTCAGTGTAGGAATTTAATGAGATATACATTGAGACAATGTTTAACGCCAGAAAATTCACAAACAGGAATCAAAGTTAAATATAAGCGGATATAGGTTATCTGTTGTTATTCTCTATACTGAAAATCATTTAAATTATTGCAGGTTTTCTGAGCTAATATTTAAAATATAAAATGGAAAAAATTAGACACACTGCAAAGATTATACTGAGGTAACTGAATGAGAGTAGAACACTCAGGGAACATTCAGTGGTAGGAGATACTCACATAACATTTTTTACTTCTATCTTTTTGTTACAGTTTCTCGTTATAAAGTCAACCCTTTTGTAATATAGTTTAACAGTTAAGAATGTTTGAGTATATTTAGAGACTATTGTGAGGAAACAAGTAAAATAAGGGATAATTAAATTTTAGGAAGATCAGCTCTTAGCAGTCTAAAATAGTCTATGGAGTTGCCTTTCAACTATCCATCCATAAAATGTCTCCCCTGGCTACAGCTTTATTAGTGAGGGCTGTAATATAAATGTCCTTTTCTTTTGGCTCAAGGATTGGTCAGGAAGTATTTTAGTTTGCTTCACAAGTTTTCATGTTTTATCACTTTGGGATTCAGGAAAATGATGCTAGAAGGATGAACATACAGAGAATAAAGTCACATTTTAAAAAAATGATAGCAGTTTTTACATTGCATGAGCTTTATGTCTAGTTTTATATGATATAAATCATTACACATATGTTCTATTTTGGTACTCCTATTTTTATTTCCTTAATACTTTTTTATTGGTACACTTAAGGTATGCAGGGTAGTGACGTGCATCATTGGAAATTTGCACCTTTACATAATCCATATTGGGTCTTATTTTTTCCCCATTCTCCTGCCCTCCTTTCAACCTCTCCACCTCTCCCTATCTACATTCTTTATGGCTGAGTGGCACTCCATTTTACACAAAAAAACACATTTTCTTTATCCAGTCTCCTGTTGACGGGTAGTTTGGCTGTTTCCAAGTTTTAGTTTTACAAACTGTGCCTCTATAAACATGGGTGATTGTATATCACTGTGTTCTCATTTTTTAATTATTTTGTAAACACACGCAGCAGAGGGATAGTCCCATAGTCAAATGGGACTTCTAATCCTAGTAGTTTCAGAGATATCCACACTGATTTCCATAGTGGTGGCACCAGTCTCCACTCCCACCAGCGGTGGAGCAGATTTTCTCTTTCCGCAGAGTCCCTCCAGGATTCATCATGGGTTGATTTCATGATAGCAGTCATTCTTTCTGGTGTGAGGTGGAATCTCAGTGTTGTTTTCACTTGCATCTCTCAAATGACCAGTAATGTTGAACATTTTTTCATATTTTTATTTGCTATTTCACTTCTTTGTCTGAGAAATGTCTGTTCATTTCAGATGCCCATTTTTGGATTGGGTCTTTAAATTTGGGACATCTGATTTTTTTAAGGTCTTTAGGTCTTTATATATTCTACATAGTAGACCTTTGTCTGAGGAAGAGCTGGTGAAAAGTTTTTCCCACATTGTGGGTTGTCTCTGTTGGTTGTTTCTCTTGCTGTACAGAAGCTTTTTAAAATGAAGAGATCCCACTTGTTAATTGTTTGTGCTAGTTCATTGCCAACTGAGGTTTTGTTCATAAAATATTTTCCTACCTCAAAGTCTTCTAGAGTTCTACCTAATCTCTTTTCCAGCTGATTTAGTGTTTCTGTTTTAATATTTAGAACTTTAATCCTTTTCAATTTTAGTTGAGTGCATAGTGAAAGATAGGGGTCTAATTTTAATCTTTGGCAGGTTGAAATTTAGTTTTTCTAACACCATTTTTAAAAGAGGCTATCTTTCCTCCAATGAGGGTGTTTGCCTCCTTTGTTGAAGATGAGGTGGCTGAGAATGTCTGGAGTTATTTCTGCATCTTCTAATCCATTCTACTGGTCTTCAGGTCTGTTTCTTTGTGTGTCTTTGCCAGTACTATATTATTCTTATCACAGTAGCTTTGTAGTATAGTTTCAAATCAGGGATTGTGATACCCTCTACCTTGTGTTTGTTGCCTAGAATTGCTTTTGCTATTCTGGATTTCTTCTTGTTCCAAATGAATTTTTGGATTGTTTTCTCAAGGTCTGTGAAGTATGCTGCTGGGATTTCTATTGGGATTGCATTGAGTCTATGTAGCAGTTTTAGAAGTATGGCCATTTTTACTATGTTGATTCTTCCTATCCAGGAGTAAGGAATGTCTTTCCATTTTCTGATATCTTCTTCAATCTCTTTTTTTTCAGAGTGTTGTAGTTTTCAGAGTAGAAGTCTTATATTTCCTTTGTTAGATAGATTCCTAGGTGTTTCATTTTTTTGGATGCTATTTTGAAAGGGATTGTTTCTGAAAAAAAGAACTATAGGCCAATCTCACTAATGAACATAGAGGCAAAAATCTTTAATAAGATACACACAAATAGAATGCAGGAGATCATTCAGAAGATCTTGCATCCTGACCAAGTGGGATTCATGTCAGGGATGCAGGGATGGTTCAATATATGCAAATAAATAAATGTAATACACTGTATAAAGAGCCAAGGACAAAAACCATGGGATCATCTCAATAAATGCAGAAAAAACATTTGACAAAATCCAAAACACATTTATGATAAAATCCCTCCATAAAAATGGAATAGATGGTCTCTACCTCAATCTGATAAAATCCATCTATGAAAAACCTACAGTCAATATCATACTTAATGGTCAAAAATTGAAAACCTTCATGCTAAAATCAGGAACAAGACAAGGATGTCCACTATCACCACTCCTGTTCAATATATTTTTGGAAACAGCCACAGCAATTAGACAAGAGGAGGGAATAAAGGGAATGAAGATAGGAAATGAAGTCAAATTGTAATTATTTGCAGATGACATGATACTATACTTAGAAGACCCCAAGAACTCCACCAAAAGTCTTCCAGACAATAATGAAATTCAGCAAAGTAGCTGGCTACAAGGTTAGCACATAAAAATCAATAGCTTTTCTGTATGTGAAAAACAGATTCACTTAATGATTATATAGAATATGAAACTTCTGAAATATCTTATTTCAGTTATTTTGAGTGTAGTGACATTTGATTAAAATATTTAAAAGCAATGATAAGTACTTTGTACTATTAAAACTACCAGTGATAATTAATAAAAAAGATAAAATCCAGAAGCATAGTATATTAATGAATTATTAAGTGTGTTTCAGGAATACAAGTGTCGTTCAATATTTATAATTCATTAATAATTTAATAATTTCAACAACTAGGAAAACGTACATGCCAAATTTAAACTTTTTCTTATAAAATAAAACAATAACCCTAGTTAAGTGAATATATAATTGAATATATAACATTATAAAAACATATGCTGAAACAAGGGAAGCATTTCTGTGAATGTTAGAGGAATGCCCATAAATTGAGAAACAAATATCTTAGAAGGCCTGAGTTCATAATACCTAAATGGCTTATTAACGGCTGACATTCAGTACTACACTCTGCATCTTAGGTACATAGTTCGAAACTCAAAGTGGTGAAATAATTTATTCAGATTCATTCAGCTTTCAAAAAGTAGAGGAACCAGCATATGATGCTGACTCAATTCTGATTCTTAGTAATTCCAACAGACATTTATTTATTCAGGAAATATTGGCTGAAATGCTGCTACATGCCTGTGGAATTTGCATTTTAGTGTGCAAACATATAATAAAGTAAATGAGAAAATAAATAATTTCAGATAGCAACACAACAAATATAAAGAAGGGAAAGAAGACGGAGTACTTTGGGAACTTTAGATACCTATTTTAGATAAAGTTGTTAAGGCATTTCTGCAGTGGTCTAACATTTGAACAAAGATTTGAGTAGAAGTTCTTCAGGCTAGATATTTCTGTAACTCGTCACACAGTAATATATTTATATCTCTACTTCTTCTACTCCTCATGATATATTTCCTTTGTGTCCTGCAAGAACCTCAGCTTGTCATAGGTCTTTGTGTGGTGGGGTGGCCCAAATCTTTATTGGACCATTAGTAGTCCTGCATTTGGTTGTAGTTTTCCATCTGTTTCTATACTACAGGGCTGGTGACTGTGCTAACAAACATTGTTGTCTTCCTTATTCCTATGTACACTGTGGAGTAGTAGACCAATTTTCCTTTGATAGTAAGGACCAGTTGCTCTAGCTAGCTTTTAGTTCTTCTTTGCCTGTTGATTCAGAGGTATGAGGAGCCCAGAGTTACTGGGTGGTGTTTTTAATATCAGTTCAGTGGAATCATTGTTATGTTTTCTGGTGGAGCACAATGTGTAGAAACTTGATACCTGTTTAATAAGGTGGTGAGTGAAAGGCTTATCTGAAAGAGTGAAACTTTTGCCAAGATATGTAAAAATTATTAAAAGCTCTGGTAAGAATTTGGATTTTATATTGCATGTGGTTGGAAGACAACCAACACTTTTAGTAAGAGAGTGACTTGAACAATGTATGGTTAAAAAAAAAGAGATAATTGTGGTCTTCGTGTGAAGAATGAATTAAAACGGAAACTACTGTATGGAAATCTTGTATGTCAGTTAGGAAACTACTGGCTCAGTTCAGGGGAAAGATAGCAGTGGCTTGAATTAAATGACTAAAGCATATTTGACGCCATTTGGGACTCCATTTGACCCTGTTTGACCCCTTTTGTATTTTGAACCCAGTGCTGACCATCTTGACATTTCCACATAGCTTTCAAATGACTCAGTAATAGTAATTGAAAATAAGGTTTACTATAGGCCTAGGTTTTAAATGCTCAACAGGCTGCATTAACTTGAAGCATATTTATTATGTTAACATTTCTTAAAGGGAAAGTGTTTATTAATGTTGAGCTGCATAGAAAAAGTAAATTTTATTGTCTCAGTGATGGTGGTGCTGATTGTTTCTATGCAGGCACTTTCTGAATTATTCACATTCAATATACATGACTTAGATATACAGCTTGCTGCTCCTTTGCCTTGCAGAACTACATGAGCTTTTACAAATAACATTGCAAACTTTATCAATAAATGTCTTTCCATGATACTAGGTGAATAGTAGATGTTAAAGGAGTAAGTACGCACATCTTTATTTACATTTCCTGATAGTGCTTTTGATTGGAGTGTTAGGCAAAAATCTGATTTAGTTATCCCCCCCCACCCTGTTGTAACTGTTCTACTTTGTTTTTGTTTTGAGTACCAGAGATCGAATTCTGGCCCTTGCACTTGCGAGGCAGGTGGCAGAACCATTGAACTAAATCCCTGTCCTCTATAACCTCTAAACCCCTTGTAAGCAAGTTGAGTACTGGTTTCATAACCATAGTGGGCCTGGAGACAGTAATTGATTTTTGGTATTAATACGGATCACATTTTTTCATTTGCTTCTCTTTTGAGAATGAATCAAATGAATAATTGTATTAACTAACATTTTTATATTGCTGCAATCTCCTAAATCTTAATTTATTTTTTAAGCTCGATGTGGACAATATAGTTCTCTCACTGTTGGATGTAAATCTCAATAAGAATAAAAGGTCTGTGTCTTCTGGAAGGATAGCTACATTTGTAACTGAATCGATACTGAATAGAATAATTGGTGATTTTATTAAGGCTTTCCATATAGCTTCATTCCTGGAGTTATGTTCAGAATGGAAACTCTAGGGAGCACATGTAAATTTAGGGTTTCTGGAGATGAAAATATTGTAAGCTTATAGTTTAAGGAGTTTATAATAGTGTTGGCAAAGGGACTGCATTTTGTTAAACTTGTTTTGGCTGTTAAAGAAGATTTTTCAATTCTGTTTTGATAAACAGTTTTGTGAAATCAATGAAACTTGATGGCTTAAGCATCGTCTTGTATATATTGCCTGATTGTAAAATCAATTGACAAATGGAAGTTGTGAGACATTCACTGAAGGCTTTATGAAGAGAGGTGCAAATAATTTTTATGCATCTGTTCAAACTAATTCTTTAAAAATCAGTCTGTCTTTCGAGATAAAAGTTATGATGAACACAGTATTGATTCTAGATACTTTGAATCAGACATAAATACAAGGGAATGCTTACTGAGATAAAAAATATTTCCTAAATTAAACAGTCTATAGAAAAGAATCCAAACATTAGAATGTTTGGAGAATGAAGTAATCTGATTAGCTAGATTTTCTGTTTATGGAAGGATATCAGTTTTGTTGAAAAATATTTCTAAACATAATTATTTTAATTTTGCTTCTTTAATAAGGATTATAGAAAGCAAAGCTGATCATTTATTGAACAGTGAAAGATTTTTTGAATTGAGGATCACTTTCTGAATACCAATTTTAATTACTTTAATATCTAATAAATGAATATTATTTAATGATAATTTCTTGGAAAGCATTGTGCCTTATAGCTCAGCAGACACAAAATAATGACAGATGTATTGCATCTGTCTTCAAAGAGTTCATAGCATTTTATTGGTGTTTATACTGTAAATAGATTAGTAAAATATAGGGCAGCCTATGTCCATTATGAATTTAAATGAAATTGTTTTGAATGAACATCAACAATAAAAATTTACTACAAATTTAAAACTATTCAGATTCAAATAACTTTATATATCCTTTTCCCACATGCAGAATGGGAAACATGAAATAATATCTATGTATTGCAATTACAGTAATAGGTGTGAGTGCCAATCTGTCTCAGTTTGTATAGCAAAGGTCAGAATACACTAAACATTTTGGATATCTTTTAACTAGATCATTACATAGTAAATTTTTAGTATGTTACATTAAAATGTGAGATTAATTTCAAATCAAAGAAGCTAGTACAATATGAGTTGCACAAAAGTTTCAGTGTAGCATTGGTTATGTTTTCAGTATGGTGCATAAAGTTTATTGACTATAGTGGTGTGCTTTTTATTTATTTTCAGGAGTGGTTGCATCAAAATAGAAGTTTGTTCACTTGGAATTTAATAATTAAAATCTTTATTTCATAAAACTATATAATAATGCCTCTTCTCAACAGATATTTTATAAGTTTATAAAAAGTTTTTAAAACTTTTCTAAGGACAAAATAATAAAGATCTGGACTAAGTATTTTTCCAAGAGAGGCTTTCATATATAATGAGAAAAATCCTGGAATTAGATCTTGACTGATAAGGAATTTGTACTCGAATCAATTGTTTCATGTCTTCCTGCTTGTGTTGAATACTATTGCAGTTCTCAAAAGAAATTCGTTATTCTTATTTATTCATTTTAATCAGGGAAACTCTATAGAACCAATAAAATGTTCAGGTGATGAAAAATAAATTTTGTTTTATTATGAATTCAACAAACTTCCAAAACCAGGCAGAATAAGTGAAATTACTTAAGATGTAAAGCATATAATTTATTTAGAATTTACTGGTCATTTGTCCTATCTGTAGTATTTTAGCAAATAGAACCAATGTCACCATCATCTTGCTGTTAATAATAATAGCACAATGGAGCACAACAGTTGTTTAAAAATCCTGCTACTTTTAGCTTATTTCTCAGCCATTTTAAAATGTGTCCCTTTACTGTGGACCAACATGGTGGTTCATTTTTAGTTGTCATATCACTATTCGTGGCAGTAGGCTGGATGAAAGCATAAAGGAAGCAAAATTAGGTTTCAGATATGCTTTAAATAATGTTCTGGGAAAGTGACACACAACATGTTAGAGCTTATTCCACTGTACAAACTTATGGCCAAAGAAAGGAGAGCAAAGTGTAATCTATGTTTTGAGTGACTATATTTATCAGCTTTCCCTTTGCTGGACACAGTAACTGATACTCACACCTATAAAAAAGAGGCCAGGTTTAATTCAGCTTTTGTTTAAAGGGGATTCCTTCCATGGTCATCTGTCTTCAAGGCAGAAACATCATAGTAGATGCGTGAAGCAGAGCTATTTAGTTCGTGTCATCCAGGAAGCAGAGCAGGGGAACAGTACCAGAGAGGAAGGAAGACCACAGGAAGACCCTAAGACCACAGCTCTATGACCTACCACAACATGCTCGGAACTGTGCTTCATCCATCCATCCATCCCCAGCCGCATCCCAAAGCCAATCAAGTCAGCACTCCAGCTTACCTGCCACAGAGGCCATATGTCCAGGTGCAAAGTGTGCAGTGTCGCGAGATCCAGGAAGAGGAGAATGAATATCAGATTGTAGCCATCCTTGCCTGTGCACCCGACGTTATTAGTACACAAAACTTCTTTCTGAAAGGCAACAAATGAGTTTTCACATGGTCTCTTGGGACTTGGCAATTAGCAGAGAGAACAGGAAGGGTAGATAGAAAGTGATCAGCTGATAGGACCCCAGAGGGAGAGAAAGGAAGTAATTTTTAACATTTATTTAAATGTGTAATTTCAGAGAAAAATCATCTAAAGAATATGTATTGTTTTCATAGAGCTGCTATAATAAAGTGTCACAATACATGGCTTAAAGCAGCAGCAGTCTATTCTATTATGGTTCTGGCAGTTGGAAATCCCAAAACAAGCAGGGCCATACTCTCTCTGAGACTCTTGGCAGAATCCTTGGCATTCCTTGGCTTACAGTAGCATCACTCAACTCTGTGTTTTCAGTTCTAGGGCTTTTCTCTTTGTGTTTTTGCATGTGCATGGGCTATTTCTGTGCTTAAAGGAAGATCTGTATCATATTGGATCAGAGCTCACCCTGATGGTCTCATCTTGGTTACAAAAGACCTTTTCCAAACGTAGTCACAGTGTTAGTTTTCTGGTTACTACATCAAATACATGAGATCATTAATTTGGAAAGAGAAAATGTTTATTTTGGCTCATGATTTCTGTTCCGTGTCTTTAAAATTATTTGCACATTGTATTTTTGTTTTAAATTCAGTGTATGTTATATAACGTGAGGAAGATTATTTACAATCTATTTTAATTTTACATTCTAAGAGTCGTACTATAATTTTATTAGTCAAAGATTAGAATCAGTATACAAATGATAAAGATCATATACAGTTAGATATAATAAACCATGAGGAAGAATTAAACTCTGGCTCTAGAACACAAAAATATCAACACACAAAACACACCTAGGTGAGTACACTCATATGCTCACAGAAGATTAAAGACTACCTCCATTAAAGATGGAAGACTGAGAAAACTTATTGTTAGTCCATTATACTTCAGAACACTCATGAACATATACTGTGATGAACCAGCTGATATAAATACCTTAGATTTTGTTACTCATCTTGTTTGTAGTATATGGAAAAATATTTTGAACTAAGTTGTTTAACATATATTTTGAAGAAGGAATTCTTAAGGTCTTACAGACATAACAATCAAAAATTTAGACAGCTTATTTTACAAAGACAATAAATATTTTTAAAACAAAATTGTTACTGTTATCTCTTGATTGTGATTTATTGACGTCTGCCACTTACTCTCCAGAAAAATAAAATATTACAAATCCTAAAGAAAAAATGTTTAAATGAAAGCAAATGCATTTATATGCTTCATATGCTCAGAGCAATTAGATTTTTAAGTTTATTTTCTTAAAAGATAAACTTATAGTATTTCTGTGGAAGCCATTCCCTCTTACTCTCTGGCTAGCATGTGTAATTTGGGAATATAAAAGTGAAGGTATTTATCAGTAGGAGGACATATAACATTTAGGGATGTTTGAAATATTTTAATGCAGGGGATTGAGGTAGACTGTTGTGGAGGATACTTTCATTGTGTATGTCATGAAAAGGTTCTATAACTTCATGTGTATCTTTTGTCTTCTCAGTGTGTGCAGGAACAGAGAATAAACTCAGCTCTCTCTCGGACCTGGAACAGCAGTACCGAGCCTTACGAAAATACTATGAGAACTGTGAGGTGGTTATGGGCAACCTGGAGATCACCAGCATAGAGCACAACCGGGATCTCTCCTTCCTGCGGGTAAAGCTCTCTCTCCTTTCTCTGTGGGTTGACGGTGGTGTGGAAAGTGAGACGCGCTTGCTTGAACCTCGTAGTTATGTTCTTCTGCCTGCTGTAATGATAGGCAGAAGATAAGTGGTGCAGAAGAATATCCAGAAAAAGAAAAAGTGTGGCAATGCCATGATGACTGAGCCCCACCTGTGTGTGCAGCAGCTGCTGTCTCCATGAGATTGGTTAAGTGTTCTGTCGGGGTGTAGTACACATATTTTGCCCATCCAGCTTTTTTCTGACAGGTTGAGTACTAAGAGGATCAGAGGATCAGTCAGATGAGGATTGGTGGCTTTAGCCATTCATCTGTTTTGCCCTATTTTCATCACTTTGGACTTTTTAGTCTATATCATATTAGCATCAGGAGACTAACACTGAAAGAAAACGAGGAATCAGTTTTAGAAAGCCTATGAATGATTTAATGTTGACTAATGAGAAATCACATGTACTTACATAGACAGATAAATGTACCACACAGATGGGTATGTGTGTGTATGAAATTATTCTGAGACAATCATTCCTTCTGGACGCTTCATTGTGCTCTCATTTAACCTGACTGGTAGCAGGCTAACAATAGCAGTTCAAGTTCTGCTTTAACTGCAACAGTTACAGGAAAATCTGAATGTCAAAAGGACTGTGCCAAAATAGATTAGGGTGTGGTCTTTGTAGGAATTTACTTTTATACAAGAATTACTAGATGCATTTTCAACAATAGGATCCCTGGAATATATGTATTGTTCAATAATATTTAAATATTATCAAAGGAGCACTGGCTTATATAAATCAGAATTAAATGTTCCAAGTATGAATATAATAAACTGAGGGAGAGTAAATTATTTTAAAAACTATGATACTCAATATTTTTTATCTTAGAAGAGCAGTAAAAATGCTACTTAAATATTCTTGAAAAATACATCTAGAATTAGTAGTAAACAGAAAAGTACCCACCTGAAAATATAAGTAACTCTATTTAGCTTAAGATTTCTTTTTTTAAAATGATACTTTTATTATAGCTAGTTAGGTGAATGAAGGTTTTTTAAATCCTATTTCTTGGTTGATGGAATTCTGGTTTCACAGGTGCCAAACTGTTTCAGTAGTTGTAATTTTTAATTGTGAAACCTTTATTTATCAAAAGTAGATGGTAAAAGTTGGATCCTAGAGAGTGTGTTGACACTTTTTTGGTGGGCGGTGCTGGTTTTAAAAGAGAATACATACAAGTAATCCTATAATAACATATATAAGAAACTCAATGACATTCCTAATGGAGAATGCTGAATTCTGAAAAAGGGGAATGAAATAGTTTAAATAGTCAGTAGATCATAACAATATGAGAAAATATGTTCAAGTGTAGTTTAAAGATCTCTGATTTCCTCTTTATGTGTGCTTTGCTTTGCTTTCAATACATGGAACTAGCTACCACCTCCAAAATAGTTCTGAATATTGAAAATGATAGTCTTTTTTTTCTTTTTATTGAGTTTATTGGTACAATCTAGGTATACAGTACAGTTACATTCATCATTGGAATCCTGCACCTTGACATAGTAGGTCTTGATTCTCATTTTTTCCCCTTGTCCCTGCCCTCCCTTCACCTCCTCCTCCCCTCCCTATTTACAAACACTTTATTTCCATTTTTTCAGTTTCTCATATTTTTTTCCTCTCCCTTATTACCTTTCCCCCACCCTTCCTACTTTCCCTGCACCTTTAGCCCTTTACTTCCTATTTCTTGTTATTAATTATCTCAGGATCCTGTGTACTATTATAGTTTTACACACCAGAGAAACGATTCGGTATTTCAGTTAAAGACATCTCTGTATGAACATTAAAAATAGGGAATCCTAAAATAAAACTAAAAAGGAAAGTAAAAGAGAAAAGGCAATGATGTAACATTAAAATAATCCTTAATTCTGGAGATGAAAATGGTCCCTTAACATATTTAAATTGCTTCTTGCTTTTGTAGTCTTATCTTATCTTTTTTTCATTATTTAGAGAATACTTTATTAGTTTCTGTAATAAAACCCACATAGATATGACCTTACATATTTAGTACAATGCATTACCTCTGTACACATGGAAAAAAATAAAAAATAAAAATTTAAAAAATTAACATTTCCAGACCAATATGGCTGTCAATTTCTGTACAATGCCAACTCAACACAGTAAATTGGGATAACTTTTTCCAAAGTTGACAGCACCGTTAAAGTTTCCCAAAATGATAGTCTTTAAGTGAAATTAAAAATCCCTTTTACCTTTTATAATCCTTAATATCATAAGTGACAGAGTAGAAAAATGAAAGCTATATTTTAATCAATATTTAACAATCTTTAATCAATATGTAATACCTATAATATGAAAGTAGTATGGAGATGTTTGAGCAAAATTGTCTATACTAGTGACTATGTAACTTTTTTAGGAATCTATTTGAACTAAAAAAAATAAGGTATTAGAATGATTTAGAAAGAATAAGGTAAGCAAGACAGGGAAAAATAATATTTTTACCTGGAACAAGAAAAAAATAATTGCTATTTCCTAAGTCACATCTGTGAAAGTTCATATAATCTGTATTAACCCCTCATATATCTATATTTTCTATTTCTTTCTATATAAAGATAACCGTAATAGTTTTCTTTGCTAAGTGTGAACTTCTGTGATTTGATGCATATTTCTCTCTATAGAAAATAATCATTTGCAATTACGATATGTATTCATGTATTCAAAAATTGATTATAGCTCAAGATATATTAGCAAGTAGTCCATTGTTCTTGATTTCAACAGTGTTGGTTGAAATGTAGCAGAGATGTGTAATGCATAGCTACTATATATGCATGTGTGTACAATGTCAATATTACAGATACATGCAGACATGCATCTTTTTTTTTTTTTTTTTGGTACTGGGGATTGAACTCAGGTCCTTGCACTTGCAAGGCAGGCACTGGAACCACTGAGCTAAATCCCTGGCCCCAGACATTCCTCATTTAACAATAGACGGCTGTTCCTGCAACTAAGTCATTAAATGAATTAGCCTAAATGAGGATGTGTATAAGAGGTACATTAAAACATTTAGAACAAAGAAATGGTGAAAGGAAACTCCAACTTGATAACTTTGCTTTTATTTGCATAGCTTTTCCATGAAGTACTGTAACGTGTAACAAGACATGGACTGTAGTACTGTACTGTACAGTACAACCAGCAATAATTACAGTAGTGTACTGCAGAAGGAGCCACCGTAAGGCTGCACTCCTGCTCACATTCCTGCATTGTAAGTCTGGGTGCAGGTCTTGAGGCCCAGCGGTGGGTGGCATGCCTCAGTCATAGTCCATACAATCATTAAACAGATGGGTCATTAAATGAGGAAAGGAAAAAAAGTATGTATGTTTATAGTTGCTAAGACACAAATAAGAGCCTAGAATCATAAAGTTGTTATAAATTTAAGTGTGTAAGGTTATAGTTTCTAAGACAGAAATAAGAGCCTGGAATCATAAAGAAGGTCTTGAGTTATTAGTAAGTATGAGCGAGGGAGAAAGGAAGCAGTGGTTACTTCTGAAGGATTCTGGGAAGGGTTCATCAGAGAGGTGCTTTAACTGAATGGTGAGAAAATGAATAGGAGGTGAGTGGATTGGAAGAGGAGGACATTCTAATGGCAGTAGTTAGTATAAGTTAAAGCTTAGAGGAAAGGCCCAAAGTCAGAGTTAGGTCCTGAGTGTATAGTGTTTCAGACAGTGGGTATATACATGCAGATAAATCGCATATGTGTTTTCCCTCAAGGAATCTACAGTGTAATGTACATGAAGAGAGGATTTGAAGATGGGATACAACATTACAGTGGAGAAAGTCTTATCCTGTAGATATTTATAAAATGTCAGCACTCAAGTGACATGTTAACATTTTGGAATTAGATAATATAATAAAGGGGATTTGAAAAGAGTTAGATACAGAAGCGGACCAAAGGCACTACACTCCAGTTGCTTCTTTCTTATTTCCTTGGTGATCACGGAATTATAACTACCTTCTTAACGAGTCCTGAAAACAGAGAATGTTTGCCAAAATCTTCATTATACTACACTACTGGATGAGCCATTATTTCAAATTACACCTTGGAATATACTAAAAGCAGTCCATTTAATATAAAATTTATTGAAATAACAATATGGCTCATTAATTCTATTAATAGCCTCCCTCCAAAATAAGTAATGTGGTATTGGCAAATCGTAATAAGTAGACCTCATGTAAAGAAGATCTAGTTATTTTCCCACTATCCTATTATTTCTTACAAGTTTTGAATTATATAAAGGAGCAGTAAACCTGCATAAGCCTATTCTGTGGTTCACATCTCTCTCAGTTATATTAATGTAACCAGGATTCAATGGACCACGTTTTACAACTTTAAAGAGGTTTCACAATTTCCTCTAAGAATGACCTAATTCTATGTGTTTAGAGAGGTACCATGGTTAGTGATCTTAAATTTCATTCTGGATTTATTTCGGCCTTTATAAGCTTATAAATTACTTTTGTTTTAAAGCAATTTTTCCACCTTTATTTTCATCTCTAACAAGGTAGGAATATTTTGTTTTGTTGTTTTGCATGAATCACTCTTAACTTCTGTGGTACATGAGATCAATTTACCCATGTATCCTCTTTATCTTATTTACTTTCTGCATAGTAATTATTTAGAGTAGTAACTGAGATACAGTGTGGTATTTTTGAATGGCAAATGAGTGGGTATTTTCCTTAAATTATCCAGCCACGTTTTATATGTGCCATGTTCTCTAAATGAGCAGGTGAGTGTGTCTTCAAAGTCATGTTATTTCATTGTGACCGCATTATGGACCAGGTTTGTGGGGATGAGATATGACGTGGTTCAATAGCAGTCCCTCCCCATCAGAATTTGTAACTAAGCATTCCCCGTCTGTATGAGTTGGTCTCTTTGTCCACTTGAATACCTGAACACGGTCATCTTTTGTCTTGTAGTCTGAGCGGCAGAGAAAGGCGGGGCAGGGGGGAGGTAAACAACAGAATGGAGGAAATCCAATGACATAAAAAGCAGAACAATAGCCCAGGTTATCCAGTTACCGATGTAGGAACTACAATGGAATAGGGTTTGAGGCTATCCCCCCAAAGAGGAGTTGGTGACCCACTCATGGAGTACCTCTTATTCTCTGACTTCTTGTCATAGAAAAAGAATTTTCAAGACATGTTAGTGAGAAGAATGAAGAGGTTTCCCAGACAGATTTAAAAAGTACACACACAGAGAATAGTGTGGGCTCTTATGAGAGAGGTACATATGATATAGGTGAAGATATTTATGGGGTGTTGAGGGTGTCTTTAAGACAACTGGTCTAGGATGTGTGTTGCCACCCATGCTGGTGGGCTAGGTTATAATGCAAATCATTTGCATGCATTGTAAATTTAGAGATGCGCCATCTGCTGAGTCCATTGCTTCCTTGAGAATAGAAGTGTGTAGGAGAAAGGGCAATTTACCTGTGAAAGGCATGGGTCCAGGACCAGGTTGTAGTCTTGTGTCCTTCAGATCCTTAGGAAATGTTTTCAGTAAATTTCTTGAAAAGGCATGAGTAACTTTGGTGTCTGAAGCTGCAGTTTTTCTTAAAAGTGCAATTTTAAAATTATAGTTTTCCTTGTCTCATTTTGACCTATCTTTATCTTTTCTGTTCTACCTCAGGAACTATTCATTTCCAGGTTCACTTTACTTCTGAAGATTGATTGTGCCCAGTCATTCCTTCCATTTGGGCACATAAGATACTCCTGCAGCTTTACAGAAGCTGTATAATTTCCTCCCTTTTCCACCTTATACTGGATGATATTGTTTCCTTTTACTGTAACTGAAATGCCCCACCTAGATCTCAGAAAGGCAACACAAGTGGGCCTTTGAAATCAGAAAAAGTATATACTTACCATTAATCTTTGGAAAAATCTCTGTAATGTTTTGGAGCTACTTTACTTACACTTTGTTGAACACTGCACATTTTATTGAAATACTTTTAAATGCATTCTTTTCAAAAGGGTTTTATTTTAGTAATTGTTATGCTCTTTTGATCTAGCTTTCTTGTAAACTCCAGTTTTTGCATTTCTTTTTGGAGAAAAAAAATCTAGTTGACTATGTTTAATGTTTGACCCCCAAGACATTACATAGTTGGCTAGAAAAGGCTCTAAAACTTATTTACTATGTATTTTATCACCGTCACAAGGTTAAGGTATATAATAGAAAGCAGCAAGGCATAAAAATCACGGATTTTGCACTATTGTCTTACACTTTGAGAACTCTCTAAGACAAGGCAAAATGTAGCAAGTAATGGGAATGAACTGTTAGACCTTTTACCCTCATTAAAATTCTTGAGAGCTTTCTCTCCTTTGTCATTGCATTGGTCTCCTTGGCACTGCTGGCAATTCCGTAACTCAGCTTTGCCTACAAGGTGCCTGACCTATCAGCTTTTTTACCTTAAATACATTTTCTCATTTTATACTTGTTTTCTAAGGATTCAAATATTAATTATCAACTATAGATAAAGCAGTATAGTATATACTTTAGAGGATTAATTCTATCCTTGTCCGCTGTTATAACAGGCAACATGTTTTTAATCTGTGGCATATTTTAGTTGTATGGAAATCATTTGAAAATAATATAAATTGGTATTATGAAGTTAAAAATTTAACAATATTGTGTGGACTTGGAGTAGTAACAATAACAGTAACTCATTGGACCTCTGTATTATACAGTACAAAGACTTAGGTTTTAGTGATTATTCTTATCTTGTTCTACTAAAGAAGAACATATTGCTTTCAGATTTTAATAGCAGCTTTCAATTTCATTAATGACTAAAGGCAATGAATGAAAAGTCAAAAGTACAGATTTTCTAAACATGAAAATTCCATTTTCAGATAATAAATAATAAACATGTTATTATAAGTATATAACAAACTTTCAAAACATACTTTTATTGTATATTTGTCATACCTATGAGTTTTTTATCTTTCCAGGAATTGCTGCCACTTAAATTTCTATTCTATTAAATGAAAACTGTACAGAAATCATGCAAATAAATTTTCTCTACTAAAGAAAATTTCCTGTTCTTAAACTAAATCATGGCCTTTATCTTTTGTTTAAATTAATATTTTATAATGTTCTCGAACTGTCATCTTCACTTATGAGAATGTGTATGGAATTCTTCATATATGAGGATATTGCTTTTCTACCAGTCCACAAGACACAAAATAAGCATTGTTTTCTGGTGCTGGTGAAGTACTGATTTTATTCTTTTTTTCACACATATTCCTCTTTTGGCTAATGACATACACTTGCAGGAAAAGAAGTGACTCAGAGATGGAAAGATGCTGACTGCCTTACAGGAACCAGAGACCCCAACTTCATTAGTGTGGTTTTGTTACAATAAATCCAGGAACGATGCTTGGCGGTAATGAAGTCAAGTCACTATGCTTTGACCTATTCCTTAGCTATTTACAGTAAGGACAAACAGCCAGACAGTCTTAAAAAATCTGAATTATTTATATTTTAGGCTATGTTTAGCTTTAGTGCCTACTTTTCATTGTCCTTTGACAGTCTAAAGCAGAAGACTGAAATTGAAGCCTCCAGTGTGGGAGGGATTTTTGGATCTGTGTATGTTTCCCATTTCATCTTCACACATATTTACCTCTATGCCTGTGCTAACATGTCTGTCACATAGCCCAATTTATCCTACAATGAATAATTCTTATTTAAATATAAATAATTCACAAAATACTTCTTTAAGTGAAGGACTGATTTATTGAGTAGTTAGTTTAAATACCAGCTACCTCTGCCTATGTTTTAACTCATTAAATACCTACTAGAATGTCTTATGTGAGAGAGATTATTTTGGAGGAGCTGATTAGAATCAGGATAAGCGAAATAGTCATATTTTATATTCATTAAAAATTGGAGAGGAGAACACCATGACATGAAACATTTATGGAATCTTAAAATGGTCCCACATATCTTGTATTCCCACACTTACAAAAAGGCTACTACAGTATTTTCTGATTCAACATGTACATTCCAGCTGTGTACACATTCTGATGGGAAAAAGAGAGTACAATCTGTTTTCTTTAAATCTTTATAAGAAAAAGTGCTATATTCATAACTGCATTAAGTGGTGGGTAAGTAAGTAAAGCTTCTCTATCAAATACTTATAATTGTTTGCTTTTTGTTCACTGTGACAAGTAGTATAAAGTTTTCTTCTGAATAACTAATTGGGAACGCTGTCAAGAGAGGAAAACAAATATCAACATCCAAATCCTTACAACTTGCCATCATTTACTTCAAAGAAGCTATTACTTCACCAAATTATATTGGTTAGGTAAACAAGTATTAGAATAAGATAGGGTGCTCCAAATTCGTAATTCCTCTTTTTGTTTGAATTATATGTAAAACCACATTTGTGGTGAAATGGAACATATTTGCTCTATTTAGATGATGATTTCTTAGCAGGATGAGATGGAGAATACTGAAAAGAAACTAGAGAGAATAATATTATAATGTGTCAGTTGGGTCAAAGCAGACATTCTAGGTTAAATGGAATTTTTAAAGCTTTGATAGTTTCTGCAAGCTGTTTCTAAGATCTTTGAACATAATACATATGCAATTTTGTATGTATGTATTTACAGCTGGCTTTTAAATTGAAACTTGATTTTGTACTAAATCTAATCATGGAACTTGTATTGCATTTGAAAAAGCTATGCAATTTACACTTGGCTTAGAAACTTTTTTTTTCCTCAGAGGTTAAGTACTATTTAATCTGAAAATATACATTGACTCAAAATTCTGATGCTCTTCAGCAATCCTGGAAGACATTTAAAAGATAAAAACGTCTTTACTTGGCAGTTATTTAAACACATTTTTAAATTTCATAAACTTTTAAGTAAAATATGAAAATATATTCAACTTTTCTCTCTTTCATAAAAGATTAAAAATAAAATATTGCCTATTTTTACACTTGATCTTAGCCAAAAGGCCGAGAAGCGATAATATTGCCTATTTTTAAAGATATAAGTTCAACAGAAAGCAAATATTGTGGGTGTGCTTGAAGGAAAGATCAAAATAATAAATAGACCAGCTTTTATAACTGTTAACTTTTATAAATGCATACAAAAATGTGATTGAAATATATGGTAAATGTTTAAATTCTTTTAAATAACAGTAAATGACAGGTCACCATTAATTCTGCTCAAAACACTCCCTGTCCGTGCCAACGCACTTATCCTATCAGTGTTGCTTTCTGAAGCGGTTCTGGAAGTTCTGTTTTGTGTCTTTGGTGGTGTCCTGCGTGCCTTCATTTCCTGAATGGATTAAAAACATTTACTTTCCGCGGTCATTTTGACTTTGGGAAAGAGCCAGAAGTTGCACTGTGCCAGATCTGGTGAATAAGGAAAGGTTTTCATTTTGCAGAAACTGCCATGAATGTAAACTGTAATGAGAAAGTGGCAGGAATGAAAGAGTAAGTGTGTTTGAAGTGAAGGCAAATATTTTGAGGGGGCTAAATGGCAATATGCCCTTTATTGTAATAATAATTTTTAAATTAAGCATTCATTGTTTTTTTAATCACACTTTGTATGTACATAAATATATTACTGACCATTTTTATGTAGGTGCGGGTAAAGGCAAATTAATACCTAATTTCTAGGAGCAAAAATAAATTACTATAAAATATTGACCCTCATAGGATATTTCTGAGAATATTATTTTTAAGCTACTGAAAAATAAAAATAACATTATTTTTGCTAATAAAACTAATTGATAAAGGTACCCTTAAAAAGTTTTTGTTTTGTTTTTTGAGACAGGGTCTCACTATGTAGTTGAGACTGACTTGGAAATCACTATGTAGCCCAGGCTGGTCTCAAACTCACAGCAATCCTCCTGCCTCAGCCTCCTGAGTGCTGGGATTACAGGTGTGCACCACCAAGCCCGGCTTCTTAAAAATTTTTAATTCCCTAAACTGCAATGCATTCTCCATAAAAATGCCCTTATTACAGGTATACTTAAATTAAAAATGAATATATTATTATTTTGAGCAGTTGCAAAGATTTCCTTTGTTCCTCAAAGTTGTCATTATATGTGAATATAATTAATTTATAGCCTTATCTTAACTTTAGGGAAGAATCCCAAGTAAAAAACACTTTTTACTGTATGATTATTTGATACTCTTTGCTCTGGGAAACTAAGTGTATAAAGGTTGCTTCTTCACCACTCTGATTTGTCAACATCAAGGTCCTTAGTTCAAAGAGTGAGAACCACTGGCATTTATGTAAGTTTTTAAGATTAACAAAGCACTTTAGCAGTAGGCTATCTATCAACTCTAGAGCCAGATGCTGGAATGTAACCAGAGTTTACAACTATGTACATTTTCATTAGCTTTGTTTTTCTCTGACTCTTAAAATGAAATATGTTGTTTCCTTTTAATGAAGGAATAGATTTAAACTTGAACAATTTTGTATAAAGCCAAATTAATTTTAAAGGTCTCTCACTTGTTCAAATAGTTTATAGTTTAAGATCATGACTGTAAAAGTAAAAAGTGAAAACTGTTGCATTTAGAAACACTGAATATATATTCTGATCCCTAATCTGAACCCATTAATATAAAATAATATATTAAAATAGTAAAACATGAAAGATTATGAAAGTGGTAACATTAAGGTATTATTTTAGTAATATATGCCTCTTTTAAAAATCATTTCTATTAAATTTCCACCTGAAAATCAGCGTATATAATTGAATGTTGATGTAAATCCTCTTAAACAATTGATGATTTATTTCTTTCCAGAAATAAGTGCCTCTGTCATGGTATCTGGTGTGCTCTGAGCAAAAGTGAGCTCTGTCTGAACCTGATGGACTGCTTGCTTTCTTGCTTGACTCCCTCGCCTGAAATTATTGAACCTTGCTAAAACCATTTTTACCAAGCCTTTGTAGAAGTTCCTCTTTTGGGTAGCAGTCATTCTGTGTTTTCCGAGAAGTAGAATTGCAAGTGAAATACTTCATTGTTTTTAAGACTCAATCAGTAGCTTAAAATATAAAGTGGATTTTGCAAAGTTTGTGAGGGTTGCTTTGATAGTCTAAAAGACATCACTTTATGGAAACATAGGGAAGCATTCAGAAAAAAAAACATCAATGACACATCAGTAAAGCTTTGGGAAGAATTTATGGAAAAAAAGTTGAGAGTATGAGCACGTGCACATTATATGCTTGTATTGTATCACTTCTCTTTTTAACACTGTTCATCATCTTAGGTAAAGGTTTCAGGACAACATTCAAAGTTCCTATATTACTTTGGACCTGCCTATAAGCCGCATTTTCTGTCACTCATGATACTACAATTCCCTGTTTATCTTTCATTTGTGGCCGTCTTTCTTTCTGAATTGAGCTCTCTCTGACTCAGCTGCCTTTCATTTGGATGCCTTCATCATCACACAGATGTCCACACTTATTCCTGTCTTGAGTGAATTATGTTCCATTTCAGGTCTTTATTATAAATCCTTTCTTTAGGGAATCTATCCCAACTGCCATGTCTGACTGAACTGTTCCTCTTACGTATACTCTGAGCACCCATAATTCTTCATACACTTCCACTGCAGCAATTATTTAAGTATTCATTTAATGTATGTCTATCTAAATAGTAAAGACCAGGCCAAAGGTATACATAGTTCACTGGAGAATTCTAGACTAGATACAGCATCTGCTGAGTAAATGTTCACAAAATGAATAAATAAGCAAATTTTATAGCAGTAAGAATGAATCCTTCTTATTCTTGGTAAGTTTTTTAGTAAGGAAGAAATGCACAGGCATTATTTTACATTATTTACTTTTTGAACTGATAGTTTCCCTCTAGTGTCCATAGTTATGTTTTATTAAGTGATTTGGTTTCCAGTAAATGATACGCTACCAATAGTGGAAAAACGGGAATCTTATTCTAGCCAATTACATAAAAAACTAGTGCATGTGTAAGTAAAGAAGTATGATTTGCTGTCTGAGTTGTGTGACTTAAGCAAAGCCTTATAACCTTTATGACCTGAACTATCTCCTTCTCTGGCCTGTCTTGAGTGCCTGGGAATTCCTCAATTAATACGCTCTATACTTTTATGTGCAGTTTTCTTTTTCTATGGCATGTCTTTCTACTCTCCTCCATTTGGAAAATTACACATACTCTAGTACCTTGTTCAAAACATTAATTATCATTATCCCTCCAACATTAACACATTCCTCAAATCTGACCTGTGTTCTCTTCCTCAACCTCATCAAGATAAGGAGAATCAAGGTCTTCTATTGTTTCCTGATTTTAGCTACTATTCTGTATCATATAGTAATGTGTTGGACCACAGCATGTACTTGTGATTCATCCATTTATACATTTTGCAAGGTAAATGTCAGTTAAAACTGTTGTTCTTTGATCTGAAAAGTAAGCCGAGTTTAAGTGTTTTCCACAGTGAATCAAATTACTCTGGAACTATATTTTCTCTAACAAGAACCACAGTATTTGTGGGCATCTTTTGTTTCACCTTTTACACTAGTATGTACTAACACCTGATAATACCACTTGTTGAGACAAGTGCAATTCACTTTTCTGGTTTTATCCAAATCCCTTTCTTATTCTTTATTAGAATCCTATGAGTAAGTGTTATTATTCCTGGTTTGACTGTGATGAATCTTAAACTCAGAGAGATTGAATTACTTTTTCAGGATCATGGAGTTAGTAGGAAAAGTGAGCTTTTCCTCTTTTGCCCTGATACTGCTCACTGCTTGCCAGTGTGGCATCTGTTAGTTTGAAAACGATTTCACAAGAATTCATACAAGACGTGGAAATTGTTTTAGAAAAAGCCAGAGATTTCAGAAGTAAACTGATTGTGGCAGAACAGAGGTTTTGGTAGAGCTGCACAGGTGGGGGCTGCTGAGTAGGACTAGTATTACTCAGCGCACATGGCTGTAGGGATCAGGAAAACACCTTAGAGAAATTTTGGGGATGCATTTACCCATTTCAGTATTTACATTTTTATGATGAAAAGAACTAATCCTTCACTTTTCCAGCAGGTATTTATTTCACTGTACAACATTTTGCAAAGTGCTCAGAGCTATATTAGTTAATAGTGCTCAGCCCAAACATAGTAAATGCCAAAGGGTGTCATAGAATATAAATGTTTCAGACATTTCCATAATGGACTGAAATCCTCTGAAAACAAGGAAAATATCTTAACACCCTTTGTATCTGAGAATCTAGCTCCCTTCCCAGAACAAAGCAAAGTGTGAGGTAAATAATGAATGAAAAGTGTGCCTTAGAGAGGAGACATAAAAAACAAATTTCAGGGCTGGAGATTTAGCTCAGCAGTTCGGTGGCCTGCCTTGCAAGCACAAGGACCCAAGTTCAATCCCCGGTAAACAAGGAAAATATCTTAACACCCTTTGTATCTGAGAATCTAGCTCCCTTCCCAGAACAAAGCAAAGTGTGAGGTAAATAATGAATGAAAAGTGTGCCTTAGAGAGGAGACATAAAAAACAAATTTCAGGGCTGGAGATTTAGCTCAGCAGTTCGGTGGCCTGCCTTGCAAGCACAAGGACCCAAGTTCAATCCCCGGTACACCCAGAGAGAAATGGAGAAATTACTTTAAGTATATTTCTATCTGAAAAATCCCTTGCATTTTCATTTGGGCATTTCAGAACTCTGTAATCCCAGCACTCTGGAGGGCCGACACAGGAGAATTTCAAGTTCAAGCCTAGACTCTGCAACTGAGTGACATAGCAAGATCTTATCACAAACAAACAAGCAAACAGATCCCATCCATTGTTATATGCAATTTATGGTTGTGGAGGAAAGAAAAGGGGGAAAAAAGAAGTTTTTTTGTGGCATAAGGAAAAAGAGTTGAGCTGCATTAGAAATGGGAACATGGTAGAACATAAAGGTTGAAAGTGAAGGCCCAACTTATGGTAAGTCTTTAGGACATGACAGGTTAGTAATAAATTAAAATAAGCCAATGTCAAGAAGGAAGTAGTATCTGAGAAAAATGTAATCGATAATTGATGTATATATGATGTTGTATCAATATCCAAAGAATTGGATCAATAAGAATCAGGGCCGGAAATTTAGCTCAGTGGTTCCACCACCTACCTTGCGAAGCTCAATATCCCTTGTTCGATCCCTGATACCAAAAAAAATAAAAAATAAAAAAAAAGAAGAAGAATCTGGAATCAGTTGCCCACAGTAATAATTACATATAAGGAATATATTCAATAATCGTTCTAAAGAAAGATTAAATAGGGAATTCATTACTAATAATAGTGAAGCTACCTCATCTTTGACAAAGGAGCTGACCATCCCCACTGGAGGAAAGATAGCCTCTTTAATAAATGGTGTTGGAAAAACTGGATCTCAACCTGCCAAAGATTAAAACTAGACCTTATCTCTCACATGCACTAAATTAAAATCCAAGTGGATTAAAGATCTAAATATTAAAACAGAAACACTAAACTTTCTAGAAGATAAGTTAGGCAGAACTCTGGAAGACATTGGCACAGGAAGACTTATGAACAAATCCTCAGTAGCACGGGAACTAGCAGAAAGAATCAACAACTGGGATCTCATCTTATTAAAATGCTTCTGCACTGCAAAAGAAACCATCAACAGAACTGAGAAAACCTACAATGTGGGAAAAAAATTTTACCAGCCGCTCCTCAGACAAAGGACTATTATATAGAATATATAAAGAACCAAAAAAATCCCCCCCCAATATAAAGACCCAATCCAAAAATGGGCATCTGAAATGAACAGACATTGCTCAAAGAAGTAAAAGCAGCATTAAATATATGAAAAATGTTCCACATCACTGGTCATTTGAGAGATGCAGATGAAAATAGCACTGAGATTCTACCTCACCCCACAAAGAATGGCTGCTATCAAGAAATCACACAATAACAAATGTTGGCAGGGTTGTGGGGAGAAAGGAACCCTTCTCTATTGTTGGTGGGAGTGCAGAATGGTGCAACCACTATGGAAATCAATATGGAGATACCTCATAGAGCTTGGACTGGAGGTACCATTTGACCCAATCATCCCTCTGCTGGGTATCTTTCCAAAAGAACTAAAAGAATCATATCTCATGATGTATGCACACCCACGTTTATAGTGGCACAGTTTGTAATAGCTAAAACTTGGAAATAGCCCATTTGCCCCTCAGTTGGAAACTGGATAAAGAAGATGTGGTTTTTCTAAAAATGGAATATTACTCAGCCATAAAGAATGAGAAATTAATCATTTGTAGGAAAATGGATATATATTGAGGATATATCCCTAAGTGAAATAAATAAGTCCCACATATGTAAATACTGAATAGTTTCACTGGTCATTTGAGAGATGCAGATGAAAACTGAGATTCCACCTCACCCCACAAAGAATGGCTGCTATCAAGAAATCACACAATAACAAATGTTGGCGGGGTTGTGGGGAGAAAGGAACCCTTCTCCATTGTTGGTGGGAGTGCAGACTGGGTGCAACCACTGGAAATCAATATGGTGATACCTCACAGAGCTGGGACTAGAGGTTCCATTTCACCCAGCCATCCCTCTGCTGGGTATCTTTCCAAAAGAATCAAAAGAATTATATCACAGTGACATATGCACATCTATGTTTATAATAGCACAGTTTTTAATAGCTAAAACATGGAAACAGCCCATTTGCCCATCAGTTGGAAACTGGATAAAGAAGATGTCGATTTTCTATAAAATAGAATACTACTCAGCCGTAAAGAATGAGAAATTAGTGTCATTCGTAGGAAAATGGATACATATTGAGGATATACCCCTAAGAGAAATAAATAAGTCACGCATGTGTAAATACTGAATAGTTTCTCTGGTGTGAAAAACTATAATAGTACATAAGATCCTAATGAGATAATTAACAATGTGAAATAGGAAGAAAAGGGCTAAAGATGTAGGGGAAGTGGGAAGGGTAGGGGAAAGGGAATAAGGGAAAAAATATGAGAAAGGGAAGGGAAGGGGAGGGGAGAAGGAGTGAAGTGAGGGCAGGGACAAGGGGAAAAAATGAGAACCAAGACCTGTCATGTAAAGGGACAAGATCCCAGTAATGAATGTACAGGAAGACTTATGAACAAATCCTCAGTAGCACGGGAACTAGCAGAAAGAATCAACAACTGGGATCTCATCTTATTAAAATGCTTCTGCACTGCAAAAGAAACCATCAACAGAACTGAGAAAACCTACAATGTGGGAAAAAAATTTTACCAGCCGCTCCTCAGACAAAGGACTATTATATAGAATATATAAAGAACCAAAAAAATCCCCCCCCAATACAAAGACCCAATCCAAAAATGGGCATCTGAAATGAACAGACATTGCTCAAAGAAGTAAAAGCAGCATTAAATATATGAAAAATGTTCCACATCACTGGTCATTTGAGAGATGCAGATGAAAATAGCACTGAGATTCTACCTCACCCCACAAAGAATGGCTGCTATCAAGAAATCACACAATAACAAATGTTGGCAGGGTTGTGGGGAGAAAGGAACCCTTCTCTATTGTTGGTGGGAGTGCAGAATGGTGCAACCACTATGGAAATCAATATGGAGATACCTCATAGAGCTTGGACTGGAGGTACCATTTGACCCAATCATCCCTCTGCTGGGTATCTTTCCAAAAGAACTAAAAGAATCATATCTCATGATGTATGCACACCCACGTTTATAGTGGCACAGTTTGTAATAGCTAAAACTTGGAAATAGCCCATTTGCCCCTCAGTTGGAAACTGGATAAAGAAGATGTGGTTTTTCTAAAAATGGAATATTACTCAGCCATAAAGAATGAGAAATTAATCATTTGTAGGAAAATGGATATATATTGAGGATATATCCCTAAGTGAAATAAATAAGTCCCACATATGTAAATACTGAATAGTTTCACTGGTCATTTGAGAGATGCAGATGAAAACTGAGATTCCACCTCACCCCACAAAGAATGGCTGCTATCAAGAAATCACACAATAACAAATGTTGGCGGGGTTGTGGGGAGAAAGGAACCCTTCTCCATTGTTGGTGGGAGTGCAGACTGGGTGCAACCACTGGAAATCAATATGGTGATACCTCACAGAGCTGGGACTAGAGGTTCCATTTCACCCAGCCATCCCTCTGCTGGGTATCTTTCCAAAAGAATCAAAAGAATTATATCACAGTGACATATGCACATCTATGTTTATAATAGCACAGTTTTTAATAGCTAAAACATGGAAACAGCCCATTTGCCCATCAGTTGGAAACTGGATAAAGAAGATGTCGATTTTCTATAAAATAGAATACTACTCAGCCGTAAAGAATGAGAAATTAGTGTCATTCGTAGGAAAATGGATACATATTGAGGATATACCCCTAAGAGAAATAAATAAGTCACGCATGTGTAAATACTGAATAGTTTCTCTGGTGTGAAAAACTATAATAGTACATAAGATCCTAATGAGATAATTAACAATGTGAAATAGGAAGAAAAGGGCTAAAGATGTAGGGGAAGTGGGAAGGGTAGGGGAAAGGGAATAAGGGAAAAAATATGAGAAAGGGAAGGGAAGGGGAGGGGAGAAGGAGTGAAGTGAGGGCAGGGACAAGGGGAAAAAATGAGAACCAAGACCTGTCATGTAAAGGGACAAGATCCCAGTAATGAATGTAACTGTACTGTATACCTAAAATGTATCAATAAACTCAATAAAAAGGAAAAAAAAACTAATAATAGTGAGGCTGTGGATGAGGAAGTAGACAAAAGTATCTGTCTGCCTCAGCTTCACTCACTAAAACAAAATACTTATAAAACAAAATAGCTTATAAAGAGGAAAGATGTGTTTGACTAACAATTTTGGATATTGAAGTTCATTAGCTGCTGGTACCTAGCTTTGGGCTTGTGGCAAAGCAGCCCATTATGTTGGGAGCATGTGGCAGAGCCAAGCCTCCCACCTCATGATGAGTTAGGGAGCAAAAGAGAGGAAGGCGCTGATGCCCCACAGTTGTCTTTGCGGGGCATGCAGCTTATGACCTAAAATCTTCCCACTATATCCCATCTCTTAAGATTCCTCCATGTCCCACTAGAGCCATCTTGGGAACCAAGCCTCTAACACAGGGGACCTTGGGTGGCATTCCATATCCAAACTCTTCAATCTGAGCCCTTGAGCAGATGTGTTGTCCTGAGAGTAACAAGGAGAAAGGAAAGAGAGCACGTTGTCACCATACACATCTGGTGGCAGTTTCTGTCAGTTGTTCAGGAAGATTTCCTCACTGAAGTGTTCTTTGTATCTGAAGTAAGGGATGCAGGGTTCTGTCAAGTATCAGGTAGGAGGATAGTCAGGGAATAGAAGTCTTAAAGCATTTGCCAGTATACCTCTTATTTGCAAATATTAGATGACTACTGCATGTATTCCAACCTCTTTAATCAGATCAGCAAACAAGAAGTGAAGCTTTGCAAATGATAAGTTATTCTTAAACCTTTGGGGGGCAATAACCTACTTTTTTTTTTTTCCTAGAGATGTAGTCTCCTGAAGAGCTTGGCTTAACCTTCTGTTTGCTGAATATAAATAATTACAGCACTTTTGGAGTCAAGATAAGAAGCTTCATTCTTATTGCACAAACTAATTAGGGAAGTATTTCTGATGATGTAATTCACAGCACACTCTGCTCTAGGAAATATCATTTTAATTTCCCTCTTAGATAAAGCATTTAAAAGATGTCAGTGAACTGTGCCTTAGTGTACGGTTGGTCCTTAGTTCTCATTCTATTTAAGTTAGTTAGTAGTAACTGCAGCAGCTGCTGCTTTTATACTTTGTTGCTGTTATCAAAAGTAGTTCGAGGAGGTCTCCCTAAAAGACAGGACTCCAACTCAACTCACTACTCAACTCTCTTACTTTATTTGCACCCAACCCTCTCTCTTCTCCTTTCCCTTACCTTACCTTCGCTATCTTTTCTCCTTGTCCCTGTCCCTCTCCTCCCTGTCCCTCGCCTTCCCCCCTTCTTTCTGTTTCTTTCCCCCTTCTTCCTTTTTTTTCTGGTAGTGAGGATTCAACCCAGGGTTCTCATACTGAGCTTTTACTCCCTTAGTCTTAGTATTATTATTGTTATTATTATTTTATCATCATTAATTTGGAGGCAGGACCTTCATAGGTTGCTAAGTTGCCCGTACTGGACTCAAACTTATGATTCTCCTGCCTCAGTTGCCCAGGGTGCTGGGATTATGTGTGTGTTCCATACTGACTGGTCAGATTCATGATTCAGAAATGTAGAGAAGCTTTTTAGGATGAGTTCATGAGAGGCACAGGATGATTCACTAGGCAGAATTAGGAAGGGAGAGAAAATGGAAAGGGGCTTCAGCTTAAAGGAGCTTAATGAGGCACAGTTCTGAGGGAAAAGATTAAACTGGTGTGTTGACAAAGGAATGAGTCCAGTGTTTATGGAGAAGTGGCTGGTTTTCCAAGATGGCTCTGGAGAAAGCATTTTTGCTTGAGGGGGCCATTTGCTTTTCATGAGAGGATTGTTTCTGCTTGGGGAAGTCTCAGTATTAGGACACTGCTAGAATTCATGATGATACCAGGTTTAGGACAATGGTCAGAAATTTTTGGGTGCCCATTATTACTTGAACGTACCTAGAAATGTCTTATCTTGATGTTCTCAATCCCCAGGAGGATGAGATAGGTTATGAACTAATCAATCTTGCATTGCCAGCTTTTCAACAAACACTCTCTAAATGATTACTGGGCCTATATACACAACTGCTTGAGGACTTGATACCATGTTGTAAGGTAATAAAAGGCCAGATGCAAAACCCAGTTTAGGAACCTTCTGCTTTTTGTTACTTATTGAGCATCAATAGGCCAAAGCAAAGAACCATTATTATTTTTGTTTTTATTTTTTACCAAAAGCAGCCTTCATGTCCTTGACTGCCTCAGAGAAAGAAAAAAAAATCATTTTTTAAAATGAGTAGCAGTTTAAGAGCCAAGAGTTTATTTTTCTTCTCTCCCTGGTGGTCTTTGTCTATTAGAATAGATTTAGCACTCATGGAGACAGCGATCAAGCATCCTCGCCAAGCAAGGAGAGGCACGAGGTAGCTAGCATGTAGTGAAAATAAACAGGAATGTGGCAATAGGGAAGATTTTGAATCCTTTAAAAGGGGTAGGCTTTGAAGAGAAGAAAAGTAAGTAGTAAGCATACTGAGGGCAGGATAGATTTGAGTGAGGAGAGAGGAAGTCAAGAACCCAGGAATATGGTGATATGTAAAGCATGTGCTAAGTGTGTGCCAGTGTGTTTCCCAAATAACTTAGATTTTATATCTTCTCAATGGGAGAGTGTTACTTTTTAGACCTTTGACTCCTCCACTCAAGATTTGTAGAGCACCATTTGCCTTAGTATCTTAGTGTTTATGTACAATTTGTCTTGTTAATTGAGAGATTCTCCTCTCATGAGTGTAGTCCTGGGTCAATTTCATTTTGCTGATGAGAGCTCTTAGATACAGAGAGGTTAACTGTCTTGCTCGGGATCACACATCCATGGCTAGCAGAACTTAAGCTCAGAATACTCCCAAGCGTGCTACTGAAGAACTCTGAACAAAGTTTAACTTTGCTGGGAAATAAGCTCAGTTCATGGCCTTTGCATTGTCATCAGAGAATTCATAATGTCTTTGTAGCCCTCAGAGAAGGAAATCTACAAATTTTTGTCTTGAAGCAGAAATATATGTTGTTCTTTATTAATATCTAATTGTTTGATTGTTTAACAGTCTCCTGCCTCCCTAAATGCTCGTGTGAAAAATCATGTATCCCACTAGTGCAAGGCTGCTGAAAAGAATTGCTGACTCCATTGCTCAGTAAGATGGTGAGCTCGTGTTCAACAGCTCTCATTGGACAGCATTTGAGCTATTATGTTCAGATAGAAACCCCAGATTTAAGGGCAGAACTG
The DNA here is from genome assembly GCF_012274545.1 of Fukomys damarensis. Classification (NCBI taxonomy): domain Eukaryota; kingdom Metazoa; phylum Chordata; class Mammalia; order Rodentia; family Bathyergidae; genus Fukomys; species Fukomys damarensis. The sequence continues at coordinate 112,193,226 of NW_022900928.1, read as the reverse complement.
ACTGATGGGAATGTGTCTATAATAGGCAGTTGGGACAGTGTGTTTCCGGATAGCCCTGTCTCAAAAGTAATAGCTGAAAGAAGTGGCCGTGTTGACCCTGGCCCTGGTGAGGAGAGGAGGAAAGGGAAGCAGAATGATTGTTTCTGATACTTGAAGGACTCTCATAGAAAAGGGAGTGGCACAGTTTTGAGTTGTTCCAGAAGACAGAATTAGACAGAAGTTAAAAGGAGATAGATTTTGGCTTAAAATAATGATTTTGCAAACAATTAGAGCATTCTAACAATATAATGGGGTGCCTTGTTAGTGCAGGAAAATGGACAGGAACTCTCAATTGATCACCTTGTATTTTCCAGGCACTGGGCCACCAGTACCATACAGAAGGTCAAAGAAAAGATGAAAATAGAGTCTGGAAAGTTATAGCAACCTCCTCCATTTTAGTGCCCTTCCCTGAGTGTTTCATTTATATTTTTTTCAGAGAAATCCAGCAATGTTTTCATCGCTGTCAACATTTTGCAGAGAAAGGCAGAGTCCAACGAAAATCAAATAGCAAAAGAGGGTGTTGCTAAGATTTGCAAGTTTTGCCGCCTTGCTCTTTACTCAGTGTTGCCTGCATTCATCTCTTCTATATTGCAGTTTCAGAAAGGAGTTTTGGAGCTAATGTTTGCCAACTTCCCAAGTCAGCGTAACCTGCCCCTAATTGATGGCTACTGTTGTCTGGATTTCTGGGCAGTAATAGGGAGACTCTTTTCTAGTTACCCATTACAGAATTCACCAGAGTGGGTGAAGATAAATCTATGCAGGTCTCAGTTGTGCACTTTGGCACACACATTAGAACCTTGGAACACTGTCGGTCCATGCTGATCTTCAGCAAGGAGTATCAGGGAATGTCTTTATTCTTTGGTGTTTTGAAAACTCCACATTTCAAAACCATTTTACAAAACAATTTCTCACATATGAAGTTATCTTAGATCTTCCCTTCCTGGAAAAGTTATGGGGAGAAGAGAAAAAAGTAAAGGACTGGGTATGACCACATAATTTTCTTTGAAAAAAGCAGGATAGCATAATTCTGCACAAAATTGGTCAGAAGCAAGCTCTGGGAACCAGGCTTACACCTTGATTAAGGTTAATATCTTGAGAGTTTCTTACTGCTAAAATATAAAATTATAGCCATGCCTTCAAGTGTGTTGCCTAATTATACGATTATCATAAAATAAGAATATATATGAACCTTTACTTCTAATTTAAACAAGTCCAATAAATTTAAACTTTCAACCTTCATGACAGAAGATGTATTTCATTCTGTATATGATTTTGTCATCTTTAGGAAGGTTATAAAAATGAAAGTTTATAGTAACCAAAAGCAAAAACAGCTATATTTGCATATGGATATATTGTATTTTTTTCTTACGAATTGATTTGGTGAATTTAAGGCAAATTATGAAAAATGCTAAATTAAATTATTGCCTGAAAATATACAGAACAATACTGATAAGTTGTCTTATTTTCAAAGTCAACACAATTGTCCCATGAGGATACACACTACGACATAGGTTAACTTTGAATGATGAGTACTGTAAAATGCAAGGATTATTTTAGCTACTGAGGATACCATTACCAATAAGACCATATTTTTAACACTGAAGAGCTCACACTGAGATGGAAAGAACAGAAATGAATCAAACTGTTTAAATGTGATACAATACTTATCACATGGAAATGTGAACCAAAAACAAGCATACTATTGGACCAGAAAAATATCCACAAATCTGGGCATGGGTAATCAGGAGAGAGTAGGATAGGTTATAGGCCATATTTACAGAGCAGAGGAAACCACTTATTGTGTAATTGATTTTGGTTGACTAATTCCTTCACAATTCATAACAAACATTTAGCATTAAAGAAGGAGCAGGGACTTTCTTATAAGTAACATCATTTCAATCTATTTTGGTTTATACAAAGCAAGCCATGTGTTTAATTGTACTCTTGCAGAATATAAAGTTTATTCACAAATGACATTGCAGCTATACTTCATAGATCTCCAACTTTCAGAAAATTTCCCTTTTAAATCATTTTTATTACTTTCAAATTCTTTTTGATTTAACAAATGCAAGAACACTGTAAAAAATATCAAACACTGGATTTAAGAGAGAAAAGACTACTTCTGTCCAAATCTAACTACCCACTCTATTTTCTATGTAATTCAGAAATATTTTTGAAATTTGGTGAATACCCTTTAAGAGTTATTTTTATCATTTTATTATAAAAGAAACAGGTTGATAAAAATCCAGATATGCTGTAATTATAAGATGAACAAAGGATTTTGAAGACTTAGTAAAAAAGGCTATAAAATATCATGTTAATAATATTTATATCAATTAAATATTTATAATATAAAATTTCAGATACAGTGGTTTATAAAACACATGGTATTTTAGAAGGAATGTATGTAAACATAAAGCAAACAAAAATAGAAAAAAATCCCCTTTTAAAATTAGACTTTTTTAAAAAATGAGATTTTTTAATAGCCTGAATTATTTGGAGGATAATCAGAGTGAATTGGAATTGAAAATGAACAAAGATTTAAAAAAAAACACCAAAGTTGTTTTCAAGCTATCAACAATCTACAATCAAAGGAGTTGAATTAATTAAAATATAGTCGGTCCAATTTATTGAATAATGATTTCAGATATAAATTGATCAGATTTTAATCAACATAAATAAGAAACTAGAAAACCAATAAATAACTTGTCAAAAAAGAAAATGACTGCAAATATCAGAGGGGAAATCAATGTCATGAAAATGACCAGTATAGAGAAGCGAGGTACATGTTTTTCAAGAAAGACAAGTTTAGTAGCAGAAGTTGATCTGACCTGATATTTTTATTTTTAGAATGTACATATTTTCTCCAGAAAGTGAAGAAATGAGGGCAGGTTCAAGGCAAAGTGTTCATATGCATAATGAATTGGAGAATGAAATGATCATAATCTGGAAAGATAGGAACTAATATAGTACAAAGCAGAAAAACTGGTGACCAAACAGAAGCAAATAAGCCCCCAAGCAAAAGGGTAGTTTGTGTTGGGCAGGCAAGAAAGTACATCACTCACTTAAGTTTTTAAGGGAGAAAGACATCTTAACACTCTTTTCAAGTGGTCAAAAATATTTTTTTCATTGAGTTTACTGGTACTTTTTAGTGTACAGTGCAGTTACTTTCATCATTGGGATCTTGTACCTTCACATGACAGATCTTGGTTCTCATTTTCTCCCCATACCCCTGCCCTCCCTTCCGTCTCCAACCTCCCCTATTTACATAGACTTTGTTTACATTTTTTCCTTTTCTCATATTTTTTCTTTTCCCGTATTTCCTTTCCCCCACCCTACCCACTTCCTCTATACCTTTAGCCCTTTTCTTCCTATTTCACATTATAAATTATGCAATTTGGATCTTATTTGTACTTTTAGTTTTTCACATCAGAGAAACTATTCAGTATTTACAAATGTGTGTCCTATTTATGGTCTCAATATGCATCTATTTTCCTACAAATGACTAGTTTCTCGTTCTTTATGGCTAAGTAGTACTCTGTTTTATAGAAAAACCACATCTTCTTTATCCAGTCTCTAACTGATGGGCGATTGGGCTTTTTCCAAGTTTTAGCTATTACAAAATCTGCCACAATAAAAATATGAGTATGCTTATATGATTGTAGTATGAGTCTTTTAATTATTTTGGAAAGATACCCAGCAGAGGGATAACTGGATCAAATGGAACCTCTAATCCTAGTTCTCTGAGGTATCTCCATGTTGATTTCCACAGTGGTTGTACCAGTCTGCACTTCCACCAACAATGGAAAAGGGTTCCTTTCTCCACAAAACCCCACCAGCATTTGTTATTGGTTGATTTCTTGATAGCACCCATTCTTTCTGGGGTGAGGTGGAATTTTAGTGTTGTTTTCATCTGCATCTCTTGGATGACCAATGATGTTGAACATTTTTTCATATATTTAAGTGCTGCTTTTACTTCTTTGTCTGAGAAATGTCTGTTCATTGCAGATGTCAATTTTTGAATCAGATCTTTCTGTTTGGAGGGTCTGATTTTTTTTTTAGGTCTTTATATATTCTAGATAGCAGTCCTTTGTCTGATGAGCAGCTGGTAACATTTTTTCCACATTGTAGGTTGTCTCTGAGCTTTGTAGGTGGTTTTTATTGCAGTGCAGAAGATTTTTAATAAGATGAGATCCCTGTTGTTGATTCTTTGTGTTAGTTCCTATGCTACTGAGGATTTGTTCATAAAGTCTTTTCCTATGCCAGTGTCTTCAAGAATTATACCTAGCCTGTCTTCCAGCAAGTTTAGTGTTTCCTTTTTAATATTTAGATCTTTAGTTCACTTAGATTTTAGTTTATTGCATGGTGAAAGATAAGGGTCTAGTTTTAATCTTTGGCAGTTTGAGATCCAGTTTTTCCAATACCATTTATTAATTTATTATCTTTCCTCCTCTGAGGATGGTTGGCTCCTTTGTCAAAGATGAGGTAGCTGAGTACATCTGGAGTTGTTTCTGTATCTTCCATTCTATTCCACTGATCCTTGAATCTTTTTATTTGGCACTACCATGCTGTTTTTATCACAATGGCTTTGTAGTATAATTTCAGGTTGGGGATTGTGATACCCCCTGTCATGCCTCCATTGCCTAGAACTGCTTTTGCTATTCTTGGTCTCTTCTTGTTCCAAATGAATTTTTGGATTGTTTTCCCTAGTTCTGTAAAATATACTGTTGGAACTTCAATTGAGATTGCATTGAATCTGTATAGCAGTTTTGGCTCTGTGGCCCTTTTCACTAAGTTGATTCTTCCTACCCAGGAGCACAGGATATCTTTTCATTTTCTTATATCTTCTTTGATCTCTTTTTACAGAGTTCTGTAGTTTGCAGTGTGGAGGTATTTTGCTTCCTTTGTTAGATCAATTCCTAGAAACTTCATTTTTGGGGGGATGTTATTGTGAAAGGAATTGTTTCCTGAATTCTGTCTCAGTGAGTCTGTGTTTTGTGTACAGGAAGGCTGTTGATTTTTGAGTGTTGACTTTGTATCCAGCTTATCCACTGAATCTGTCAATTAAATCTAGAAGTATTTTGGCAGTGTTTTTGGTATATTCTAGGTAACATATCATTTATCAGCAAATAGTGACAGTTTAACTTTTTCCTTTCCTATCTTCATTGCTTTTATTTCTTTCTTTTGTCTAACTGTGGTGTCTAATGTTTCTAGAACTATACTGAATAGGAATAGTGACAGTGGACATCCTTGTCTTGTTCCTGATTTTAGCCTGAAGGTTTTGAGTTTTTGGCCATTTAATATGATGTTGGCTGTTGGTTTTTCATAGATAGCCTTTATCAAGTTGAGATAAAGACCATCTATTCCCAATTTTCTGCAGGGGTTTTATCATGAATGGGTGTTCAATTTTGTCGAATACTTTTTCTGCATCTATTGAGATGATCATATGGTTTTTGTCCTTGACTCTGTTAGAGTAATGTATTACATTTATTGATTTATGTATGTTTAACCATCCTTGCACCCTTGGAATAAATCTGACTTGGTCAGGGTGTGTGATTTTCTTCATGACCCTCTGTATTGTGTTTGCCAGTATGTTATTGAGAATTTTTGCATCTATGTTCATTTGGGAGATTGGCCTGTAGGTCTCTTTTTGGTTGGGTCCTTCCCTGGTTTTGGAGTGAAAGTAACACTTGTTTCCTGGAATGAATTTGGAAGTATTGCTTACTTTTCAATGTCACTGAAAATTTTAAAGAGCAGTGGCAATAGTTCTTCTCTAAATATTTTGTAGAATTAAGCAGTGAAATCATCAGGTCCTGGGCTTTTCTTTGTTGGTAAATTTTTAATTACATTTTCAATTTCACTGATTGTAATTGGGGTGTTTAGAAATTTTTTTATCTTTTTTGTTCAACTTTGGTAACTACTAAGTATCTAGAAATCTGTTTCTTCTGTGTTTTCCATTTTGTTAGAGTACAGGTTCTCAAAGGAGGTATTGATCTTCTGGATTTCTGCTGGATCTTTTGTAACTTGACCTTTTTTTTCCCTAATTGCATGAATCTGAGCCTTTTCTTTCCATTTTATGGGGGAAGGTAGGCTATGAGTTTATTGATTTTATTTATTCTTTGAAAAACCAATTCTGATTCATTGAATTTTTTGTATCATTCCATTAGTTTCCATTGCATTGATTTCTGCTCTCATCTTTATAATTTTCTCCTTGTATGAGCTTTGGGTTTTTCTTCCTCTTTTTTTTTTTTCTTTTTTAGGAGCTTAAGATTCACCATTAGGTTGTTTATTTGAGCTTGCTCTGTTTTCCTAGTGTGGGATTTACTGCTATGAATTTTCCATGTAGAACTGCTTTCATTGTGTCCCATAGATTCCTGTATGTTGTATTGGCATTAACATTTATTTGTAAAAACTGACTAATTTCTTCTTTAATTTCCTTTGTGACCCATCGATTGTTCAGAAAAGTATTGTTCAATTTCCATGTGTTGTGAAGTTCATGAGATTAATTATGCTATTGATCTCCAGCTTAATTGCACGATGGTCTGATAATATGCATGGGTTAACTTCAGTTCCTTTGCCTTTATTTATGCATGTTATATGAACTAGTATGTGGTCTCTTTTGGAGAATGACCAATATGCAGGTGGAACGAATGTATATTCTGATTTTTTGGAGTGGAATGCTGTACAGACATCTATTAAATCCATTTGTTTCAAAGTTTTGTTCAGTTCTAGTATTTCACTGTTGATTTTTTTGTCTAGATGATCTGTCTGTTGGTGACAGTGAGTTATTTATGTGCCCCACTATAATTGTATTGGTGCTTATTTGGTTTTTCATGTCCCTTTATATTTGTTTTGTATAGATTGGGGCATTAATATTATATATGAGACAAAGAAGGTCTCTACATCCTGGTAAAGGGAATAATCCAAGAGGAAGTGATGACAATCAGTATTGGTTTGAAGTTTACTTTGTCTGTGAATAAAATAGCTACCCCTGATTTTTCTGGGCTGCTGTTGTATGTAGAATGCTTTTTTCCATCCTTTTACTTTTAGTCTATGAGTTTCTTTTTTAACTAGGCCGTGTTTCTTCTATAAAACATATTGTTGAGTTTTGCTATATATATATTTTTTTCCTCATGAGTTTATTGGTACATTTTAGGTATACACTACAGTACATTCATTATTGAGATCTTGTACCTTTACATGACAGGTCTCGGTTCTCCTTTTTTCCCCCTTGTCCCTTCTCTCCTTTCACCCCCCCCGCTTTACAAACACATCATTTCCATTTTTTCATTTTCTCATATTTTTTTCTTTTCTCTTATTTGACTTCCCTACCCTTCCCACTTTCCCTACACCTTTAGCCCCTTTCTTCCTATTTCACAATGTGCATTATATCATTAGGATTTTATGTACTATTATAATTTATTCACACCAGAGAAACAATTCAGTATTTACACATGTGGCTTATTTATTTCACTTAGTAGTATATCCTCAATATGTATCAATTTTCCTATGAATGAATCTAATTTCTCATTCTTTATGGCTGAGTAATATTTCATTTTATAGAAAAACCATCAGTTGGAAAATGGATAAAGAAGATGTGGTTTTTCTATTTTTGTTGTTATTGTTTTTACCAGAGGATTGAAGCTGGGTCCTTACAGTTGCTTGACAAGAGGTGGCACCACTGAGCTAAATCTCAGCCCAGATTTTGCTTCTTAATCCATTCTGCCAGTCTATTTCTTTTGATTGATGTATTGAGGCCATTAACTTTGGTGGTTATAATGGATATGTATTGACTTATCATTGTCAAGTTATTGTTCTGTTGTTGGCTCTTTTGAAGTGTTCCCCCTCTCCCTTTAGTTTCTTGCCTTGACTAATTGATTTGCTCTGTTGCACCTCATGGTGTTGTGACCTTCATTGTCTTATTCCAGGATATTGTTTATAATCATTTGGATTGCAGTATTGGTATTCATGAATTTTCTCAGATGTTCTTTATCATGGAACTATCTTATTTCCCTATCCATTTTGAAAGAGAGTTTTGCAGGATACATCAGTCTAGGCTGGAGATTGTTTTCTTTTAGGGCATGAAACACCTTAGTTCAAGCTCTCCTTGAACCTGAGGTTTTGTATTGAAATGCCTGCTGTGATTCTGATGGGCTTTCCTTTACATGTGCTTTGTTTCTTTTCTCTAACTGCTTGCAGTATTTTGTTCTTCTGTTGGGTTTCCGGGATCTTGATTATTATATGTCTAGGTGTAGATTTTATTTGATCATGGCTATTTGGAGTACTATGTGCCTCACTTATCTGTAGGTAAAATTCTTCCTCTCTGTTTTGGAAGTTTTCTGTCATTAATTCTGTGAACAGCTTTTTTAAGTCATTTGTATTTTTTCCTGCTGCTTCATGGATTCCTCTCAGTCTTATATTGTTCTTCTTTGCCTTATCTAGGAGTTGTTGGATCGATTCTCCTGACCCCTTACTGTTTTTAAGAGATTTATCTTTTCATAATCACTGACCACAATCCTGTCTTCTATATCTGAAGTTCTGTCTTTGCATTCATTCATTCTGCTGCAAATGCTTTCAATAGAGTTTTTAATCTCTTGGCTGTTTGAATCTGTTTCATGGATTCCATTTCTTTCCTATGTTGGGCATTCATAGTTTCCATTTCTTTCATATACTGAGCATTCATGGCTTATTTCATGGACCCAAGCTAGTCTATTTTTAGTGTGTTTCTGTTCTAGAGTTTCTTGTCATGCCTTTCGTTATCCTTACCACCTCTGTAGTTATCTGGGAAATTATTTCTGTTTTGAACTTTTCTAGTTTTATTACTTCCTGTACTATGAGTTCAGGATGTCCTGGTGCTTGATTGCCAGACTTTTCTACCTCGTTTACCCTAGAATTTTCTGTTGTAGAGCTAGAAGTCTGTATTTGTGCCTTGCTTAAGTGTTTTCTCATTTTCAGTTTTGTTGTTGATACTATCCTTGGTTTAATTCCTGGGTTAGTACTTTGATCTTCCTGATGTAGCTGCTCTTTAGGTTTTGAGTATTAGAGTCATTAGATGACTCAGAGACACTCTCATTTTCATAATATCAGGAAGGACATCTCATTAAATTAATCACAACCCTTTAGCCCAATTGATACAATCAGCAACACAGTAACATCAGCACAGCTTAGAAATTGACAATTTGTGGTAGTTATTAATCTATCAACTTTAACCATGTGAATTAAATCAAAATCGAGGACCAGCCCAAAATATGTTTATAGTGAGTGAACTCTTTAATATAACAACTTTACCCTTCAGGATGGGGACTTAGAAGGCTTTGGGAAGAGAGGAATAGATCGGTAGAATAATAAGAGAAGGTTTTAAGTGAAGTCAGTGGACACAGGATGGCCATGAAAACTTTAGGAAACTGTTGAAGACAAGAGGGAAAGTCAGAGTACAAGAACAAAAAAAGAATAGAATAACTTAACAATAATGGGGAAGTATAAATTGTATTCACTTTCCTTTGAAATGAATGACAGTCAAGAGAAGGAAAAAGAGGGAAGAAAAGAAAAAGAAATAATTCCAAATTAGGGCAGGAACAAGAACAAAAGAGGAGATGAAGACCAATGTGGGGGAGCAAGAGACTGAGTGGGATAAAGAAGAAAGAAAAAAGGAAGAATTTGAAGAGTGAGAAAAATAAAATTTTAAAAATTAAAAATAAGAGGAAAAGAAAGAAAAAATGTTTAAAGGTGCCCTTCAAAGCATAGCTCTCTTATCACAACAGACAATGTGGGCAGCAATGTGCAGAACTAAGCCAATTAGTCTCAGCAAGCCAATAGCAGACACCTGAGATTCAGGCTAAATTGTGGCTACAAGGCCCAAGTTGATTTCCCTGACCTTCTGCAAGGTTAAACTCTGCAAGTTTCTTCTGCAGGTTCTACTGCCCTTCCGCTGAAGATAGTCCAGGTTCTAATGGAAGGTGGTGATCCCTTCAATTTAGGAACTGCACAGAGGTCTGGTGTGCCTTTATTGCACCTGTTCACTTCCATTCTATCTTCTGTTCTATCTATCCAGTACAATGGCCTTTAAGACCACCTGTTCCTCTACAGTGTGGATCCATGTACTAGCACATCCAGGAGGACTGACAGCAGGGGTTCTGGGGGAAGTGCTGCAGGGGCACCGTGCAGCTGGGCAGTCCTCACTGGTCTGCTCTGATGATAGCCCCAGAGCAAAGGGGCAGTGGGGAAGTGGCCTAGCTCCCAGCGTTGGCTGTGCAGTCCTCACCGCTCTGCTCCAGTGAAGGCCCAGGTCAAAAATATTTTTATTACAGATAGACCTTCAAGGAGTAAATTTTTTCATAAAGGAATGCAGGAAGTGAGAAAAATGTACAGTAAGCAGGGAGATATGATACATGTAATTTTCAGTTCAGATTGTTCAGCATGATAAGAGGAGATTCAACTGTTATTTTTTTTCACTTTATTTTTGTATCTCTGGGTTCCACAGAATATTCTTTATTTAGATTAGTTATTATGTGCCTTTCATCACTACTTTCACAAAGCCTAACACTTTTTCCCTCAAGAATGTTGGGAGTTTTTGATTCAAAAGGAATATAAATCTTTCAAGAAAGATTTGGACTTTTCTATGGTAAAAGTAGTTTGAATAAAAAATGTTTATATTCTTCATTCAAATGCATAACACATTTTAGTGTACTTGTATACAATTTTATTCATTTCATAATCAGAATTTTTAAAAATCATATACCTGGGCATGGTGGGAGATGCCTGTAATCCCAGCTATTCCAGTGGTTGAAAAGGTAGTGTTTTTAGTTCAAGGCCAACTTGTACAACATAGTGAGACTTACTCTCAAATATTTTAAATTAAAAAATAAATTTATTTTTTGACTGATACATAAAAACATAGAAATTGGTCATATTGGGACTGAGATATACCTTAGAAGTAGAACACTTGCCTAGCATGCAAGAGGCTCTGGATTTTGTATACACACACACACATGCACACACACACACACACACACACACACACACACACACTCTTACATATGAATAGGATAACCTGTCATGTGAAGTTTCAATACATGTATACATTGTGTAATGTTTAAATCAATTTAAATATAACTGTCTCCTCATTTAATCATTTCCTGATAGTGACAACTTTGAAAGCCTTCTAGCTTTTTGAAACATGCAGAACATTGCTGTTTTCTGTGGTCACCCTGGTATGCAAGAGCATGCCAGAACTTCTGGTTCCTAAGTGGACCTTAGTTTTATTTATTAACTATTTTCAGTGCTTACCATGTGCCACACATTGAAATCTTCTTTCAGTTTTTAAAAATTTCAATATATACCTTTTATTTCTGTCCATTAATGCTATTAATGCAAAATTGTAATGTAGCATTCCATGTGTAAGTTTCCATGAAAAAAATGCTGATGTCCTAATAGGTTCACCAATCAAGTACTGGTTCCTTGGCTCTAGATAAACAAATAGTGATTACAAATTGACCTACACATCTCATACACAACAACACTAAAATATCAGCAGATTCTGATGATTAGCAATGCAAATGTATCTACTTTACCTGTGATTTACAATAAGCAGAATAAACAAAAAGCTGAATCGCCCAAGAATAGTAACTTTTCAGAACTCTGCTCTAAGGACTTGAGACCTAGTTATCTAAATGCTTAAAAGGTTCTTCGTATTTGCTCAAAACTTAACCTTTTCTGTAAAGCCTTTTTTTCACCCACTCAAACAAAATGTTTTCTTCTTCCTCAGGCTCCCTTTGCTCCCAGTATTCACTTGTGTTTCATTCTTCACACCACATTATATTTACCTGAAATATGTACTTATATTGAGGTTCAGGATTGTGAATTTCACTTATTTAGTTTTGTATCTTCCACCTTAGCTTTATGCCTGGTGGTACTAGGCACTTGTGGATTGTGATGTAGGTTTATTATCATGTATGAAAAGAGCAGCCCTATATTTATGTGAACACACTGTAGTAATATAAATTACTTAGTGAAAGTAATAGAATTAAAGATAAACTATCCCATGGATTATGAGAATAAGGAAAAATAGCATTTGTTTCCTATATCAGGTGTTGTGCTAAGGGAGAATGATTTGGCTTCAATTTATCACAGCAGCAATTAGGCTCAATACCAGAGATGGAAACATGCTTACCTCTCTTTCCTTCTATCCTCTCTTCATAACTTTATCCTCTCTTGTCTGGATGTTGCTTTCTTTTACAGTCATGCAAGTGTCTATACTAAATCCCAGGCTAAGACCAATTGATGTAACAAACCTTTGGGTAAAAACAGCTAACCTGTCAATTTGATCTATTGAAAGTGGTCAGTTTGTCCTGTGGCTCAACACACACACACACACACACACACACACACACACACACACAGCACACATATCCACACAAATACAGATCTAACCAAAACAGAAACATTATCCTAATACTCAACAATGAGAGTACACCATTGATATATAATTCCTTGCCAGCAGTTCATTTTAAAACGGAAATAGTCATCTAATCTCAATCTAACAGCTGTTTTGAAGCTACAGCATATCCATGATTCATCTTCTCACCTGCATACATAGATTTGATAGAGGTAGATATCTTATGATCACTGTTATCTTTGAAACAAAATTAGCATGCTGTGGATATCTCAGTAACTGTAGATAGCCCTTCTAATCCCTGCCAACTGGAATGAAGATAACTTTATGTCAGGAAGAAAACAAAACAAATGAAAATGAAACAAAACTAAACTAAAAAGGAAAGAGAAAGCGCTTAATGAATTTACTTGGATCATATATCCTGAGCATAACTTCCTTGAACATAATCATATAGTGTTGACTTTGGAGATAGTAGAATTCTAGATTGGTATTGTCCTAAATCCAAAGTAATTTTAGATAAAGAGGACCTTATAGAAAGGTAAAACTAACTTTTTTTTTTTTTGTACCTGGTATCAAACTTGGGACCTTGTGCTTTTGAGATAGGTGGCAGAACCACTGAGCTAAATCCCTTATCCAAACCAACATATTTTTATGCCTTAGGAAAAATAATTTTCTATCTATAGCTGTTATATGCAGGTTAGAAATATGTTATTAATTGCACCTTGTTACCAAGGCTATCAAAATAAAACTGGCAATACATTACTTGACTGTTGGTAATTCAAAAGTCACATTATCGGTACATTGTAGCTACTGTAAATGGAGAATAGTTGTTATTTCAATATTAAGAAAGGGTTAATAGATATATTTTATTACTATAACTTTTCTTGTAGTTAGATGCCATATAACAATATTTAGTAATATAAATTATGAAATAAAATCTCATGTCAAGGAATTTCATGACTAAGAAGTTCTTTGAGGAGTAGCTTCTTAATATGTATAGCTAAATTTGTACATTTACAGAAGTAGGGCAGTAGGTGTTGGAAAGTGGTTTCCTGTCCCAGTTTCAGTTTTCTGTTTTGCATCATTTTAGATGCATTCCTAAGAATTATCATTTGTGCATTTGAACCATTTATAGGATGACAGTTTTATGAGTGAGTTTTATTTGAATTCATTGCCAGTTTTCCTTATATAAACACTAACATTCAGTGTATTTTATTGAATATCTTTTGAATTAATTTGCATATCACATTTTAAATAAGCAGTATATGATGTCCCCAAGAGATTGGAAAATAAAATAAAAATCTGCTTTTTTTTATATCAACCCCTGAGGAGCTGACAAGTCTTTAAAAACCCATTTCAAATGCCAGTAAAACACCTCACTCTCATCAAAGTGGGGGTTTCCTTTGATCAATATCCTGTAACGGACTGACTTGTATGCAGTGGTAACCAGTGCACTGATAACCCTGCTGCTGTCTTGTGATGGAAATAGAGTCTATTAGGCAGGATCTTCCTCAAAGCTGAGCTCATGCCTACTTCTGTACTATCTCTATGAGAAACCTTTCTTCTCATAGTCTGAAATAAAAATTCCTTCTCAGATGTATAGTCAAGGATTGATCTTGACGTTTGTGGCCTAGAAATGTATATAGTTTGCAGGGGATTATCCTCTTTAGGAAATCTGAGTAAGAATGTTCTGGAAAGGGCCCACAGAAAAGGGAGCTCTGAGTGTGAAGCAAGTAAGTCAAGTCAGAAGTTTATTTTCTATAATGCTAAATTAGGAACCTGGAACTAGCAACAATAAAATGTTTAATGTGAAAAGGTCAGTCGGTCAGTGTGCTTTGCAAAATGGGTAAGATATATACTATGTGAGTTTCAGTGGTGTACTTACCTAAACAAATCTCATGAAATCTGTGACCTACAGTGAGCTACAACTTACACTTTGATGAACAAAATAATCCTTTAAACTTTGTTTTCACTACTGAGACAAGAACATCTAATAAACATTAAGTAACACATGAAATCTATTGTTTAATAATCTCACCAGATTGTTTTTTTAGGATTTTGGTAGTTACAATGGCATTTCCTTTTTCTTTTTTCATATTTCAATTTGCAGCTTATGATGACTTGAATGAAGTCTGTGCTGTTTTCAGTCTACTGAAGTTTTAAAGTATAAGATTTTCTCAGCACTTCTTTATCAGATTTTGTTTCCTCTATACCATGTTGACCTCTTCAAACCTTTCTCTTCAATACATGTCCAAACTTGAACTCCTTTTTTCTGAAGTGTCTCATTTCTTGGCTAAATTAAAATTTTTTTTTCAAAGCATGACATCGTTTACTATTGGAGCCTTCTCTTTTTCTTCTCCTTGCAAATTTTCAATTTTGTCCAAATGTTAGGACATGTGGAAAATAGCTCTGGTTTCTCATTGTGAAATTATACCCATTAGACATAAAGCTTATTTCCTTTTTTGAAATGTAGTCATTAATGTTCTGTATTTTGACATTCTGATTATAATAAAAATTGCATTACTAATTGAGTCACATGCTTTCTTTTCCTTTCTTTGATTTGTATCAGAAAACAATGAATATTTGGTTGCTTATTATATCTCCCTCCCAGTTAGTTCCAAAATATTCATACAAGTTGAATGCTTCCTCTAGGGTTTTCTGCAAATGTTGGAGATTTTATTAGAATCCTAGAACTTTCTGAATTGTACCCATCAAAAATTATCTCCTCCATTATGAATTCTTTGGGAATGGATCCCAGGAGAAAGCTTGGCATGCAGCAAGTCAGCCAGGAACTAGTTTAATAAAATCAGTGTTGTAAGTGAGGGAATAACACCCAAGAGTTGTTTTGATAACTACATGCCTCTGGTGCATAGAGTAACACAAAGCCAAATGCCACCTGCTTTCATCGCCTTAAAATATCTATAATTAGAAGTCTAGAAATGCCTGGTGACTTTTTTCTCAGACCATTTCCTACAATGGAGCAACTCAGGTGAAATGCACAGTGGGTACTGTCAGTGCTCCAGTCTTTTGTATCCAGTGGCTTTACTTTTCATATTTATGGGGAAAATAAACTTGGTAATCATTTCAGTAAATGTCATATAAGGGTGATTTTCTGACTTGTTGAATAAAAGTTAAAATATCTGACAATACATTTATTTTATAAACATTTGAAGTCGTTAGACCTTCGTGACATATCTATAATTTTATTAACAAAATTATAATTTTGTGTATGTACTAACTAGTCTTATTTTTCATTTGCTAATTTGTAATTGGATCAAGTCATCTTAGTATTATATAACATTGTGATTACTACCACAATTTTTAATTCTGGAAACACTTATATTTTTTCCTGATTAGAGAATTAACGTGCCTGGTTACTAGTGGCAATGCATTTATTATATAAAAACAATCCAATAATAATAATGATAAGAGAAAATGCTTTCATGTGTTTTTATAAATGTTTATATACATGTTTGTATATATATTATATATATATTCACTGTTGAATATATGATACAATTATTATACACTACAAAGTGAGAACTGTAATTTCCCTTTTTTACATATAAAAGGACTAAAATACAACCTGGTTGTATGACTTGACTGAGATTTCAGAGCTTATTAAGAACAGGATTAAATTCATGGTCTTCACTCAAATTTTTTGCTACTATCCTTCCCAATATAATTTGGTTGAGATGTATTTGTTTTAAAACACTGAGGATTTTATGCCAAATGGGTTATATGCAGTTTTTTTCGGTTCATTTTGGAGGTTGTGTTTCATTTCTTGTTTCCTTTTCTTACAAATGTGCAGGAAAGTAATAGTCTAATTTTTTCTCGTGTATAAAAAAGATAATATCTACCTCATAGGACTTTCATTAAGTTTAAATGATCTAATATATTTAAAAACAGTGCAGTGATAAGTATTTGATAAGCAAAATCTAAATTGTTACACTTTTATTTTTGTAGAAGTCCTCTTCTGGATATAGTTGTTATTGATTTATGACCTCACATGTATTCTGAGAGAGTCATTCTAAAACTACAGTTCTTGTTTTATAGAATAACTTATTGAGGGGTTTTCCATATGAGGCGAAAGAGAAAGACCACCTACTCTACATGCACATTTGATAGTTGAAAAAACTAACGTGACCAGACATATTAATATCCTAGGATTTTTCTCAGTAGAGTTTGTTTCTCTTATGCCTAATATTAGTCTTAAAATTGTTTACACTGAGAAAGCTTCATTCAGCATGTATAATCTATTCAGTCATTCAGTCAACATATATAACCTATTATGTTGTAGAGTACAAAATAATAAGTAATTCAGATTTCTATTCATTCAATACTGTATACTTAGGTACATTTTTAAACTTCCTTCCTAGAAACAATGATTTCTCTTAGTCTCATGTCCTTACTACTTAATGATCTAGGAGGAATCTTAAAGTCAGAAAGATTGGCATGACTCTTATCGCTTCAATATTCTGTCCGATGTTCTTTGGCGAATGTAAATTTGATTAAAACACAAAAGGATAAAAACGTTGATATAAGTCCAATTCCTATGATGCAGAAATAATTTTCCTCTTAAGGCCTTAAATTTTAATTTCTGATCACTGATCAAAAGCATTATTAAACATGGCAGTATAATATCTGATTGGTAAATAACACTTTTATGTGAATAGTCTCTGTTCTACAATTCTAATAATGATTATAATTCTCTAATGGCATTTAAATTGAACCACTTAAAATGTTCTTTACAAAATATGTGAAATCATGTATGCACAGTGATCCTAATTAGACAGTTTTAGAAAACAAATCTGTTTCCCATAGGACACGACTACTAACTGTGTACATGTGACCCAGAGTTGTATGCATTTTCCTGGGGTCACAGAGGTTCCTCAAGTGAAGAGAAAGTGGAAACAATATTATGTGTTGAACCTTTATATGATTAGGAAGCAAGGAAACACTGAGAGAGAATATTCCTTGCTGGCCAGTGCTCTGTTACTAAGTAGCAAGATCAGTGTCTGAAGTTCTGAGTTAATCATTTAATACATTTTGCTTTACCTCATTAACTTTTAAAATATACTTTAAAATTATTTCCTTGTTATAAAGTAAATCGTTTATTGAGAAAAAAATGAGCAAAAAAATGAGTTTAAAAAATCCCTTCTACTTGTTAGTGTTTTATCTTTTTTTTAGATTTTTTTCCCCCTCTATGAATATACAAAGAGATTGGCAGTACGTTTGGGATCTTAATCAATTTTGAGTTCAGTATCCTTTTAAAAGATCTTCCAGGCCAGTGATTTAACTCAGTGGCACCGCCCGTCTTGAAAGTGCAAGGTCCTGAGTTTTATCCGGAGTACTGGAAAAAGCAAACAAACAACAGCAACAACAAAAACATTTTAAAATTTATTTTTAAAGCTATTTTTCTTAGTACATGTTCTCAGTACATATTGTTTACAATCCTTCTGTGTAGTTGGTGCACGTGCATAACACATCTTGGTTTCCTTTTTCATCCCCTTCTACTCCCCACCTTCACCCTCCATCTCTTGATCCCTTTCCTGCCCAAGAAAATATCCATCTCCCCTACTAGCAGAGGGCAGAGGTTATAATACAGCAACTCAATTTGTCCCACCTCAATCTGTGGTAGTCATTTCAATTCTGTGGATATTAGATGAATCTCTAAGGAAAAGAAAATGAGTGCTGAATCATCTGAGACCTTTAGTTGTTCTGCCTGGTGGAAGCAAGCTTGAAGGTACAATTTGTGTTAGAGTAATTTGTGTTTACTGGGAAAATCAAGTTTCAATAAAATGTTTGAAATGTGGAGAGTTGTACCTGCTACATTAATTGATCTAATCTCTCTCTCTGCATCATCTTTATCTCTTTTACTTGTTACCCTCCACTCTTCTGCCTCTTCTTCCCTCTCTGAAACTTCAGTGTAAGCAAAATTACCCTTTATAGTCTCATTTTCCTTTAAACCCTTATTATTTTGATAAATGTCTGTATCAGTTTTGGAGAAGCCAATAGCTACGAACCTGCTGAGAACTGAGTAGCTGCTTTAAGAGTCAGGTTAATAATCTCATTAAAAGGGTAGAAATAAGTGAAACAATGTAAGGTAAATGTGGTGTTAATTTGGGAAGGGGCTGGTAGAGAAAAGAGACATTTCATATGATACCCTATTAGTTCGATTTTAACATTTAAAAGCAGTCACTTAAAATTATTAAGAGAAGAAAAAGAGAGAACAAATAGAACCCAAGAGTCAGTATTGTAAGCCCTTGTTTTAATCATCAATCCCAGATGCTGGCAAAGGTATTGTGCCTCTGTAGGACACTTTTTAAAAACATCTGAATTGGACTAACATGAGAGACTTAAATCAGAAACTCCATGGGTATGACTGATCCATTCATTGGTGTTTTACTCTGGATTTTTGGTTTCTAAGCTCTGAATTGTAATTGTGCTTACACTGAAGTAAAATATACATCTAAGATTGAATGCTCAGGAAAATGCTTCTTTGGGTGAGCACCTTGTTTTACTCTTTGAAGGCTAAAGAGAGTCAGTTTGGGAAATTGAAAGCACAGGGGCCAAGTTTCATGAATAGAGGCTTCTTCAGGCCAGAGCAGTTTAAGCTCACTTTGACTGAAGCTCCAGGGAGCTGTGGAGGCCGTTGACAACTAGAAACCTCTGGGAAAATACAGCAGTGGAAATTTCTATCTTGAGTGTTAGGGAACATTAATAGAATTGTTGCATGTCAAAGAGATTTCAAGGAATGTAGTATAATAGGCATTGAATTGCTGATATAATAGCCATGATTACAAATAATGGGCTTATAACTTTAATACTTCTTTTAAATTACATTACATTTTGTTTAAAGACTTGAATATTATCCTCTAAAGTATTTATTTGTAGAGTTTCATAGAATTGATTTTTTGAGAAGTAAATCAAATTGCCACACCTTCTGTGTGTACTATCTTTTGAACAGGCAATGTGTTCTTACAGCATCATCTGTATTCAGGGTTCTGAAATACTGACAACTGTAAATAAGGTTAACACCTTTGACCAGGAAAGACAGAGGTTGAACAGCACCCTTTATTTTAAAGATGATAAAATTTTTATAGAGAAGGCGTGATGAAAGTTTTAAAGTAGGTATCTTACAAGGTTACTTGAGGCAACTCCTATTTTTCAAAATAGTTAAAATATTTACTAGGCCTGAGCTATGTAAGAGTCACAATTTATGTAGTATGGATTAAATAAATGAACAAAAAAAATGAAGATGATGTTTCAAGAATGTAAAACAGGCAATTCAAACAGAAAGACAAAACTAATACTAACAACCAGGCTAACAGTTGTTTAAATGTTCAGTGGAACTTTCTTTTCCAAAGTAAGAAGCAAAATTTCCAAATATTTATCTTGATTGAATCTTATCACTTCATATTAAATTTATTTATTATTCTCAATAAGTATTGGACTTTAAAATTAATATAAAATGAAATAAAATTAATATTCATAAACAGTTTTGATTAACTCCTAATTTATTTTTCTGTTTCTTTTATTGTTGACTATTGCCAAAATTAGTACTAATGCAGAGTACTTCTGTTACTCATAATACCAGTTATGGGTAGTAGCAAATCCAAAACAATTTCATTTTTTGTTATTTCAGAATTGTATTTGTAATTAAACAGATTTAGGACTTGAATGAATAGGGGTGTGTGTGTGTGTGTGTGTGTGTGTGTGTGTGTGTGTGTGTGTTCTTATGTTTTAGTTATGTTTTCCTGAACTTGAATCAGTAATAGTATGACAACTATCAGTAATAGTATGGTAACAGTAATCAGTAATCTGATAACCATCTGGTAACTAATCTGGTAACTAATATGGTAACCATCAGTATTCTGGTAACTACTATGTTAACTATCAGTAATAGTATAGTATCAGTCATCAGTGATAGTATGGTGACTACTCTTATTCTTTCTGGTTATGTGGTGGCCATACATAACTTACTAATAGTGTGTGTGTGTGTGTGTGTGTGTGTGTGTGTATGTATGTTTGTATATACATATATATACATATATATATATTTAAAGCAAGAACTTCTAATCAATGAGATTTTTTTCTACTTGTACCTATTTATATACTTATTAGTACATGTTTACAGTACATGACGATTGCATTCATTGTAGGGAGTTGGTGCATATACATAAAATATCTTAATTCTCTTTTATCCCTTTCCTCTCCCTCACCTCCCTCCATCTCTTGGTCCTCTTCCCTTTTGCAAAAGTTCTATCTCCCTGTTTCCTATTATCTATCTTTAATTTTGTTCTTTATTTTATTTATTTTGCTTTAATTTATTTATACTTTGAGTTTCTCATAGAAGAGAAAACATGTAATATTTAATCTTGTATGTCTGATTTATTTAAATTTAAAA
This sequence comes from Fukomys damarensis, assembly GCF_012274545.1. Lineage (NCBI taxonomy): Eukaryota > Metazoa > Chordata > Mammalia > Rodentia > Bathyergidae > Fukomys > Fukomys damarensis. The sequence continues at coordinate 112,172,386 of NW_022900928.1, read as the reverse complement.
TATAGTAACAGGTGTATTGGGAGATGTTTTATTCTGAGGTTTCCTTTAAACCGAGTTAACCTGGTAAATGTTGACATCTTGTTATTTAACATAAAATTTATTTTGCAGTCCCAAATTTTATTTTTTAAATGTAGACGCCTCTAAATATAAAAATGAATGTAGAGTTTTTAATTAATTAATACAGCAGGTATCTGTTAAGCAGTTCTACCAATGAAGTATGGTATTAGCCACTGAAGATTTAGCAGTAACCAAAATGGCTAAATTTCCTGGTTCTTATGAAGCTCATATTCCAGGAGAAGAGGAGGACCAGAAAATTCCAGAAAAAAAAAAATAAAAAAGTTTCCGTGCCACCATTACCATGCAGAATTAAACAGAAGTGATAGTGGTGTAGTGGATTCAGTGATTACACTGAGGGTTCAGCCAAGGCCTTTGGAGGGTCACAACTAAGTTGCAACCAGAATGACCGGAAGAAGCCAGCTGCCAGAATAAGCGAGCACATCACACAGCGTGAGTCTCTCATATGAAATTTGTGAGCCGGGACTCCCATTTCAGTAATCAAGGAGAGAGGAGGTATCAAATATGTGAAATTATGAATAGCAAAGAAATCTAGTCAGTGGAAAAGTAGAAGCATATTTTTACAGTATTTTTAGTATATTTTTACATATTTTTAAGACATCCTAGGAAACCACTCTGTACCACATTGTTGATATAGACTAAATGTGTTTCATTCTCTCTTAGATATCTATGTGCTAAGTCAAATGAAAATGATGATAAATTCATAAATGAAAAATAATTAAAAATTTGGACAATTTCCTGCAAGGTTTTTAAATATTAGCAATTTCATTCTTCTTATGCAACATAAGGGTCTTACATTATGAGATAATCTCTGTGTCCTCTTCTGCTCTATAGAGTGGACAAAGGTAGTGAAAGTATAAAGACAAGAAAAAAAATCCGTTTAACACAGAGGAAGCAGAAAAGATCTCTGTGAAAAATTGAGCCTAAATTTGAATCTTGGTTTTTGTTCATTAAAGAAAATATAGGAAATAAGCCTCTCATCTCCCTTTCTCTTTTCCCACCAACCCCATCATAAATAAAAGAACATTCTATCATCTTGGCCTTATGGTCTCATACGTTAAATTATATATATGGATAAATTTTTTAAAATAGTTATTTAGATATGACTATTAATTTTGTCTAGACACAAAGATGCGATGATTAATCTTTGGAAAATACAGATCCCACTTGAGAACCAAAGTACTGTGTACCTCATGATTGTCACAAAAGAGAAAAAAATTTAAAGTCAAATCTGTATTCTTGCATGACTCAGAACTAAAGGACTAGTTATGAGTGGGAACAGTATGCTTCTGAAGAGATTCTTAGAAAGGATCACTGAGGTGTTCAAAAAGTTCTTTGGATGCCAGACATATGAAGTACATCACCCCAGCTCTCTTAGGAAACCCACGAAGAACTGCTGTTTTCCTAAAGGACAATCTACACGTTTCAAAAGTAAGATAGTTTTACCTTCTCATTTTATGATTTGAATCCTCTTCCAAACACACTAAAGAAATTTTATTTGTTTCTTTCTCTACCACACTGACTTTTTAGAACCTAGATATTTTCATGAGATATACATTTATAAAACATTTCTTATTAGTCCTAAATCAATATGCACTGCCAATAATTGGAATTATATATATTGCTTTATTCAAAATACTGTAACTTTTAGGGTTCATCGATTAAATCTCTCTTCTTATATATTTATTTTGAATTTAATAGCAAAAACAGATATTTTCTAATGTTAATATGTGAAATTTTATTTTAGATTTATTTTTTATTGTATTATACAAAGTAGAAATATTTGATGGTATTTAAAGTGTTTGGTACGTATTCACTAAACTCAATATTTTAAATAATTCATAATATTTTTCAGTACTTTTAGTTGGAAGAATCATATTTAAATATTGCTATATCGGGGCATAAAAGAGATTCTGAAAAAGATTCCATAGAAAGGTAGGAGGTCTAAAAATAAGAGGGGTGGGGTAGACTTTTCTCTCAAAATAGTTTTGACAATATTAATTATTTTCTGGAATCTCTTTAAAGCCTACAAGAAAAGGCAAGCAATATGGCGTCAGTGTTTTCATACAAATAAGCTTGCTTAAAAAATGGTCATAATGAGCTCTTTTGAAATCTACTTCCAAATAAATTGGGATTAATTATAGCTATGAGAACTCTTGTTTTTTTTTTTTTGTTTGTTTTTTTTAATTTTTGAGACAGGGTCTCACTATGTAGTTGAGACTGACCTGAAACTCACTATGTATCCCAGGCTGGTCTCTAATGCGCAGCGATCCTCCTGCCTCAGCCTCCCAAGTGCTGGGATTACAGGTGTGTGCCACCATGCCTGGCTATGAGAACTCTTGATATGGTTAATACCTAGAAAGGGATATATACGTTATTACATCCTTACACAATCCATTTCTCCTTTATGATAGAGCTTCCAGTGGTGTTAAAGTCTTTTTCAAACACATACCTTCCTTGAATAAACACAGTCATTTTAATGTGATTTTAAATATCATTTCAACCATAATACAAACTAAAATGATTCTTATACCAGAACGTTTCTATTAATTAAGGTCTTTAAAGATAGTTCAATGACTCCTTGATATTGTTACTTAAATTGTCCTTTATGTATTAAAGCTACCAGAGATTTTATTCTCTTTAATGGCCCTTTCCCCACTAGATTGTAGGTGGAGAAATTCCCATTGTTTCTGTCCTAGAAAAGAGAGTAGATATATAACAACAAAAGCAAGATAATTCATGTTAAGTGTATTTAACATTCGTTGCAAGTATGTGCATATAGAAAAATTTTAAAGATGACCAAGAATAATGATAATACCAAATAATGATTTTAAGAGCTTAGTAGCTGGCACTGCACCTGGTGCTTTGCAGACTTTATTTCAGTAGTCTCTCTTGATAGGTTTAGGAAGTATTCTCATTATGCCTGTTAAACATAAGGAGAAACTGAAAGTTAGAGAGGTGAATTAGATTTTCCAAGGTCACAAACAAGTGGGAAAGCTAGAATTTTGACCCTCTATTGCTTTTAAACTTTACCTATGACATCTTCCTTGTCCTTAAAGTATATGTCATGTTATAATAATTTAGTTCTCAGGACTGTCTAATGAAGCAATCATATTTTCTAGATGAAAAAAACAGTTAATGCAAATGTCTGTATAGATCTAAGACTGAGCACCTTGCCTCCTGGCCTCCTGTTCAGAAGTCTTCTCTAGAGTGCAAATTTTCACCCCTCAAGCTGCTGGGACTGTGTAGAGTGCTGGGCTGCTGGAAGTGTCACAGGGAAACCCAGCAGAGTGAGGGTTGTTAATAGATCTTACTAATTCACCAAGCATTTCTTAAGTACTTACTACATGCCAGCAAACGTGATGATGTTGTATGGAATCAAAACTGATTATAGAATTACAACTCTGAAGGTAGCTTAGAAACTGGTAACACTTCTAATGTTATTATAAATTGTGTCTGGTGGGTTTTTCTTTAGTATATTTATACATACACATGGTCTACTTATGGCAGTATAAGTCATTTGTATTTCTGGCTTTATTTTCTTTGTATAAATGTTCAGTAGTCTCCAAACTACAAAAAGAATTGCACTCATGGTTTAATGAAAACTATTTCTGTGTTGTTTTTTTAAAAGAGTTATTAGTGTATGTGTGAATATCACTGGAGATCAGTGTCTTGCTTACAGACACATTTCTTATACAGAGAGCTGTAGCCATAACAATTCATAGCTGCTATTGTGAAGATATCTTTTCCTTATATGCCTGATGCATGTAGATACACATCTTTCCTGGAGAATATAAGTTGATGTGACTATCCTGATACAGATATTGGAGTGAGGTGGTATCATTTTGAACAGGCTCTATTTCAGACTGTTGGGTGCTGCCCAGTAGCCTTGTCTAAAATGTGAACAATTTGGCATTTATGGTTCAGAAATTTGGTTTTTTGAAAAGATATTCTTTTACGCAGATATTTTGTATCAGGTTCAACAAATCCAATTACTCTTATCTATAATCTCTCTTTTCCTAAAAATGTCTAGGTTTGGAAGAGAAGGAGAGCTTGTTCCTTTAGTTAATTTTATGGCCTTACCTTTCTTTCACTCCTTGGTCTGATACAAAGTACAGCAGCTTTATTAGAAATCATCTAAAGTTAAGATTCTAATAATGTACTCAGATTAATTTTGTTGTTGTTGTTTCGTATCAGTCACTTAAAAGTTGTCTGATACTGAGCAAGAAGTTTAACCATCCTAGAACTTGGTTGCTCCATTAAAGAATGAAATTAAAGACCTCAACTGGAATAGAATAGGGAGTCATCATAATGGTATGAAAGAACTTCATAGATCCTAAGGACAGGATTTTCTGTGGCTATGAAGGTGATAGTAAAACTTAAATCAGAAACATAAGTACTACCTGAATACTATATCTATCTCATTTGTGCTTATCCCTATGAATCTCCATTATCTTTCCCTGTACACTCACGTCTTATGCTTGTCTACCATGCATAATAGCTGCCAAACAATTCAATGCATCCTTCACTTGAGATACTCAAAGTAATATTGACCTTTAGTATTATTATTTTTAGTTTCTGTCACATAGTTAATTTATAATTGACCCTTGGCTCAGTAAGCTGAGGTCAGTTAATAGTGTTTCCTCACATTATCAGATTGCATTAAACTGAAGATTCTTAAAAGTACTGTGTATACTTCTGGTTAGACACAGTAGATAATACTTGATCATTTTTTACATGTTCTTATGAAAATATGGTGTTACATCTCTTCTTATCTTTGGAGTAAGATCATCTTAATAAAAGTAGATAAAGATGTTCAGAGCAATATAACAATGCTAACAGCAGCTGTAATTATTAGACTTATAATGTATCTTAAACATTATTCTAAATACTACCCATGTATCCTTTATATATCAAACTAACTTCAGGAGGAGGTATAATTATTATTTTTCACATATTACGTGTTCAATAAATACTAAACATAGTGTTTTCAAAGACCATTAAATAAATTCCTGCAGAGTAACTTTAACTCTTAAGGCGGTCAGTTTTCTTTTTAATTTAAAAATTATTATTTTTGCCATGAAAATGTCAAATATCTGTCAAAAATATTTTAAGTCTAGTTGTGTACTTCCCCACTCCTCAGTCAGTTGTTCAGCTCTAGATACTAACACCATGCTCAGAGGGTAAGAACTGAGCACAAAGAGGTTGAGTACCTGCCTATCATGTATTATCAAAAGTTTGCATTCATCATGCATTTTTATTCAGTGCTAAACAGATTTAGTAATATAAAAGCCTTTTATCTGTGACAGTTTTTTAAATGAAAATAACACATGCAGAAATATTTAAGCTAATAAATATACAATCTTTCATTAATATTTCGCTTTACCTTGAAATAAACTCAAATATATTATCCAACCAATGTCAAATAAATTATTGTGATGATTTTAAGCTAGTAAAATGTGGGAGAGAAAATAGGCAGGATATATCCCCTACCTAAAATTTAATTTGCATGTTTCAGATTGATATGTCACTGTGCATTAAAAGGTTATATGAATTTTTAAAAGGAAAGAGGTAAAAAATAATATGTATTTCAGTGCAGCGACAAAGATTCGGATAAAGGAAGGTGCATATTTATTCTGTATTTGCTATCTGTCAATCACTCTGGCTTGTAATCTGAGGACCCACACAGCCCTTACAGTTTTACAAATGAGAAATAATGTTTGAGCCTCAGATTTTAAATACATTAATATATTGCCCAAGTCATATTCTCAGTAAATGAGAAAGCAGTGTGAAAATTTAGGACTTTATGCTTTTATATATCCTTTTTTTTTTTTACAGGCATTCCTCCTAATTAGGGTTGTGTTGAAAAAATAGGCATATTATAGGAAATATAAATATTTTTTGTATATATTTCAAAATAAAACATAGTTTTTTAAAACTATGTATTATTTAAACATTCTTTGGGTGCCTTTTTTTCTCTTTTAATACATTTGTGAGTTAAGTTAGATTTATTATCTCCTTTCTGCAAAAGAACACATATGACCCACCCACACATGTTATGTAACGAACAGAGCCAAGATTCAAACCTATTTCTATTTCAAAATCCCTGTGATTTCCATCTGGCATGATGGCATACACCTGCAACTCCAGGAATCCAGAAGGCAGACAGAGGAGGATCTCCAAATTCCAGGCCAGCCTAGGCTGTATCATGAGTTCAAGGCCAGCCTGAACTACTACGTAGTGAGACTCTATGAAAAAAAAATCCCTCTGATTTTCATTAATATCTTCTAATTTTTTAAGTTCTTCACAGTGGATAATCAAGAGCTACTTCTTTGTTCCTTCAGAAATATTTTTGCATTAAAAATCTAAATAATATCAGTTAGAAGTTATATAATATTGTTTTCCCTAAATTGTGATTTTTTTATCTGAGAATCCGAATAAGTGGTAAATTATCCTTATCCCATGAAAATAATTTCTTTCCCCTCATGAATTTCAGCCTATAACTAGGTGTTACGTTTTAGAGCTTGCGTCAAATACACTCTGTAGCTCATTTAATTTATTCTTGTAAGTGGTTAATTTTATTTCCTTTATCATTTTTGTTTCAATTCTGTGAATTCCCTCTAATTTGTCGAGTTGTCTGATAAAAGGAGATGAAGTGGAGTAAAGTAATAATCTTCTCAAGGAAGTCATTTGTCTTCCTATTTATCTTTCCTTATATGTGTGTACAATCCATTCTCAATTATTTGTACAGATGAAGAAGGAGCATTGTGCCGTGGATAATCCAAAAGCCATTTCCAGAAGATTTACCTTTATGATCATCTTTGTGTAGGTGATATTCCCTCTGCACATTTCAAATACATTCATGAAGGATGAAAAAAAAAAAACAACAAACGTTTTAAATTCATTGTCAATGAAAAGCCAAGTTCAAGTGATTATTTTTCTCTTCAGATAATCCATATAGAGAAGACAAAGAATTGAATGTGTAAAGTTACTTTGTAAGAATTACAAAGTATTGTTCTACTTGGAGTGCCATATTGAAAATGAGAATTTGGGTTAAACTATCATCTCTAGGCCCATTTTTATTCATAGATCAGTCTGTATTGACATTGAATTAAAAATCTGTGAATAGCTGTTTTAAAGCTGTTTCTGTAATGCATTACTTATAGGATTATAGTAACCTAATTTGTCAACTTGTATGACCACATTGGTCCAGTGTCATAATTTTGTAATAATTCCAAACTACTATTTAACATACACTTACATTTTAATATGGGCAATCATTGTACATCTTTAACATCCACTTGACTGTTTTGCTGTTTTTGTGTTTATGGTGCCTTCTAAATGAGTGTGCCATTTTACAATTTCATTTGTGTATTATTTATTTCAATTTTCATATCAGTAGTGCGGATAATAAAATCAAGTACCTAAATCAAAGTCTGTGGCAGCTCCGTCCTCCTGCACCTCTCTCTGTTGCCATTATCAGTACCCCTTGTTTATGACTTTTTAAATGGTTTTCAGTCCATCTGAGAATAATCATCTTCAAGGCAATTTAAATTAATTTTGAGACAGTTTATGTATCACTGAATTAAATACTTTATAAAAATTTAAATGTAGTACTTGTACTGCATCCCTTTATCTACTAACCTTGTAATTCTGTCAGAAATCGCCATCAAGTTTATTTGGCATATATACGTTCATACACATTTATTATTCATAGGTCTTCTCTTTTGGTTCTTCCCATGTACAGTACCATTTTTTTTCATCTCAATGTCTTCTGACAGTGAAAACACAAATAATACTAGGTTGCTTCTTATACAGTCAGTCCTAAAAGTGTTAGCTTCTTGCTAGGCACAGGCTCAACTGCAGCTGTGGAGGACTTAGTGTATGTGTTCTGAGGTAAAGCTTCTAAGGAAAAATGAGGACACTTGAGTCTGATTAGTTCCTAGTTGGTTAGTAAAGACCAGAAAAGGCTATTTCTGATGTGTCCTTTGCCCTGTTAGCTATCTTCTGACATTGAGTCCAACATAACATTTATAAATGCTTAGATGCATGTTGGTATTGTTTACTTAAATATCTTCATTACTTTCCATGTTATTGTATTTACTTGAACACTATTTAACCTTCAGGAATACTAGAATTTTTCATAAAATACCTGATATCTATGTAAAGAGAGTTACTTTCTTCAGGTTTTTAAGAATTAGTATTCTATGAATCCATTTTGTAGAAAATAGCAGTTCTTATAGAGCGTCAGATGTACTTTGAAAAACTGCAGCTATTTCCGTGCATAATGATAGTCTTTAATAAGAATTCCTATCTGAATGCCCACATATGCCATTTTATTATGCCAAACTATGCAAATGCTCTCATAAAATATGATTTTATAGTCATCTTTACTTCCCAAATTCTTTGCTCAGAATCTGCATTTATTACTTTAATTTTAACATCATTTGAACAATATTGCCACATTTAACAAGCAAATAAAAATCTCCTTGAATTTTCTCCTTGCTTCTTAAAAATTAAACATAAAAATATCATAAGGGAAGAAAATACTTTATACAAGTGAGTATATAAGTATTTAGAAATTTATTCTTAAGTGAATTAATTATTCTCTATATAACCTAAGTCTATAGCTAGAAGTTGTAAACATCCTTTTTTTACATGAATGTAAATACAGTTGCCTTGCACAATGAAATTCTTTAAGTGAACATTGGCCTTATAGTGGCTCATCCAGTAGTGTTATTTACTGAAGAATTATTTCATAAATATGAAAAATAGACTTTTTTATCTTTTATCAAAGGTGTTCCTTCTTTGATATTATAATTGCTCCTTGGAACATTTTGCTAGGCAGTTATACAATCAGTCATTTCTGGGCTATAAGTTAAGTGTCACAAGTAAATGACAAAATATCAAAGCTTGAAGTTTTCTAGGTAAAAGGCTTCATATTGGTCTGATATTTCCTGCCTGTAAGGATTAATGTCACATGTGAAAAGTTCCAGAAATGAAAGCCTCTTATATACATATGTATATTCTTTATTTTTCTTGGAATTTAATGTAGTATTCCATTACAAGCATACAATGAGTGTAAATGGTTATAGAATCAGCTACAGTCATTGCTTATTTGGGAAGAATGACCCAAAATGTTACTAGAAGGAGGAGAATGAATGTTAGAATGCAGCTTTTTGAAGCACCCCTCTTTAAGGACTTGTGTCTTTTTAATCAGTAAATTTATTTAGACCAGAACAAAAAAGTATTTTCGACGACATACTTGACATTCACACCAGCTCGAGGACAAAAGAAGCACAGTGGTTTTAGTAGATACGAGATTTCTGCCCTTGGTATATAGTATGATGGCATTACATGTCTTGTTCCACACTGTCATCTAGATAAGCTTAATTTTATTTTTTCCTTGTTTTTAATGTCTCAGTGGGTCAGTACTCATTCTCATATATGTCATATAAGTGTTACCAAATATTATAGAACCTTCTAGAAAAGCAGTATATCAGAAGATGCTAATGGAATTTTGTCTCCCATGACCTGCATTCTGAATAGAGTTTGGTTGATCACTGACAGCCCACTTCTGCCTCCCTTGCTATAACCATTTTTATCTGCTTCAGAAATCAATTTATAGAAATGTCTCCATTTAATCAACATAACCTTCTGCAGTTCTTTGAAACCCTTGCTCTGTGAGCCATGAATGTCAGAAACATGTTATAACTTTGTGTGAGGGCTTCTGTTCTTTGATGGGAAAAATGAAAAGTTAGAATAGACACATAATGTGTAATGCTGACATTAAATTGTGGATTGATACATTTGCTCTAAACTAGGAAAGGCAGACTATAAAGAATGTTCCAAGGGATATTTTTAGAAATGCTTTTAAGTGGCCAAATGATCATAAAACATCCTGAAATAATACTCAATTTAAGTGGATGTTTCAAAACATCTTGGATGAGATGTTTTATATATGGTATAATTCAACATTTTGTCATCTCTGAGGTAATAAGAAGGGCACCACTAGAAAGACTGTGAATAGTTTCATAAATTATAAACAAATGTTAATGCAATTTCCAAATCATCTGTAATGTGAACTACAGATAATTTTTGAATGTGAAGATGATTTTAGGTATTTCTTATATATCATGAAATGAGATAAAATGGTGTTGAATAATTTTCTGAAATGTGACATATGAAGGATTGCTCATATATTTTCAACTGGATGAAGACTGAAACTTTGCTATTTTGAGAAAACAAATCAAGTAAATTAGCCATAAGATTATGATTCTTCACTAGAAAAATATATTTGCTTATGTATACAACATCTCCTAAATAACATACTTTTGTTGTTGTAATATTATTTATTAGAAATGTAGAAAAGCCATTATATAATAATAGGAAAAGAACAAAAAACCAAGAAAGCTGAAAATAGGCCAATAAATTAAAAAAAAGAGAAAAAGATATCTGTATACAGTCTTGAATTTTCTTATGGAGAATAAAACATTCAAATAAATGAAATAGTTTAATAGGAAAGATGGATGGAGTTAGCTTGGAGAATTTAGAAGACAAAGAAGTGAGAGACTTCAGAATAATAAAGCACAAACCTAGGCAGCTATGATTTATGAAACACTCTGTAAGATCTACCATTAGAAATATCATATTATTACACATTTGCTTATAGTGAATCAATAATAGTAAATCTGTGAAATTTCCAGTATAAAGACTATATTTAAAATCAATACTAATTTATCATACTAAAATATATACATTACAAGTCAGTAACATAAAATTGAAGATAACTAATTCTGAAGTTCTTTTTGCCAATCACATGTCATATCACCCGTGTTCATATAAAATTTCTGAAACTGAAGTGCAACCAAAAAAGTTTCTGAAATGAAAAGGAAATAGCCTTCGTGAAATAGAAAGCAAGGTTAAAGAGACAATTTCTGAGACAAACAAATGAAATTTAGATCATCAAATGAGGTGGCCTACGTTTATATATGTAATGAAAATTATATCTGCAATAAATGTACAAATAATTAACATTAAATAATTGATAATTCCATTTGCCTGTAATATGATTTTTGTCTAATTACTGAGGGAATCTTTAACTTCTTTCTTGACGGACCATTTCTTAGCCTTAGTCAATAATGTGATGATTGAATTATTGCCATTATAACTTTATTATTTGGTAATTGCTGAGTGCCAACAGGATAATAGGTTTGTTCTAAGACACAAAGAATACCCAGCAGTTTAGTAGTTGCAGAAATAAGAAAGTAGTATCAAATTTGCAGGATAAGATTTTGTTTAGGGAAGGCTGATCTGGATCATTACTTTGCCTTTTTAAAATATTTGTGAAATATACAGAAATGTCCACTAATCATAATTATCATATACTATCACAAAGTACATGAAATAAGAAATTTAACACGATGAGCTTTATAAAGATCTGTACTTCCTTGTGGCAATCTTTGTCCTCTTTCTCCCTGCAAAATAACCACTATTCTGACTTCGAACCCTACACTTTAATTTTGTTTGTCATTGAAAAAATATGTGTATGTAAGTTAAACCTCACAATGTTTTATATTTGATATTCTTCTCTCCATACTTTTTGTGATTTTCATTCATGTGTTACATATAATTTATTATTTTCTAGTGCTGTATGGTTTTCCATTATATATTACAAATAAATAATGATTTATCCTATATACTGTTGATGAACATTTGTGTTGTTTCCAATTTTCGTATGGCTATTGCTGCTCTAGTTTGTATATATCTCGTGGGTATATAAAGTATGTTTTTACAGTATGTCTTGTTAGATATGTATCTAAGAATGGAATTGTTTTCCTGTTAAAGTGGTTTTACTAATACATGAATACCACTACAAGTTTCCCATTGCTCATTTTTTTGGCTAACTTTGTTTTATATGTCATTTTATTTTTACATAGTATAGTAGGTGTGTATTCGATTTTCATTGTTGTTTTATTTTGCATTTCTCCAATTTTCAGTAGGTCACATGATTAATGTACACTTGGATATCCTACTTCTTGACATGTTCATTCACAATGCTTGATCATTTTTTCTAATAAGATAGTCCCTCTTTCCTTATTGAACTGTAGAACTAATTTAAATATTTTGGCTTTAAGCCCTTCAGAGTTACATGTGTTGCAAATATATGTTCTCTCTTTGTATTCTACATTTCGCTTTCTTAGGTGTCTTCTCATGAATAAATATTTTGAAAGTGTAGCTGCTAATATTATTGCAAATTATTAACAATCTGCTTTTCCGTAGCTATTCTTCAATAAGCGGTTTGGTTTCTGTGAGTTTGAACATAAGGTTTCCTTTTTCTAGGAATGACCTGATTCATGACCTCACTTCTCTTTCCTCACCAAACTGCAAACCATCATAATACCTTCAAAAGGTTTAATTCCTCCCTCTATTTCACTTCTTTTATAAAAATTACGTATTTCAACTTGACCACTTATAACATTATATTCCCATGATTTGATTATTATTCTGTCCCAGCAAGATATAAATAACTTTTTGGAAAGAAGTCCTATTTTACCATTTATTGATAGGTAACTTAGTTCAGTGACTGTGCAGTTAAAATGAACACTTAATGAGACTTGAGAATTAAATTGAATTTATGGGATCTCTTTTATCACATGCTAAATTCAAACAGGGAAAATACATGTCTTGATCATTTAAGTTGTAGTCATGATCCCCGTCTTTACATAGATGATACCTTTTATCATATAAGTAGTAAATTATCTACATGGTTAAGTAATTGAAATAGAGTATTTTGAAATAGAGAAAATTGATGTTTTGTTAATGCCAAATGTAAACTATGATTTGGAAGTGATTAATAGAGAACCTTAAAACATTTTTTAAATATTTAAATTAATTGGATGATAGACTCACCAGGAAGAAATCAACTGATGTACATATGAAATATTTTCATTCTTTTGGTATTTCTTTATTAGAAGTTTAGGCATTCATTCTGTTTTGATTTGGTTAAATAAGTTGAAAGAATCTAAAATTCATTAAAAATCAAAACAAGGTAGGGCATATTTCTAGCTACTAGATTCCAACCTGAGATATTTTCATAAATGGAGAAATAGAATAAATACAAAAGTCTAAAACTATAGTTTTTAGATAGTTTTGTGTGCTTCCCTATTTTCAAATGAAGGAACTTTTAATGTGTAATCTTCACACTAAAATTAAAAAGAATAAAATCAATGACAATACTTTCTTAAATGTATGGAAACTACATCGATATTTTGATATCCCATTCAATTAACTCTCATGAACTTTATGTAGATATAAACCAATGTGATGCATTTATCTACATCCAGTAAGTTTAAAAGTTGTATATGCATTTAAGAATTAGAGAACTTCTTCCTTTTAAAAATTCATATCTTATCTAAGTCTAGTTGTTTTGATACTTTTGACCCCTTATATAAACCACTCACAATGTGATGTACTACCAAAGAGATGAAGTCTAATATATAGTTAATTTCAAAGGATCCAGACATTCTGAGAAATGCTAGAGGCTATTTAATAAAAGTGTATAATATACACTTAACTCAGTGATTGTATAATTTTATGTTCTTTCACATCCAAGTTGTATGTACCATTATAATAGTTATATTAAATATTACATTCCAATATCTAAGACACACTACACAAAGAAGTCCTCAAAAGCGTAGTCCAATGAAAGCATTCTCCCAAAATAACTATAGCTTGTCTTATGAATAACAATTGGATTACCTAAAGCCTTTAATTAGTACTTTAAAAAATTGTCTGGAAGAATTTTCTATGGCATTGTATTTTAATATTTTTAAGCAATTTAGTTTTAAGAAAATTTTAACTTTTGTTGTGTTCCATTTATTATGTCTGAGGACAAAAAAATAAATGTATTATGGTGAAGAAAAACAACTTATAATGAAAGCTAAGACTTTTGTTTGCATCTCACTTTCACAGTTTAGCTACATGCTTGAACACATTAACAGTGTTTTATGATGTGATGGGTTGTTTCTTGAAATTGCTAGTAGCCTGTGAACAGCAAATTTCTAAGAAACTATAGAAGATTAGTTGGTGAGAGGGGAGAGACAGAAGGAGGAGGAAGAAGAGAAGGCGGGGAGTAGAAGTAGGAGGAGGAGTTGAAGTTAAATGAATGGTTGATCTAGGTCTACAATTCCCAGACCTAAAAACTTTGTAGAATCATCTGCATGGTGATCAAAATTTTAAATTGTTGGAACTCTTCCCCAGAGCAACTACATCATTGTCAAGTTGTGATAGAATATGAACTTGAGAAACAGCACCAGACAGTACCTTATGCTTAAGACTATTAATCATTCCAAAAAATGGAGGTAAATTTTGTTTGCAGGTTGACAAGAGCTTTGACTATGATAGCCTTTGTCAAAACGTCTGCCATATAGCTGAAAACATTATATTTCAAAATTACTCATAGAAATAGTCACATTCAAAATCAATTTATTTTTAACATTTTTATCTTTCATTAAATATATTGAATAAATATGTTTATCCAAAAAATTACCCTTAGTGAATTAATATACTATTCCATGAGTTATTAGCCACAGTCCATGCATTCTTACTTGTATGTGCATGTTTATGTGTAATGTTTCTTAAGAGCAAATATTTAAGCATTTGTTTTGTTTTGTTTGGTACCAGGGATCGAACTCGGGTCCTTGTGTTTGCAAGGCAGGCACTGGAACCACTAAGCTAAATCCCCTGCCTTTCAGCATTTGTTTTGAAACATCACTTATCTAATTAATTATCTGAATACAGCTGGCATTCACATGTAACTTTCTCATGGTTTTAAGGAATCTGGTTTTCATTTCTGCAGTTTTAGAGCAAAAGCCACCTCCATCTAAAAGCAAAGCTAAGATTTGGCAGATGTTTGCCTATCCCATATTACTTAGGACTAACTTCCATAGAATACGCTCAGCTGATGGACAATTTCATGTGTGCTTTTTTGACTGGATCAAGATTTACATATGAGCCCTTGCTCACAAGTAAAAAAGGCCAGGAGTCCTCTCTCAATCACTTTTAAAATCCAAAGCATTGTCCAAATTACATGTTTTCCTTCTGACCTAAGCTATCTCTAGCTTGATAAAAGTAGTGTCATTCCCATCTTTCTGTAACTTTCTCACAGCACCTCCTCCTACCCAAGTCCATCCATTCCTCTTCTTCACCATTGCTGAGCACCAGGAAAATTTCTTAAACTGCCTCAAGGGACTTTGAAGTCCAGTTGTGTTTAGCCAGTGAGACACACTTGTAGATGAATGGGAAGTAGTATTTATTATTTGACATCTCCCTTTATGTTAGCTAACTACTGGCTGCTTCACAATTATTTTGAGGAATTCTAAACCCTTAATTCAGAGGATGGGGATGGCTACCAGTTCTTGCTAGCCGCAGAATATGCTGCTATTGTTTAGGCTTTGCTTAATAGTCTGAATATACATGAATAATAATCTCATTATTAAATGCTTCCTCAGTTGCCTAATGTGACTAGGATATATTTCCAAGATTTATTGTTTTCTTTCAGTTATTCGGGGTATGATATTAATTTTTACTCATCAGTACTTTGTATTTCTCACGAGCATACATAAAGCATTTAGAAAAGACATTATTAATATATTTTGAGGTCAACTCTTCAGGTTTTATTTCTCCTCAAATAAAACATTTATCCTGAATTATCTGAGATGATCAGAAAGGTCTGTCATCTAGAGCCAGTACTCCTTAGTTCTGCTTCCAATTTTGAATATTTCAGGAAGATATTTTCCCTTTCTAGACCTACGTTTTCTCATTTTTTTTCAGCTTTAAATGAGTATATTGGTACATTTTAGGTAGACAGTACAGTTCCATTTATTGTTGGGATCTTGTACCTCTACATGACAGGTCTTTGTTCTCATTTTTTCCCCTTCTCCCTGCCCTCCCTTCACTCCCTCCTCCCCTCCCCATCTACAAGCACTTTATTTCCATCTTTTCATTATCTCACATTTTTTTCTTTTCCCTTATTACCCTTCCCGTACCATCCCACCTTCCCTACACCTTTAGCCCCTTTCTTCCCATTTCACAATGTCAGTAACCTTATTAGGATTTTATGTATAATTGAAGTTTATTCACACCAGAGAAACTATTCGGTACTTATACATGTGTGACTTATTTATTTCACTTAGGAGTATATCTTCAATATGTGTCCATTTTCCTATGAATGAATCTATTTTCTCATTTTTGATGGCTGAGTAATATTCCATTTTATAGAAAAACCACATCTTCTTTATCCAGTTTCCAACGGATGGGCAGATGGGCTGTTTCCAAGTTTTAGCTATTACAAACTGTGCCGCTATAAACATGGGTGCGCATACATCACTGTGATGTGATTCTTTTAGTTCTTTTGGAAAGATACCCAGCAGAGGGATGGCTGGGTCAAATGGAAACTCCAGTACGAGCTCTTTGAGGTATCTCCATATTGATTTCCATAGTGGTTGCACCAGTCTGCACTCCCACCAACAATGGAGAAGGGTTCCTTTCTCCCCACAACCCCGCCAACATTTGTTATTGTGTGATTTCTTGATAGCAGCCATTCTTTGTGGGGTGAGGTGGAATCTCAGTGTTGTTTTCATTTGCATCTCTCGAATGACCAGTGATGTGGAGCATTTTGGGATCATTAATACTTACTTTGAAAACCTGTACTCCAATAAAATGGAAAACACAGAAGAAATGGACAGATTTTTAGATACTTATGAATTACCAAAGTTGAACAAAGAAGATTAAAACATTTTAAACACCCCAATTACAGTCAGTGAAATTGAAAGTGTAATTAAAAATTTCCCAGCAAAGAAAAGCCCAGGCCCTCATGGATTCACTGCTGAATTTTACAAGACATTTAGAGAAGAACTACTGCCATTACTCTTCAAACTTTTCAATGAAATTGAAAGGGAAGCTATACTTCCAAATTCATTAATGGAAGCAAGTATCACTTCGATTCCCAAACCAGGGAAAGACGAAACTAAAAAAGAGAACTACAGGCCAGTCTCTTTAATGAATATAGATGCAAAAATCCTTAAGATGCTAGCAAACAGAATACAGAGGATTATCAAGAAGATCATATATCCTGACCAAGTCGGATTTATTCCAGGGATGCAAGGGTGGTTCAACATATGTAAGTCAATAAATGCAATATATTATATTAACAAAGTCAAGGACAAAAACCATATGATCCTCTCAATAGATGCAGAAAAAGCATTTGACAAAATTCAACACCCATTCATGATAAAAAAATCTGCAAAAAATTGGAATAGATGGTCTATATCTCAATTTAATAAAGGCTATCTATGAAAAACCAAAAGCCAACATCATATTAAATGGCCAAAAACTGAAAACCTTCTCGTTAAAATCAGGAATAGAACAAGGATGCCCACTATCACCACTCCTCTTCGATATAGTTCTGGAAACATTAACCATAGCAATTAGCCAAGAGAAGGAAATTAAATCAATAAAGATAGGAAAGGAAGACGTTTTCTCATTTTTAAAGTGACAAGATTTATTTACGTATCATTTCTTATGTGTTATTGTGTTCTGATCATGTTTGGTGGATATGTGTGTGTGTGTGTGTGTGTGTGTGTGTATACATACACACACACATACATACAAAACATCATAGAATGACTAGCACTCGATTTGGTATAAAAGTAACTCTCTCCAATGTGTTAATTAGCTTCCTAATTGAGTACCTTACATTCACTCCAGCTATGGTTTCCTTATACAATAACTGGAGATTTTTTTTTTTTTTTTTTTTGGTACCAGGGATTGAACTCAGAGGCCTGCAACAGCACCACTGAGCTAAATCCTGGCCCAATAGCTGGAGATTTTAAAATACATACCTTTCCTCCTCCTCTGCCAATCACACTAATATATTTTTAAAATCTTGATGTGAGTTCAAATTGTTCTTTAAGTAAAGATTAAAATAGACTTGAATATGGTCTGCGAGTCCTTCCATGGTGTAATCCCAGCTTGCCTTTCTAGCTTTTTTAATACTCATCTCCCCAATTTTCAATATTCTTCCTTCTCTCCTTTCATCAGTAGACCACTGTACTGGTTCTCTGTATGCACAGAAAATTCTCCTTTACCTTTTCTTTATGGATAGTCGGCCCCTAGGGGACTGTAAGCTTGATTTAGGCATTTTCTTTCTCAAGGAAGCTTTTTGCAAGACTAAACCAAAGTTTCTATATTTATTATTTCTACAACAATAGAGAACATTAGCTCTCTGCTTCTTAGCATTAATCTTGTTTTAAATATGCTCTGATTTGCTTAACTATATGATGCACATTATTTTTCTTAATGAAATCAAGTTCCATGAAAACAGAGACTTTTGTTCTCAACTTTAAATCACCCATACCTTGGCTAGACTGGGCACATAGTAGGCACTGATTAGGATTACTACATAGATGAATCAGAGCAGCAAATGCTAGGAACGAAGCTTAGAACTAAGGAGCAGTGGGAGATCATAAAGAGCTCTGCAGTTTATTATAATGAGATTTAACTGAAAGATCTAAAAGAAGTCCACAAATCTAATAAAGTAAGTAAATTTCTACTGCAAAGGCGCCTTGCTTGTTTTCCCAGAGGAACTGTTCCCTGAATCATGGTTATCCTGAATATTTCACTCTCTACCTGGTAACCAGTCTATGTTTTAAAGGTGGGGGGAGGGAGGGAGTAAACTTATGTAGAGACAGAAAGATTGAATTTTGAGAATACTTGAATTTAGATATTTGAGTACACAAAGTTACCATAATTCTATGTTAATTCCTGTCACTTGTCTTACTACTATGAGCAGCGTGACTTAGACTGTTTCAGTGAATTACACTGTCAAAGAGAAGCAGCATAAAAGTCGAAACAGTAATATCCTTTTAGTCTTAGGTAAGGATACTCTCCATTAAGTTTAGTGGAATTAAACTAATGTTGTAACTTCTTTACTCACTTACTCAATGTTCCTTGATCTGAATGCAAGCACTTAGCAATTACTGTGTAGAAAAATACTATGGACAGAAGAAAAACCCTTCAAATTAAAAAGAACTTAAATCCAACCTTACTATTTTTGCTAGCTGTGTCACATGGACAAGGTATTGTATTCCTGTGAGCCCCAACTCCCCATTCTGTAAAACTGGAATATCAATGACTACTTCATAATGTTGAGGGGATTACATATAACAATTTATAAAAAGCAGCTGTGCTGGCTGGTACAAAGTAAGACTCCAAAAGATGTGTATTGTCTGTTCTAACACAATCCAACCAAGTGAAATGATTTTGCCCACATTAGAAAAGTAGATATGCTTTTCTGATTTTGAATCAAATTATTGAGAAGATATTTAGCCAATGTAGACAATTACTTCAGATGTCACATGCTTCATCATAATAGCCTGAGAACAACAGCAAACTGCTGTCATGACAAAAACCAAAAAGACAAATGACATACTTTGTGGCTCTATTGTTAAAGTATTCTTTCTCATGAATAAATATTTTGATTGAACATTATCTAAAACTACACACTGTAATGCAGTAGTTTATAGCTTTTAATGATTTCGGTGGTGATGGAAGATTATTGTCTTTTGTGCTCAAATACTGAATTGATGAAGTTGTTACCATCTAATTATGCAAATCTTCCTGAAAAAATTTAAGGCTGAATTACCTTGTAAATGTATTATTTCTGATTAGTGTCTATGGCCACTTCTTTCAAGATCTGCCTCTGTTTATCACTTTTTGAATATAGTGTTCCAGAAATCAATGAATATTGATTTAAGCTGTGTTTCAGAGTGTTTGTTTTCCATTTCTTGTCTATTTTAATTGAAGTTATTTCAAAGGTCAGTGTTATCCTGGAAATATAGTATGGATTAGATCACAGAAACCTTTATTAAGCAAATGTTTTTATATCAAGTGTCTTTATGTGCACCAGGACACCATCAACATGATTAGGCACATTTACAGAAACCTAAAGAAATTATACCTAGTGGGTATTTTTTCCATACCTTCTCCTCATTGGAGTACAGAGAAATCAAAGTAAGTCTGATTCTCAAATATATGATTGTGTGGTGGCAGAAATGAAGCAATACTGAATTCCTTTTGCTGTCACTTTGTGAACAGGAATAAATACAATTTGAAAGCAACATTTTTATAAAATGTTAATACAAGAAATAATTTTAATATAAGTGAAATTAGTTTATATGAGAAAAAGGAAGTTTCCTGATATGTTTACATTATGAAAGGAAGTGCAAAATGGCAAAATGTTTCTTAAATCTGAGAGAAGACACTTGACTGTACAGTAAGACTACCAAATATAGAACTATTGAAATAATTGATTATTCATACTCAATTTTTAAATTGAGATTATTTAAAGAAAGAAACATACGCTAACCAAGTGCAATGAAAATTCATTTCTGTTTTACAGGAGTATAAATATTTTCTTGTACTTTCTAGCTTATACTCTATTATATTTGTATATTTGATCCATTTCAAGCTATTTTTTTCTGTATGAAATGAGAGAACAATAGAAAGAATGTGTAAGGGAGATCCAACTCTATCATTTTGCATGTAGATAATATGCTAGTTTCTGCACCAGTTTTTTGAAAGACTATTTTTCTGCAGTTGTTTTGATGCTCTGGTCCAAAATCAGTTGAATGAAGTGTATACATTTATTTCTCAACCTTCAAATATATTCCCTTGATCTCAAAGTCTGTTTTTTCACACTGCCTTAATTATTGCGAGTTTATGGCAAGTTGTGAAATGAGCAAATATGAATCCTTCAAATTTTCTTTTGGTTTTGAATAGGCTGGGTCTCCTGAATTTTTATTTGAATGTAATATCAACTTAGTTTCTAAAAGAAAGCCATCTGAAATTTTGATAAGTATTACATTGGGTCTGGAGATCAATTTGTGAAGTATTTGCCATTGGAAAAATATATTTTACCAATTTGGGAAGATGAGATATCTTTCTACTTACTTAGCTCTTTAATTTTTTTTTCAAAAACACATTGTAGTTTAGTTTGTACTGTAGAACTCTTCAACCCCCTTTAAAATATTTAAATAATTTTAATGCCAATGTAAATGAAATTATTTTAATTATGTTTCTAAATTTTTTATTGCTTATGAAAAATACAATTGGTGCATTGGCTAATATTCTGCAATCTTCCTGAGCTATTTTAGAAATTCTAATAGATTTGTGTGGGCATGTCTCTTCTTTAGGATTCTCTTGGTGTAATATTGCGTCATCTACAAGGAAACTTTTCTTTTTGTTCTTGTAATAATCACTTTTCTATTGCTGGGACAAAATACCTGACACCCATGATTTAAAGGACAGGTTAAATTTTGCTCACTTTTTTAAGGGATCTAGTCAATAGCCAGCTGTCCGCAAGGTGGAAAATGCATGGAAAAAAGCCATGACAGAGCAAAGATACTTAGTTTATGGAAGCAGAGAAGGGGAACAGTGCTGGAAGCAGTGTGGGCTACATATAGTTCCAAAACCATGCCTCCAAAGGCCTAAAAGAATGCTTTGCTAATCCCCTGAAGGCTCCCAAGCTAATCAAATCGGTGTAATTAACTTACCCACCACAGTTCCAATCTGAATTTCCAAATAAATATTTTTTTAAAAGTTTGGTCTGATTTCCCTGACTAGACTTCCAGTATATTATTTAATAAAAGTGGCAAGTGTGGATGTGTTTGTCTTGTTCCTAGTTTTAGAGGAAAAACATTCAATCTTTCATCATTAAATATGATGCTCACTGTGGACTTTTCAAAGGTGCTCTCTTTGGGTGGAATTACCTCTATTTTAATCCTAGTTTATTTAGAATTTATTTTTAATAGCTTTCAAATGGAATTAATGGTGTTTATTTTCTCCCCTTTTAACCACTCATGTAGCCTGTGTAGTGTTATGGAAAGAATATTCAATAGGAAAACTGAGCTTGATTTCAGATATGTTTTTAATTACCTTTTGACATTGGAAAAGTCATTTTATCTCGCTGGCTTTACTTTTTTCATCTACACATTTACTACCTCAAATAGATGATTGTAACTACCCTATGGTGATTCTGATTTAGTGGTGATCATTGATTGTTTCGATTTTTTTCACTTTAAATTCATATAATTGGACTTCATTCCTAGTTACCTTCTTGCTGCTAATTTTTCCAATACAAGTTCACAATGAAAACATTTTTTGGTGGTTTTGTAGGCCTCATTTCCATTCAAATTTCTGTTGCTTTTTGTGAATACGAATCTTCCCTAACTCTTGGAACTAAAGCATGGAGGATGTCAATGACTTTTCAGTGATCACAGAGGAAAATCATAGAAATGAAATTATAACATAAGTTTCTGAATCTCAGGGCAAGTCTTTTTCTACTGAAACAAAAGGCCTCAGGCAAAATGGCAGTTAGCTACACTTCACCTGGGTTGCCTCTTGGAAATTAAACAGTGTAGCTGGAGCCAGTACCTGCTAGAGGCAGATTGAAGTTGCTTCTCAGAAAGTTTTTAATGCATTTGTGTATCTACTTGCTCAGAGTTTTGCTCAGTGGTTACTACAACCACAGAGGGGAGGTTCCTCAGAAGCAGAACATTCAGAGGTACATGCTCCTTCATTGAAATACTTTGTTTCTGGATTACTCTTACATGTACTAGTGCATCTATTAAGATTATCAAACTGACACTCAAGTAGATATCACATTACTGAAGTTATATTTTTAGCAAGAAATTCACACGTGTGATTTATTCCAACCTTGTAAATGCATGCTTAGTAGCCTAGCGAAAAACTTGAGGATGGTTTTCCCCTCCATTCTTCATATTAAACCAAGACCAATTTTTGTTTTTATAACTAAGGTCTTTGAAGCTGCAGTTTGTTAAGTGATTGTGAAAAGCTCTCAAGTCACTGTGTGCACCAGAAAAGCCACCTGACTTACATGTTCTTTTGCAGGATCTTAGGGCACAAGTGAGAGGACTTCAGATTTATTCCGGTTGCACCATAACCTAGAAAAAGAGTCTTTTAAAATCTAATTAAATGAATAATTATGGCTATTTTTAAGCTCAATATTCCTTTGTGGCTTTTGTTAAGTTAGAGAGAAGACTGTTCAGCAGTCTCTGTGTGACTAGTCATTAGGGTTCTTTTTTCTGGCATGATTTCTAACTCAAATTGAGAGAAAATTACCTAACATTCCTCAGAGACCAATTGCTTCCAACCAGACTACTTATTAAATAATTTCAGTTCACACTTACAGTTGTTACAGGCACCGCCGTCATTACTTTACTGAGAACAAGCGCATTTCCATTTCTACAAAGCATTAAATTCTGTAAATTATTTCTAATTCTATAAAGTTTGATAATAGTTCTTCGAAAGTGACCATAGTCTCCTCCCTGACTTCCACTGATGAGCAGTGAATACTTTCACTCAGTTTGACCTTGGTATCCCAGAGGGATCTTAATGATATGTAATATGTTTAAGTCATTATAGACATTTCCACAGTTTCCATTTCCTCTGACTTTCTCACATCTTGCCAAGTATTTCCAGCTGCCTTCTAAGCACAAACTTGACCCTGGTTTTGAAAAGTAAAATAATCTGGATGGTAACTTAGACATTTGTGAACCTGTTTGACTAAGGCATGAATATTCACCATATCAAATATATTAATCACCAATACTATTGATTATATTACATTCTGAAGAAATAAAATTACCTTAGTGTCTATTGAGTTGAAGCAGTCATTGTTATTTCGTATGGTTTGCTAACATATGTTGTCAAAAATTTAGGCACTCAAAATGAAATTCCTAAACTCACAAAGGAAAACATTCATCTATCACATTTAAATGATTTCATGTCCATACTAGAAAATCGTTAGTACTAAAATAATTTCCAGGGAGAGACTGTCTTAACACAGCCCAGCAAATACATACTTGTGTCTTAAGGCCTAAAGTCCTGGTTAGGGACTATATCTTAGTGCTTTTTCTAGGAGGAGAAATTAGTGAAACTGTCTGCATGACTGAGTGAACTACCATTTATCATGTACATTGGTCAGCTTTTCTGTTGCTAGGACAAAAAAAGAAAAAAACAAAAACCTGACACTTGTAATGTAAAGGAAGAGAGGTATAGCTTGGCTCATGATTTGAAAGGTTTCAGTCCGTGGTATGCTGGCTCCAAGTCAGTAGCTTCATGGAAGCAGAACATGGAATAAGAAAGCTGCTCAGCTCAGGGCTTCAGGGATGCAGAGGGGAGAGGGCAAACTGGAAAGGAAGAAGTCAGGGACTAGATATATTTCCTAGGATCACCCTCCCATAAGCCACTACTAACAGACACCACTCTCTAAAAGCCCATTCAGCTCTGAGTTCATTGACAGGTTACCCTATTGATGAATTTAGGCCCCTAATCAATAATCTTCTCGGGAGTCACATTATCCAGTAAAACTGATGATGAAGATTACCTGGCACATCATGTCAATAAAAGGGAAGCCGAATTACACACACACACAGAGGAAAAAATATATTATGAAGCTGGAACCTATAATATAATATAAACAAGGATATAATTAGACATTCATTCAGAGATTTGTGCATTTTCTTTAGATCAAAAGTCAAACAAACTTAACAACAAGCAAAATAACAAAAAATGGATTTTTAATACTGATAGGACATTTTATATTAAACATGATACTATTCCTCAATACTTTATTTTTTCTCTTTTATTTGTCCACTGTCATTTTGTGCTCTATTTCTGCCTGTATGTTTTAGGCCTATTGCAAGTGGCAATATCCCTGCCAAGAATTTTTTTCTTCTCTGGTTTGTGGCAGTAAACACTACATAATGACTCATTTATCTGTCTGTACCACTTGTGACTTATACTGTAGGTACAGATAGATGTCAATATAGGCATACACCTAGACATATGCACACAAACAAAACAAACACATACATAGTTTTAGACTAAAATATTTTGTTTAGAGCCTATAGTTTTCATGGAAGATTCGCAGGAATAAGATATGAGTCTTATTCCTTTTGAATTGACAGAGACCCTAGAGATATTAAATAAACATTTTACTACTTATTACAGTTTTTTAATTTGTTTTGTTTTGAGGGAGGAGGGTTGCTCTAGGTACATCTTGTTCTTCTGTAGTATCTCATTCAGGGAGTTAGAAATTTATGTATAAAGGTATAATGTATAAAAATCGAATCCTATAAAAAATACAAAGAAGAAAAAGGGAAAGAAGACTCATCCTGTCAAGTAGAATCCAAAAAGCTTAATGAAATAGTTTAGCACAACTGGAAAGAGGAGTTGAGGCCATACTCTTAAGTGAAATAAATAGGACACACACGTGTAAATACCGAATAGTTTCTCTGGTGTGAGAAACTGAGAGTGTCAATAAGGATAAAAATCTATAATTGATAATGTGAAATAGGAAGAAAAGGTCCAAAGGGGAAGGAGAAATGGGAGGAGTAGGGGAAAGGAAAGAAGGGAAAGGGATAAATACTAGAAAAGGAAAAAACAGAAACAAACTCATTATGAATAGGGAGGGGTGGAGGGGATGAAGGGACGGCAGGGAAATGGGGAAAAAATAAGCAGCAAGATACGTCATGTAGATGTACAAATTCCCAGTGATGAATGTCATCATATTGTATATCTAAAATGTACCAATAAACTTAATTAATAAAAGTCTAAGTTTCCCCCTCATTTCCATCCTTCAAGTCGCCACATCACCTCCTTTCTAAAATACAGATCTGATCATGTTGGTTTCCTATTGCAATAGATATTGAGATTCTACCATACCTAGAGAATGAAGTCAGAATTATTTGGCAATACCTGCATATGTTCAGTACATAGCCTGCATTTTAACCTCTGTTTAGCACAGTTAATATGTAGTATATTTGCATTACATCCAATCATTTACAATATGCTAGATATATCTATCTGTTGTATCTCAGACCTTTGTATATAACATTTTTGGTTTTGTTATTTTTCTTTTTAACTTAGAATCTCCTTCCCCTTGGGGAATTATTACTCATCATTCTAAATTCACTTGGAATGCCCCTTCCTTGGCAAAGATTTATCTGACTTCATTGTTCTTTGATGGAAAGTTTTCTTCTGCATCTTGTATGTATCTTTGTTATAGCTAGTGAATTAAGTTTGTCTAGTCTTAGTGATCCTGTCTGTAAAATGCAAAGGGGACCAGAATGATCTCTAAAGTCACCTCTAGCTTTATTGTTCTTTAGTAGCAGCTACTCCTGAGGAAAGACACTCAGGGGCTGTTTAAAGCAATAGTCCCTCCTAGACGGGAAACTGGCGAATAGTAATCAGGTTTCAGTGGACACTGCTTCTCTCTGAATTAAATTCTCAGCTTCTGTGATCATGCAAAATTACTGTACATATTTTTTCCATTTTGCTGTCTGCTTTTAATGCATTTTTTAGTTGATTTTACCAGTTTTATTTTAAATTTTGTGTTCTATCTATGAATTTTTAATTATGTTTTCAATTCTATTTTTTTCTACTTTTCTGGGTTTGCTATCTATCATGTTTTAATTGGTGATAAAATCTTTGGATTGTAAAAATTCATATTTATATTTTTCTAGTATGCAAATGGTTTCTCTTTACATGGATTACATCTTAATATCTAAACATATTTTTGTTTAACCAATAAAGTAGGAATCATGTAATGTCTTTGAATGGCTAGCTAGCCCTCTCCACATTATTTATTGAATACCCAATTCATCCTTCAAATATTTTAGGTAGGTAACAGTTATAATGTGATAATTTCATATAGAGAAGTTTACACACACACACACACACACACACACATACATATTTTTTAAATTCACTGGCTTGAGCTTGGCTTGGTGGCACATGGCTGTGAACCCAACAAAGGATGGATAAGGGTGAAAGGTCACAAGTTGAAGGCCAGCCAGGGCTACAGAGCAGGATCCTTTCTCAGAAAACCACAAAAGAAAATAAAACAAATCATGGACCTACTTATTCTTGTGTTAATAGAAATTCCTTTAAGTTTTTTTCTTGTGTAATCATGTTTTGGTTCTGGTAGAACATACCATTCTTGGACTACATTTGTACTCTCTTTAAAGTTATATAGTACAAACTCTCTGGTTTAGATGCCAAAAAAGTGAATTTCCATTTTTCCTAAAATACATTTTCAAAGGCATATATTTTTCCATTAAGTTTATTTTAGATATATAATGCTGTTGCATTCATCATTAGGATCATGTACCTTTGCATGATATATCTCGGTTCTTATTTTTACCCATTCTCCTGTCTTCTACCCCCTCCATCCTTGCCTATTTATAAAGAATTTGATTCCATATTTTCCCTTTTCTCTTATTTTTTTCTTTTCCCTTCTTTCCTTTCCCCTACACCTCCTACTTCCCCTACTCCTTTAGACCTTTTCTTCCTATTTCACAATATCAATTATATATTTTTTAACTTAATTCTGCAGGTTTATGTTCTGCTCTGTTTTGTGTATACATGTGACCTTTTTATAATGTTTGGAAACAACTTGTATATTTATCTAATTTAATTATAATAAAGTGATATGTATCATAAATTTGTTTTCTTGCTTTTTCACATATGAAGGCATTGATATTTGGGTTAATTGAGTAACTTGCATATAGATCTGGTAAATGATGGACCTCACAGCATATGGAGGCCATTTTGCTTCCAAAGCCAGAGTTCCTTGAAAAGATTTGATTATGTGCTTTCA
Source organism: Fukomys damarensis (assembly GCF_012274545.1). Taxonomy (NCBI): domain Eukaryota; kingdom Metazoa; phylum Chordata; class Mammalia; order Rodentia; family Bathyergidae; genus Fukomys; species Fukomys damarensis. The sequence continues at coordinate 112,144,566 of NW_022900928.1, read as the reverse complement.
ATTAACCTGATCTGGAATTCTTACAACCAAATTAATCGATTGATTCTGCCTGAGATAGCAAAGTGCCTTTTTTAATGAATTAAGACCAGGGGGAGGAAGGCCCACATTAGAATGAGTTTGTCTTCATTTAAGATTCCATTTAAACTAGTGTATTTAGGCTGCAGTCAGTTAAGCCAGCTGGGTTCCTTTGCTGATGGGTGCCCAGTGTGTAGTGCATGCCAGCAGCAGCCTCCTCAGTAGAGTACTCACTTGTTACTTGTAGGGCCAGCCAAAGGGAACTTGGGAACCCTGCAGCCAGAGGACCTCTTTCCATCCAGATCTAGGCTCCAGGCTGGTATGCGAGACGCCTTCAGGAAGCCCCAGGGCACAGTGGGGAGGGTTCACATTGAACAAGTCATCATGTCCATGTGCAAAAAGCTGCAGAACAAAAAAAGATGTGACTGAGGCCCCACATAGGGCCAAGTTCAAGTTCCCTGGCTGCCAAGAGAGTCACATCTCTTTTTTTTTTTTTCCTGTATTTTTTTTCTTCTTTTTTTTGTTTGTTTTTTGACACAGGGTCTCACTATGTAGTTGAGACTGAACTGGAACTCACTACGTAGCCCAGGCTGGTATTAAACTTACAGCAATCCTCCTGCCTCAGCCTTCCAAGTGCTAGACTTGCAGGCATGTGCCACCAACACCTGGCAAGAGTCACATCTCTAAGTGGGGTTTCACCAGGATCAGTGCAGATGATTTGTACACATTGTGGCTGAAAAGCACCTTGTCCTTAATGGCTACAGGTTGAAATACACCCCAAATAAGGGTACCCCTGGACAAGTGGTGGGCCTTACAGTCCTGAAAGCTTCCACTCTGCCGCCCTCCCCATAACAAGTTCATCAATAAATCTTATTTCTACTCCCCTAAAAATCTAGTGGATTTAGTCTCATTTTTAAAATTTATTAACGTGTAAATGTAGATTTTCAGAGACGCAGTCATTTATATGTCTTATTCAGTTAACATACATGTAGGAAAATTGTCTTAACCCTTTGATGCCTAGGGATCCATTTTTGGAATGCTCATAAAATGAAACATAATGAAATGTTTTCTCTTTAAATTTTTGTTCCTTGAATGTTTCTAGGTGACATATATGAAGTTTGCACAAAACAATTTTTAAAAATCAATCTTTGGCATAAATACTTTTCACATAAAGTGAAAGTTTGTCATATGAAAGCACATGGGATCGATTCTGATTACTATGCATGATGAGCATATCTAACACCAAGAATGCTAATTCACAATTTTGACAGAGGAAAAGGACATAAAGGAAGCTTAATCTGAGACGTGTTCAGGCCCTGTTTTGCAGGCTGCCCTTGTAGTTCTCACCCAGACCCACGGAGTGAATACTCACAGCATTGCTTCCATAGCGAGTCACCTCGATGAATGTCAGGGTGGTTACTGAAGTGGGTGTTGAAGAGTAATGAATATTGACAAGCACCAAAACCTAGCTGAATGAAGACACCGTTCCTGCCCCATGAGTTCTCCATTCATTCACAGATGCGGAGCAACTCTACAGTTAATTTTCAGTGGCTGTCCCAAGAGTATCTGTTCAAAAATATTAACCAGCAATTTTATCTTCATTCAGAGGCAAGAGCGTCTCTTCCCTCCAGCCAGTTAATGCTATTGTCTGGCAGCCACTTTCTTCCAGGTAGTGTGTGGGGCCTCTGCTCCCTTCTCATTAAGCCCCCACAGCATGCAAAATATAGCAGGCTCTAATCCAGAGCAAATACTTGAGATGAAGGAAAGAAAAGTAGGAACACAAATATTTTTTTCCCTAAAAACAACCCAGCATCTGCCAGCAGAAGCAACTTTATCCTGAGTGCTTCATGTATTGCCAATCCCAGGCTCAACTCCAGTGGAAACTTGTATGCCAGGGATGCTTCCAGCTTCTTAGTTATCCAGTCCTATGAGCTGCTGTTTTGTTTGTGGCTCATTGAGTTTAATTTGTTACTCATAAGACATCCACTGCCTCCCAGGTTGTCTTGGGAAAAGAATTTAAATGGCCCTAGGCCCCTTCTTTCTCTCCTGTATGGTCCATATCTGGTCCAGATTAAATATTCCTATATCCTTTTCCAGACCCAGAGAGAAGGTGGGCTGTTCATACCGCAAAAGCATTTAGCTTTTTCACACTTCCAGATTTCTTGGGTGGGCATTATACTACAAATTTCTTTTCCCTCCACCTATATAGGTCTTATCATAAATTCTCTACATAGCACAATGAGAACCTCCATCTCTGGATTTGAGATGAGGGCAAGTGAATAGCCATGTCCCCATCAGGGAAGGGAAGGAGAGGAGTGAAATTACTGTACAGTTCTCTCTGGACATCTTGGTCTCAAAATCCTGATTTTTCTCTCAGCTTCCCACCATTGACCTATATTGGAGAACAACTTTCAATTGTAATTCCCAGACTGTTCATTGAGAACACAGAGTATACATCAGTCCAATAATGGTGAGAAAGATTTATCCACAGAGGAGCAGAGTCTGCTAGATGAAGAAACAGACCTGGGACGTGTCATGGAAAGTGTGCAGGGCTAACTTTGTAAGAAAGAATACAGGAAATTGGCTGAGGTGAAAAAGGCTCTGATGAGAGTGATCCCTGTGAGTTGCTTTAAGGTTTTTGTTTATAATACAACAGTAATGGTCTAAAATCTAATGGATTATTTTAATGGAAAATTACACAACTACATAGGTTTTTAAAAATTACTATAGCTTCAGAATGGAGAAATGGTGTTAAAGGAATAAGGTAGGAGGCAGCAAGCGGGGAGGAGTGGCTAGTGCAAAATACACTTGTGGCCTGGATGGGGAATCGGCATTAGCCATGAGAAAGAATGCTCCTTTTAATAGATTGTCACAGCCAGATGTGAGCGAGACTGTTCAAATTGAGCCAGTGGGAGGAATTAGTCTTATTGCTGGCCTGGCTTCTTAGTTGGAAAAATAGGTGGGTGATTTTATCCCTTACTAAAATAGACATTTTAGAAAGCTAATGAATTTGAAGAAGGGAATGATTTCTACAGTTTTTAAAAAGCAAAATTTGAAGTAAGTTTTAACCCTTCACTTTAATCCACCTAGGTGTATTTCTTCCTTTCTTATGATGATGTGGGTATTGAACCCGGACTAGGCCAGTGGCGGCAAACCTATGGCATGAGTAATACAGCAGGCTCTTCGTGTCATGAATACTTGGGTATTGTGTTTTCCTTTTAATGTGTGCAATGTTTTTTTAAAACCTAAAACCTCAGTGATCGGGTTTAATTGAAGTATTGTCACTTTAAAATAAATAAGTGGATTTGTGGTTGCAGTTTGGGCAACCTTAACTGGGCTGTAAAAATTTCACCAACATTGCGTAGCAATTTGGCAGACATCCTAGTGTATATCGCTGACCAAGCTGTATCTCCAGCTACTTCATTTTACGTATAAGAAAATGACAACTACAAATTTGATGTGAAAGGTAGATTCTGAACCTAAGTCTGACTCTCTGTCCAAATTATTCTTGCTTTTTACTCAATGCAATATACTATAGTATTCCAATACCATAGTGTTTGACTAATTTTTAATAATTAATAAACATAAACAGTTTGTAAATGGGGAGGGGAGAAGGGGGTGAAGGGAGGGCAGGGACAAGGGGAAAAAATGAGAACCAAGAACTGTCATGTGAAGGTACAGGATCCCAGTAATGAATGTAACTGTATTGTAGACCTAGATTGTACCAATAAACTCAATAAAAAGAAAAAAAAACCCATAACAATGATATCATGATTAAATGACAATAAGTAACTATATTTTAAATGCTGATAAAATTCAGATTACTGTAAAATTTAATCTTGCAAATAAAAAGAAATGATGGTAAATGAGAAAAAAATCCACCAGGAAAGGAACAGTGGAGAAATAAGAAATTAAGCTCATTATAGCTTAAAATAATGTTCTTTTAAAATGTGTTCTTTAAGTTCCATGAGTATAATGTGTTACTAAACCCCTGTGTTTCCATGATTACTGAAGAAAAGTATTTTCCTTACTCATAAAGAAATTCAGTAACTTTCTAATTTGAGCTACTGTGAGAAATGATCTCATGGATAAGACCAAGGAAGCATCAATTTTTAGTATATTATGGACATTTTTGAAAATTATCCTTTAGATGTGTATTTGAGAGCTTTAAAAAATAAAAGTTGTCATGAATACTGTATGACTTCATCCTACTTTTAAAAACCTCTCAGCTTGAAAACCATTTGTCCACATACTTCACTTTTAACCCATGCATTGAAAGCTATTTTATATATTTTTATACTTGAAGCAGTTAAAAAGGTTACTTAAAGAATAATTTAAGGAATTTGCTTTTAAATATTTAAATTAAATTACTTTTTTGTCAATATGAAATTAAAGCAGAAGCACTAGCCCCAAACACAATAGAAATATTACTTTTCACATCACTGGAGATCTCCCCTTTAATTTCTGGACAGAAGGTGTAGGAATTCTTTATAAATGTGTCTGCAGGTTTGGGAGAAGGTTGGCAAAGAGTGATCATTCAACTCCTTATGGAAGTGTCTTTGTTCTCTTAAAGACAGATTGCTGTTCCAGATACAGTCATTTTTTGCTACAATGGAGCTTCTGTTCACATTTTCTGATGGTCTGTTATGGAAGTGTGCAGATATACCTTCTCTAGTTGTTAGTAAGGTCAAAATTATCTGAAAGTGGTTGGGTAGTGATGGTAGTAGTTATTTTTGACTACCTTATTTCAGTATCTCATGTTTAATGAAATGGAAAAATTAGAAGTTTCTTAATTATCAATGAGTACAAGAAAAAAATAAATTAAAAATAAATGAGAAAGATACAGTATTCCTAATCATGTTAATCATAAGTGCATTTACTTTCCATACTAACCCAGATAATTAAGACAGCAGACTATAATTTCACAATAAAACCAGGTGGGGTTAGTTCTCCTCAGTTATTTACTGCAGAAATAATGTTATCAGAGCAGCATTAATGTCATTTTGCCTATTCTGTGTTTATATTGCAAATTATATTGTGCCCAGTACTATAAAAGAAGACCAATAATTCCTAAGAAAAAGGAGAGGGAAGGAATGGCATCGAATCAGGAGGACCATTGCATCCGGACAGGGAGGTAACAGAACATTCCATCGCTTCAGCACTTCTGTGTCTGCAAATGTGCAGAGAAATGAAATTTTTCTCATTTACAAAGAAAGATGAAATAATAAAGTGATTGCCTTAGACATGTATACTCTGAGGTGTGTATCACAAGATGTGATTAAAGATAGAGAAATTTTCCTAGATGTCATAAATGTACACTTTGTACCAGGGAATTTTTAGATATGAGAATTTGACTTCATTGTGGATTTGTTCAGGTAGACATCACCTGTTTTGCTTTAGAAAATACGTAGAAATAGTCATGACACAAAGGAGATTAATATAAAAACATGAGGGATATATTTCAAATAGTTAAATACTTGGAACTTAATATTTCACAGACGTCTTTTATCAAGGTCTACTCAATTTTGTCCAAAGTTGACTCTAGCTTATCTTTTCTGCTTATTTCATCCTTACTATTGTATCTTTCACTATTATTATGTACAAGTTTCCTAAAAGTTTTTACCTAAAATGCTACCACTGGAAAAAGAAATCAAAGCACCTGTTAATGGGTCAGTGAAATTATATGTAACATGTAGACCTGAACAAGGGCATATAACATATCCTCCTGTTCTGATTTGCAGACTGAGGTAGAACTATCCTGTATGGCACATATACATTTCACCAACTCACTAGAGTCATTTGAAAACAAAAAACATTTGAAGACCATGACATTAGTTTATGTCCAGTCATTTTGGCTAGGAAAGTGCAGAAGCAAAAAGGCTACTTAAAGAAAAAAAATCAAAACATTAATAATCAATTAATGTTTTTATAGTATCATCTCACAAAAACATACAATTTTTCTGGCAATTTCAATTAGAGGTACTCAGAATAAAATGATTATTTTAAGTTCAGACATTGTCACACCTTAGTTTACAGTCCATTCTCACCATATACCCAGCACATATCAGATTAGAACATATAAGTATATGATGGACTTCCACAATTAGCCATTCATACACATCGCAATAATAACTAATAGAGGAAGTCAAGCTATCTGTACTTGATTTTTTAAAAAGTGAAAAGTATTTGTGTCTAGTACCAATTAGCTTTGTACATTAAGGAGTTGAATAATCACCAATATCCCTTAAAAATATGAAATGCTAAATGTTGAATACTCCCTAAAAGGATTTTGGTTAATAAAGATGTCATAATTATGGTCTGTAGACAGTATTAAAGAATGAAAGGTTTTTAAATAAAATTTAAAATAGTTGTATTTGTTTCCTATTGCTTTAGGACAACCTGCCACAAACTTAATGACTTAAACACAATTTATATTTTGAACTGTAAGGTTTCCATTTGCTCATAAAACTGTGATTAGCTAAATCCTCTGTTCAAGGCCTTGTGATGCTGAAATGAAGATGTCTGCTCAATTGCACTGTCATGTCAGGCTCTGGACTGTCTTCTAAGCCCACAGTTGTTTACAGATTTCAGTTGCTTGGGACTGTAAGACTAATGAACTTGTATCTTATGTGCAATTTTCTGAGGGCTGCTCTTAGATCTTACAGTTAACCCTGAAATCCATGTCATGTAACCCTCCATTTGCAGTTCACAACATGATGCTTTCCTTCCTCAGAGAAAGAAGGGAGTCACTCTCTCTTTGGTATTTTTTTTTTTTTTTTGAGACAGAGTCTCACTATGTAATTGTGACTCACCTGGAACTCACTATGTGCCCAGGCTGGTTTTGAACTCACAGTGATCCTCCTGCCTCACACTCCCTAGTGCTGGAATTACAGGCGTGTGCCACCACACCCAGCTGGAGTGACTCTCTTTACATATCTCTGTCCTTTTAGAAGGACTCATCTGATTAGGCCAGGCTCACTAAATGGAATCTCCATTTCAGTTGCTCAAAGGGATTAAGAATTTTAATCACAATTAGAAAATCCCTCTGCCACATAAAGTAATATCATCATGAATAGAATCTCATCACTTTCATACTCAAGGAGAGAGGTTGTTATGGGGAATGTACAGAAAAGGTAAGAATCTTGAGACAATTTTAGACTTTTGCTAACCACACATTTAGATGGTAGAAGAACAATCACCACATAGCAGCATTATTCACAATTGCTAAAAAGAGATGAGAGCAACCCAAGTGTCTATTGTCAGATAAATGTGTAAACAATATGTGGTATACAAATACAATTAAATATTACTCAGTCTTAAAATTCAATGAAATTCTGACACATGGCTGGGTATGGTGGTGCATGCCTCGAATCCCAGCACTTGGGAGGCTGAGGCAGGAGGATTTCCAGGAGTTTGAGGCCAGCCTGGACTATGTAACAAGTTCAAGACCAGCCACAGCTACATAGTGAGATCTTGGTATAGCATAGATGAGTCTTGAGTACATCATGAAAGTGAGCCAATTGCTAAAAGACACATATTCTATCATTCCATTTACTTGAGGTACTAGAGCAGTCGAATCCATTGAGACCAAAAGTACGTGGTCATTTTTGAGGTCTGTGGAAAAGAAAAATAAGGACTATTATTTAATGGTTACATAGTTTCAATTTTGGAAAGGGTTTTGGAGATGGGGTGTACAGCATGTAAATGTACTTTATAATGGTGTGCGTGAGAATGGTTAAGATGATAAACTTTGCTTGTACTGTATCACAGTTAACATGAGTAACCTTTAGTAACTAGAAAATACCAAGACATGTAACACTTTTTTTCCTTTTTTGTTCTATATTACCTATGAAAAATTTTTTAAATGTGGATGAAGAAGTTTATCGTGGACTGGGGATGTTGCTCAGTGACAGACTGCTTGCCTAACTTGTAGAAGCCATGATTTCAGTCTTTAGTCCTGCCAAGGAGAGGAAAGGAAGAAAGAAAACAAATGTATCAGCAGTGTGGTTTGGGTGAGGACTGCTCCTCATTCCTTGAAATGAATAGTGTTGAGATACTTGGCAGAAAGGAATGAAAGAGACAACCTTGCTACAAAATGGAGTGGAGAGGGAGAATTAGGCTCTGGCCAGAGAGAGGGGTTATCTATGGAGAAAGAGGATCTTTTCAAAGAAAGCTAATATGAGCGTTTTAAAAGGGTTTTAAATGGTCAATTAAAGAAAATTATCATCTACAATATGTGAGAAAATACTGCAACTGGCATAATGTACCCTCTGATACTGTTGCCACCTGTCTTAGATTACACATCCAGAGAAGAAATGGAAGGTGACAGTAGAACTTGTTAGTATTGCCATGATTATCAATTTGTTTTACCATCAAATACAGTGTGCAAAACAGATCTTTTTACTCAGAATCTATGGCAATGAAGAATCGATGAATGCTTTTGCATTGTCTGTATGATTAAAGGAAAATCGAGTGATATGTTAGTCCTTGGTTGTCGCTTTGTTCTCCTGCATTATAAATATGATTCCTGAAAAGACCTGTCTGGACCTTCATGTGTTTTATCAGGATAGACAGTGAAAGATGGTGCCAAATTCTTGCTAAATTGTGTAATTTGTCGCTCTTCCTTCCAAATATCCCCTGCTGAGGGTGACATCAAAATAAAAAAATCATGAAATTTATACTAAAAATGTAGAATCTTTATTAAAAGAGATGTACACATTATTTGCAGTGGAAAAAGGAAGATGGGCAATTTATTAATACAACTGCAAGATTCTAACAATAGTTTCAGGCCACTGTCATAGACCTATGCAAGTGTGCGACCCTGTGGCTTATACATCGCGCAGCCCCTGAATCCTCCTCTGTGGTTTCTGCGGCTGGCTGGTGCTTCCGGGATTTTAATGGTGATGGGATAGTAAGATCCCCTTCTCTTCAGCACGTCCCTTCCTCTTATCTTACGGTTTCCCAATTGTTATACTAAACTGAATACTGACATTTACTTCTTCCTGTTATACCTTTCTGGTAAATACGTTAAAAACAAATTGATTTACTCCTGCATGTATTTTAAGTAGGCCGATTTTAGGGAATCACTTTAAATTCACCAAGATCTTTATATATTTTGAAATGTTGCAGTTTGTGGACATCCATTCACACAATGGAGGAATATGATTGGGGACCAAATACCTAATGGTTTTCCTTATTTCTGAAATCATTCTTAAAGTCAGGGTGTACATTTGGTTATAAATTGTGAGGCAACTATTTCAGAAGTATGGAATATGTAAACATTCAGTATGAGACAGTATTATGAGAATGAGAAAAATTCATAGACCATATTTAATAAATTGAAATTAGCTATGAATTTATCCTAAAAATCACGAGCTAGCCACTTTGCTCTACACTAAGAAGATAATATTTTGTCTTACAATTTCAATGCCCTCCATCTTTTTGTCTATACCATCATTTGATTATGACATCTCTTGATTCCTATCACCTCAACCCTCCTCCATATTTTGCAAGCAAGGGAGATAGCTGCTTGTTTTTTGTATGAAAAGAAAATGATTAAAAGCATATAAGCATTTGATTTTGTTTGTTTTTTAATTTATAAAAAGGTATATTCAGGTAAAAAAAAAACAATTCTATCAAAACTATTACCTGTTTTGTGTCTAGAATAAGTTGGAAGACATGTTGACTTTTAATGAGGCCAGTTTGGAATCAAGGATCTTACACAGTAAAATGAATTTTCTCAGCTACAGATTGTCTATAGAAATATATTTGTCCAATAATCTCTGAGAGTGATTCACCCAAACAATTGTGTGAATATTTTTTTGTTTTTAATATGGAGTCTGGTATTATTTTCCTATTTCTCACCATTGCTTTATTCTGTGTAACCATGATTTTGTCATATTTTTCTAAATTTGTTTTTCTACATACATACTAACACATTTGTAGAGTCTCTAGTTTCCTTTTGATATATTAAAATGATCAAAGTCATTTCAGAATAGAAATTTTATATAGACTATTATATGTTGAGTTTTCCTTTCAGTTAAAATGAAATAATCTCTAAAAGATGTTTCTCTTTAAAGTGTACAACCAACACCTGCTACTCCAACAGACACAAGGAATATGTTTTGAAAATTGTTCATTTTTTCCATATAATTTGGAGGGTAAGGTAGAGAGAAATGTGATGCTAGGTACCCACACAAGAAATGTGTAGGCCAGGTTGATAGCATGAAACCTCAGCAAAGTAGGGACAAAGCATTGCATTAAAAGGTAGGTCTGGGGATTTAACTCAGTGGTGCAGGTGCCTGCTTGGGATGCACGAAGTCCTGAGTTCCATTTTCGGTACAAAAAAAAAAAAAAAAAAGAGGAAACTTTCCTCAGTCACTCCCTGGACTCCCTGGGAGTCTTCCCTGTAATAAATGGGGAAAGGAGATCAACAATGAAGAAACCCTATGAGACGATTCATGAGTACAGATTCAGTGTACTTCATTGTACTTGATTCAGTGGTATATGTATTAACTGTTTGGAGTAATTTCTTACGGATATTCTTTATTCAACAAAAACACCAACACAAAATATTAAATGTGCAGTGTACACTACATAGAAACCCATATGCACATATACATACTCATACACACACATGTATCAGTGAGCTAGGGATTGATATTCATACTGCTTTTGTATGACTGGAATAATATAAGTCCACTTAGCATCCCGTATTATGCTGTTTACTTTTTATTTCAGAGAATTAAGGAGATTAAGGAGAAAGGTGTCAAATATGTATTTTTATAAAGGTTATTTAAGAACTATAGTAATACATATATATTTTCTTAAATTTATTCATGGTTCCTCTTTTTTAGACTAAGAAAGTTAAAGATGTAAATACACTGCATCATCAGAAATGCTGATGATATCAAAATAATAGAAACATGTTTTATAACAAAAATAAATTTAATTGAGTTCAACAGGCAAAGGAGAATTTCTGTTTCAAATGTATGTAAGTCTTAAGAAATGAAGCATCATCATTGCTACCATGCATGATCACATGTATAAAATTAAAGTGAAGTGTCTATGATGTTATTGTATTAATAGATTTACAGAAACTTTTGCTGATGGAAGATCATAGTTCTTCTGGTCATTTTTGTTAGACATCCTGGAAGCCTTTGATGTAGTCTCTACCCGGTCTGTGCTAGGTACCCCGCAATATGCGGCACAGTTTCATCCTTAAATGCCTGCCTCAGCCCCTCTGATGAAGTGGTGTGTTTTCCTCCCTTTGAGACCTGGTTACGCAGAAGTGGATATGGAGGTGTATTTGAGAACCAAGTTAGAGGATCTGGATGAGAAGGGAGCAATCTTCAAGCCAGAAGCAGGTGGTGGGGACAGAGACGTAGAGAGAGGAGCCAGTGATGCAGCTGGAGACTCTGGTATAAAGCGGACAGGGAAAAATCTCTGGTGGGGAAGTTAGCAGACAACCTCCCAAACGTAACTATCTAATAGTGTAAAATGGTGCATCCCATGAGTGTTTGTATGCATGTGTACACACACACACACACACACAGACACACACACATTGTGTATGTATGCATGTAGGAGGGCTTACTTTTTCCAAATACTTCATTATGTGCATAAATATGTATATGTTTATACATATAGATGTTTGATTATGAATATGTGTTGAGCAATAGTTACATGAACACTCATATATAAGAAATATTTATACATGAAATGGATGTATACTTCTTTGTATTCCCCTTTCTCTTCCTCATTGTCCTCTTCCTTCTTCTTCGCCTTCTCCTGTTTTCCTTCCATTGTGGGCATGGAAGTCAGGGCCTTGCCTTTCACATGCTGGGCTAAGGCCCTACCACTGAGCTACACCCTCAGCCCTGTTTTTATACTTTTAATTGTAAAATGTATTTTTTCAAATAAACATGAAAAATGTGTCTCCTTTCCCTTTCCCTTTGCTAATTTTTAACATGCTAAATGCTTAAGGCATACTTTTATCTATCAACATATTCACATGAAATTATCTCACCCAGTCCATAGTTTAAATAATACTCTGTGTATGTCCATGATTCCCAAATACCCTTCTTGAGCCCTGTCGTGTCCCTGCATTCCAGATTTAAATAATCAACTGCTTATATGCTTGAATACAGAACATGGATTGCAACATTGTAGTCATAATAGAATTCTTGACTCCCCTTTCCTCATGAACTAATTAAATCCCATGCTTCTCCATCTCACATATGACACCATGCTCACTAAAGTCGTTCTTAAGCCAAATATCTAGGGGTTATCGTTGATTTCCTACTTCCCTTTATCCACTGCTATACACGGTACCAGTCAGTTTCATTGATTTTTTTTCCTCTAAAGCGTAAGCTAAATTTACCTTTCTGCATCTCTTCTGTCAACCTCTGCTCTGAACCCATGAGATACTGCCATAGGTTTCTCACTAATTTCAGCCACACCCACTGCAATTGTTATTTCACACAACTGTTAAATAAGTTACATGTTGTTCTTGCTCCGCTTCTTATTCCAATATTTTCATTTTACTTCAAGTAAAATTAATAAAACATTTTTTAAAATAACAAAATTCTATGAGATTTACTTCTATCTTTCTGACAACGTCTCACTTTCTATTGACCCACAACTCCATCCATGAGGCTCCCTCTCTAATACTGCCCAAGGAACTTGTAGCAGCTATATTTTTTTTTTATTGAGTTTATTGGTACATTTAGGGATACAGTACAGTTACATTCATTGTTGGGATCATGTACCTTTACATGGCAAGTCTTGATTCTCATTTTTTTTTCCCTTACCTCTGCCCTCCCTTCACCCCCTCCTCCCCTCCCCATCTACAAACACTTTATTTTCATCTTTTCATTCTCTCACATTTTTTTCTTTTCCCTTTTTGTTCTTCCCCTACGTATCACACCTTCCCTACACCTTTAGCTCCTTTCCTCCCATTTCTAAATGTCAGTAATCTTATTAGAATCTTATGCATTGTTGCAGAATATTCACACCAGGGAAACTATTTGGTATTTACACATGTGGGACTTATTTATTTCACTTAGGAGTA
>NW_022900928.1:112088070-112130662 GCF_012274545.1 Fukomys damarensis | reverse complement strand
AGTAAAATTAATAAAATTTTTTAAAATAACAAAATTCTATGAGATTTACTTCTATCTTTCTGACAACGTCTCACTTTCTATTGACCCACAACTCCATCCATGAGGCTCCCTCTCTAATACTGCCCAAGGAACTTGTAGCAGCTATTTTATCTTCCTGATATTTCCATTCCCTGATCTGACATCCCCATTGTTCTTATCAGTGTAGACCTCGGTTTAAATATCTCCCATTAGGTGTTCCCTAGTGGGCACCCAATAAAATGTAACCCTTTTTACACACCTCAGTCTCGTCATATCTTGAATTGATTTTCTACAAAGATCTTATCACTTTTGCTTTTTAGCAGCTATTTTATCTTCCTGATATTTCCATTCCCTGATCTGACATCCCCATTGTTCTTATCAGTGTAGACCTCGGTTTAAATATCTCCCATTAGGTGTTCCCTAGTGGGCACCCAATAAAATGTAACCCTTTTTACACACCTCAGTCTCGTCATATCTTGAATTGATTTTCTACAAAGATCTTATCACTTTTGCTTTTTATTTACTTATATTTGTTTATTATCTGACCATTAAATTCCATGCAGGTAGAGATAGTACCTGCCAGAACTTTCCCATATCAACCATTCTATAAACATTTGTTTTAAAATAAAATAGCATTAAAGAGAATCATCAAATAGGGTCAAAGGGCAGAATTAGGAGGCTAAGTTTCTTTCAATTTTTATAAATATGTTTTTTACTTGATTTTGCCCAAATCCACCTAGATAAACCATTGAGACTAAAGAGAATAGTTTGGAAGTGTATTTTAAGCAATCAACTCATGAACACTATTCAAAATATGTAGTTGTTAGCATTAACACTACTGGTAATTTGGAAAATGTTAGATTTCATTTAGTGAAGGGAGTTTGGAGACAGGGAATTAAAAATAATTTTCATTTTATTTGAGGACAATAATATAAATTAGACAGCTGAAATTTAGTGAAATTTTTCTCTGATTTGAATTGTGTTCTTTTTTGGAGAAGGATTGCTGTTACATAGAACAAAAAATGAGAAAAAGCACTTTTTGAATAAATTATTTTTGCAATCAGCTCTTTGTACATACTTCTATAGTAAGCTTCCAATTTGGGAAAGGAAAGAGCTTCTAATTGATATATCCAAAGTATATAAATTCCTGAGGAGATGCCAAATTCTGCAAGGTTAGCCAAAGAAAATCTTGCACACATTCAGAACATTTTTATTTTTAAGGAAAAACAAATATAAAATGTTGTACTTTTAACATAGAATATGCTCTTTGAAAAATTCTCCATTAAACTTGACATATGTTCTATACCCTACCACCAATTCTACTGTTTAGAATTTTCCTCTCTTTTGAGATGACAAATAGGCAGCCTGGAGGGGGAAAAGAAGTAAGCATATATTTGTGATACAAATCACTTTTTGATATGTCTGTATCATAGAATTTCATATTACCTGGTAAATATGAAGGTAAGTAATAAATCAACATCACCCAGTAGAATTCAATGTATAAATAAAAATATATGTAAGAGTGGTTATCAGATCTAGACCATCCTATACTTTTCTTTATTGTCTTTTAAAACTTCACATATTTAAATTATAAACAGCAAAACACATCCTTGCCAGTTTTGTTGTTGCAGAATATTTGGGGTCAGAAAGTTGAACTCCCAGTCATGATCCCATTTACTATGTGTGAACCTTCTTAATGCATTTACCTTTCTGGGCTTTAGTTCCCTGTCTGTAAAGTGGAGTTAGTTTTTTCTCTTAAGTCTCCCAGTGTTAACATGCTGTGATTTTTTCCTTTTGTATTCCATCAGGTCTGACAAAAAATGAGTCTCTCCATTTTTGCACTTTCCTGTTTTACATTCTTAATTGCCTCTTCTCAGGTTCTTTTTCTATTTCAAATGTCTGGGAAAAGTTAATGTAAGTTGGACTTCTCATCTTTATCCAATTTTTGATGCTCAGAGAAAAACTTCAGACCATAGGAAATGTGATAACTGGGATCAGAGAATCCCTGAATGCTCTGTATTCCAGAGAGTATACTGGTGATACAAGGTGGGAGAGCTTGATAGCTCTGTCCTTGTGATTAGTAAAGTAGCTACAAAGGCTCATTTCTACTAGAGATACATTGCAAGTCATTTGTAAATGAAGCATCAGGGAATGCTACTTTTCCTTTTGAAGCTAAGAGCTGATTGTCACTCTTGGTTATTTCACCAGACTGCTTTGATTGTGAAAGATATTCTTACGAAGTAGAGGTTCATCTGTTAGAACAGGGAAAATAAGCTTTTTCATGTTCATCTGTCAGCTTTAAATCTTATGGACCTTTTATGTTACTAATGTTAAATATAATTTCTAGGTATTATTCACTCTTACTTAACCCTAGTATGGCCAAAATTTGAGTGGTAGCTTGGATCTTCTGAAGATTCTTTTTTTTTTTTTTTGGAGGGGTGGGAGGCAGGAGTGTGATTTTGATTACCAATCATCATACCACATAGTGTCAAAAAATGGTAGCTCCATTTTCATGAAATATGCCTGACTAGACTCTATGCTCAAGTGAGAATTTATATTCCAAGTTTCAAGATGAGAAAACAAAATTGCCAGTCTTTTTATGTGACATTAGCATAGCATAATTAATTTTGGAAGGTGATAATAAAGCATCTTTAAGCTTTTGATAACTGCACATCATATCATGACATGACTGGTACAAAATTATCAGACTTATTAGATCTTTGATCCTGTTTGAACCATACACTGATAACTCTGAATTACTACCATTGTGGGGAGTCATGTCAAACCTGGTTGTTTCCCTGCCCCCTAAACGAGGGATCCTTCCACCTAGGATCAACAGGGTCATCTATGTTTCTTGTTTCTATTACTAAGATATGGGAATAGGGGATATGGATTCAAACAAAAGAGTATCAGTTTTCTAGAATATGAGGGCAAAACCCTCCAAATAGCATTACAGATACTAAGTACTGTATGCCTTGGAAGTATTGAATGTGCCATCAAAAGTTCGATGATTAGGGATTTAGAACTTGTATAGAACTCAAAAGAATGTAAAATGATATTTTAAAAGCTAGTAGATGCAAAAATATAGGAACAGCAATCCTGGATGTGAAAAAAAAAAGAAGAAGACTTTAGGTTAAAAAGTTTGTTGTAAAATAAATACAGTCATTCTGGTATCAGTGTTTAAAACGGCAGGATTAAGTACATTAACAAAACCTAGTACTCTACATTAAAGGTGAAGGAAATGTCAGCATTGAAATAGGAATTTAGTGTTCATATGGAGACTTAAATTAACTTGCTTTTATTTTTTTAAATAATGGCGAGAGTCCAAATGGACCAGAAGCAATTAGAAAATCAAATTTTTGTGTTGATATTTTGTATATATGATTAAAATTTCATTTTTTAAAGGAAGACTATAATCAAATTTGCAAATTTCATAGATATCTTAAATGAAATGATGAAAAATGTAACACAGAAAGGGGACACTACTGTGTAGGACTGATTTGGACACTTTAAATTTATATTAATGTACATAAAGTACTTGGATTAAAAAGATATTTTCTAGATAATTTATTTTATGAGAAATTATAGCACCTAATGAATTTGAACTTTGTGTATGTTTTTCAAAGAACAGAAAGATAACCTTTAAGTTGATAATGTGAACAATGTTAATATTTAATATTTATTGAGCGATCATATTATGCTAGGTACTGTAGTAAGTGCTTTACATTAAATTTCTCATTTTATCTTTCTGATAACCTTATAAGATAGGCACAGCTATTATTTTATAGCCTCAAATAGGCTTAGGAAGATTAAATAACTTGTTCGAAGTCATAGAGTCAGTAAGTGTCAGAGCAGGGCCTGATTCAAAGGCCAGCCTCTTACTCCGTCTTTCTTACTCATTTATTCTTTTACTTTTAACATATATTCTAAGAGTCCTAATTATTAGAGATGATAAAAGTAGATATCTTAACTGTATGTAAATAATTAAAATCAATATGATTATTATCTATATTGTATTAATAATTTGGAGTGGGGAATCTCAAGTTATTCCAAGTAACATTCTGTCCAAAATTGTAACATGTTCACCTTGATTGCATTTTGATACCCTTTGACATTTAATATATGTCGAGTAATATGCACTATACTTGTTT
Source organism: Fukomys damarensis (assembly GCF_012274545.1). Taxonomy (NCBI): domain Eukaryota; kingdom Metazoa; phylum Chordata; class Mammalia; order Rodentia; family Bathyergidae; genus Fukomys; species Fukomys damarensis. Next base: position 112,126,493 of record NW_022900928.1, on the reverse strand, counting down.
AGTCTACATAGGGATGTTTACCTTAAAAATTAGATAAAATTCATTTTTCTAGCACTACTCAGAAACAAATAGCAGTGTTAACAGAGTTTGTCTAAGGTTGGCAGCATATCTTTTTGAGAGGCCAAATAAATAATGTACTCATAAGAAATAATAAATTGAGTCTTTGTCAGTTTAAAAATATTGAATAATGAAAAAGTTGAAAGTTACAGGATTATAGTTGAAGAAATTGTCACTTAAGCGAGTACTAAGTCATTGTCCTCTGTCAAGTCAGAGGTAACTTTATTGATGTTAATAGTCTTAAAGGGCTTTCAAAAGTTGGCAGAAGCCACAGGGCTCTTCTCAGGGAAGAGGCAAATTTCTGTGTATGAAGCCATTACACTCATCAGACTTTCCTTTGCTGCATAGATAAGGAAACAAAGCTGAGACAACAAAAGACATTTTTTTGAAATGAGCCTTGCTTGCAAAATAAATTCTACTTTTCTTTCATCGTTCATAATGTACTGCAAAGTAATTATCTGACAGCTTTAATTCTCTTATAAAATACGGACTAAACAACGACTGAACAAGTTTGTAATATCGAGGCAACAAGTGATCACAGAGGTAAACAAAACATTTGGAAGTCCTTAAAATTGTATTGGGATTAGTTCAAAGCTTATTTGAACTAAAATAAGTCTTTAAAGAAGGAAAGAGATCTAGTTTCTCAAGCAAGAAGCTCCAAAGAAACCAGAGATTTAGAATCACAAAGAAATATTATAGATATTTCAAGGAATGTATTTAGATCATGTAGCAGGTGGGTACATTACACAGTAAGATATATTTTGGATGCATAACAAAAGGAAAACAAAGGAAAGACAATGAGAAGCACCTGTTTGCTTTCATTGGGCAGCATCCTGTTTTAGACACACAACCCCGTGTGATTTTTATGTTCCCAATCTTTAAATCTTCAAAGCTTCTTTGAAATCTTAATTGGAAGTATTTGTACAATAATTCACAAGTGCTGTATTTCAGATAGAATCTAATATAACCCAAACAGCTTTACTGTCAATTATACAAAAATTTAATTTTTAAAACAAAAAATAGCATTTAGAAAAAATGATTTTGCATCAGCTTATTATGTTACATAGATTTGCAATTCTTTATCATAGAACAAAAATTAAAATAAATTTAAACTCGCCTATAATAACTATTTTTTCAGCCATCACCAACTTGAGCACTTATCCATTCTGAATTCAAAATCAAATGCTTTGAATGCAGTTTATGAGCCTCTTTGTTTTAGGGAGGGAAAGAACCACTAAAACAAGCTGAAGAGAAAGAGGAGATAATAGGGCTTGGAAGCAACCTCTTGGCAAAGAGGAACAAGAGCTGTGGAATAATTTAATTGCTCATCAGCTAATTATACGGTATTATAATGTTAATGTGTCTTCATCATGACAATGTAATAGGTATAGATTGAAGCATATGAAAAAGAAAGTGTTGATGCAGTAATTATAAGTAAGAGTGGAGCTGTTAGAGTAATTATAATGCTTCATCGGGTAATTAACGTATTGTTCAACTTGAGATGAGGAACAAAGAGTGGAAAAGTTAAATATTGAAGGACATGCCTTTGACACTCCAGAGATGTCTTTGAGCTTTTGCAGAGAATAGCATAGTCTGTATTGATACTGTTATTTTCCTGGTTCCCTATTTTATAATTTATTATTTTTCTGTCATGTATGTCATAAAAGAACACAGTAATTTGAGTATGAGATGCTACTGGTGGTTAAATTCTCTTTTTGGTAATATGATCCATGTTGCTGCTTTTTCTTTTCTAATTCTGTCTCATTTTGCATTCCTGAGGTCATTACCCTAAAAACTTTAAGAATGAGCTAGGTCAAAATGAAATACTGTATGTGAACAATTCTTTAAATAGAAGATGATGGTAGTTATTCTTTGGAATACCTGAGCAGTTCCTTTTGAGATATTTTATTCTAGTGCCAATGGGTAACCTGATTTTTATTCCAACTCTTAAGTTCAGAGATGTTTATAATAAAGCCCTCTTCATAGAGTATAAACACACAAATGAAAAACAACTAAATATAGGCCACTAGTGCTAAACAGCTATGATTTTCTTAACTCATCTACCAGATTTTTTAAATATATATGGCACATCTGTATATTACTCTGTTTTAAACACTTGAAGTATATTAGCCCAGTTTCCATTTTTTTCTTGTTATCTGTTTCATAGATGGGTATATCTACAGGGCAGAGATACTAAGTGATGTAGTCAAAATCACATATCTCCTAGGGGAAGAACTGGGCTAGGAACCAGATCTGATCAAACTCTGTTAACCTTGATCTATACCTCTTCTCAAAGTTGCCAGTTCTAAAACTTGTTACAAGATCTCCTGGAAGGTTTCTGCATTCAGATTAGAAAAGAATTTTTAAGCAAGATTTGTGGTCTAGAAAGTTAAGGGTAAATGGGTTTGTATAAATAGACAGTAAGGTATTTAAATGTGCAAATGTTGAAGAGAGCAAAGCAAAAGATTACTTTGGATACAGTGAAAGTTTCATAGAGGGGACCCCAATTGTAAATACTATGATATGGATTAGTTTCGATCACATTCAACATGAATGTGAAAATGAGAAATTGACAGAGAAGCTGGTTATTTATGTTACTCAAAATATATTGATTTCTCAAATGCCTGTGATCAACTCATGAAGAAACCATGCTAGATATGGAGTTGAATATTGGACAAGCAACAGAGAACGTAGAGATAGAGATGCTTTACCATTTTAAATTATTTTTAAATTAACATTTCCTGAGACTACTTTACCTGAGAAAATTATTTTTCATTTTGAAGTAGCAGTCTGGAAAGCCATCAATATTAATTGTCTATGAATGTATATCTTAGAGAAAAGTTAAATTTTAAATTATCTTCTTATTCATATTCATATAATACCATGTCATGTGGTAAAATAAACAACATAACAAAAATATACAAGCAGTTTCTTTCTTAAAGTCAGTAGTGGCTAGGGATGAGGGCATTACAAAAATGTTTCAATTTATCAAGTACTGGTATGTGTTACTATCAGCAAACATTAAACTTTATCATAAATTGATACAAATGAACAAATACTTTAATCAGTGAAATTAGAGCAAAATATTCATTATCTAGTTAGATCTAGCCAAAACTATAAAAACTAAACTGATTTAAACAGTGCATTCTCAAGTTCAAACATTTTCTAACAGATAGGCATTTTGAAGATATCTATTTTTTATTTCATTTTATTTTTTTTCTCCTTGAGTTTATTGGTATATTTTAGATATACAGTACAGTCACATTCATCATTGGGATCTTGTACCTTTGCATGACAGGTCTTGGTTCTCATTTTTCCCCCTTATCCCTGCCCTCCCTCCACCCCCTCCTTTCCTCCTCATTTACAAACACTGTATTTCCATTTTTTCACTTTCTCATATTTTTCCCTTATTACCTTTCCCCTACCCTACCCATTTCCCATACATCTTTAGCCCTTTTATTCCTATTTCACATTGTCAATTATACCATTAAGATCTTATGTACCATTACAGCTTTGCACACCAGAGAATCGACTTTATTTTTAAGATCCACTTGGCTTCTTCAAATTTAGAAAAAAGTGAATGTAAGAGTTAGCTTACTTAAATTTGGTAAACTACATATTTGTGCAGTTTCTGCACATAATTCTAGCAGAAGTGAAAGATGGTTGGATAATTTTTATGATTTAGCATATAGGTAAAAATAATCACAAGGCTTCTGTTGGAATGACATGGATTCTTGCTTTTGAAGGATTTATGGTGGCATTTTGCAATAGAAGGGGCTTTGAAGTCAGAACAATCTCATGTACTGACTTCATTAACCTCTCTTAACCTTATTTTTCCTATTTTGAAAGCAGTAATAATGACTTTTATGTTGCAGGGTTTTGGGGAAATTAAAAATGCATATAAAATGGTTATCACAGAATCTAGCACATGATAATTGTTCAGTTAAAGTTGGCTACGATTATTTCTATTCAGCATAAGAGAGTTACTGAACAATGCTAAGTGCTATTTAATAAGTTCTTAAAAGTTTAAAACAAATCCATAAAATGATGTTGTGACTTTTGTTTTAAAATATTAATTATAGTTGTCTTCCATCTGTAATGAAAGAAGTACTAAGCATTAAAAAAGCAAAATGTCATTGCATAAAGTATCCTCTCTTCAACACCTTTTACAAAAGGTGGAGAATTACACTTGTCAAAGGTTAGCTCAGCTATGTAGAAGGGAATTAATGGTATTTCTAACTTTTTGAAAAGGGTTTTATAATTCAAATGTAATGAGTATAAAGCATATTAACTATTCTTCAAAGCACAGTTTTAGCCCATATAAAACATATATGTATACATATACGTACTCAAATGACTTATAAAACACATAATCCTATAATTGTGCATGTTTTTATCTCATAAATGCATGTTGAACACCCACTAATTTCTTTCCAAGGAATTTGGGATGTAGTAGGTATTGCCTTATATTTCCTCTGCTACATGAAATATCATGAAAACAGCAATTCTTTACTTTTTCATTCCCCCAAAACTATACAGCACTTGGAAAATATTAAGTGTGTAGTGTATATTCACTAGCTAAATGAGAAAATAAATGAACTTTCATTTCCTTTGGAGATAAAATCATGATTAAGAAGGATGTTGCTTATTGAAATTCACTACAATTCACAAACCACCAGTTTGTCATCAATTTTGTTTCTCTAATCAAAATCTGTATTATAATACATAACCATAAATATATATGTATTTTTATGTATTATATTTAAATTTAGTTTTCATCCTTTTCCTAGATCATTCCCTGGGGAAATGTTCATGTCCAATAAAATAAGGAAAAAGCTTAAGAGGGTCAACTAGAAAAATCTTTTTTTTTTTTCCATTTTGTTATGGAGGAGGGAGGACTAAAGATTCATGAAAAACTGATAATTATTTTGAGAATCAGGTAGAGATATTTTTAGATTCGTATTGTTGAACTCTCATTCTCTTCATTTCAGCCACTTATTTTCCTTGAAACCACACAGATATAGGAGAATGCAGCTTGACATTACAGTTATATTTAAAGACCTTATGGAAGCCTATTTGTTTGTAGGGCTATATTGAGTAAATTATAGAATATTTAGATTCTAATTCATCACTTCTACTAATCAGCAAGTAACTATTCAGTGAGATTTACAGCAAGCTCTTTTCTTCTTATATGCTAGAGAAATAATTCCCACCAAACAACTAATTCATATATAATAGACAACATTCTATGACCATGAGCTTATGTTTACAAAGAAAATATAAAACATTTTTATCTTTTAGATGAGTTGTCACATACGTATACTTCAAAGAGAAGTTATTACATAAAATATATATTTATCAAAATGATATTTGGAATACAATGAGTGCTTTCATAACATACTTGGACAAAGAAAAATATTTTCCTATAAATTAAATGCAAAAAATACAATGGCTGTTTTTCAAAAATCTAAGAAAATAACTGCTCTTGTTCTCTAGTACCCATCTAAACATTTTTGTTTGAGGTAGACATTTTATCCGGCTTAGAATTTCAAGGGTATTGTGTCTCTTCATGGTAACCCACCCTAAGCTGCCGGGTATATTTTTATTTTTATTTTTTCTTTCCATTTCCTCCCTTTTTATTCTGCCAAAACTCACTCTGCAGAGCCCATTTCCCTCTACCTTTGTGTTTCTTTCCTACCATTAATAAAAGTGAAACTCTTCCACTGGTAAAAAATTTAAAAATTTTTTCAAGTGGTTATTTTAGCTCTAAATGATTTACCATGTTCATTGGAAATTCTAGTTTTTAACTTTTCTTTTCTTTCTTTTTCTGTGACATGGAAAAGCTTCCAGTGCTACAAAATTAATCTGAATGTAAGAAGTTTATATCAACATACAAAGACATTGTTGTCACCAAGAGAGTGCTAATCTTTCACCAGGTATAAAGCCTCAAACATTCTCTGTGTTCTTTGGCAATGAAAGTTTCCAGTGGGTCCACATTACCTTGTTAGGGGACACAGAAATACTGAAAGTTATTAGCAGAAGCATTAGTTACATCTTGAATTTTCATCAGCTAAGTACTTTTGTACATTTTTTAGTATATTTGTAATTCTTTTTAAAAATAATTATATTAGTACTTTTGATACATACCTTGATCACATTCATCATAGGGAATTTGTACCTGAACATGATATATTTGATTCTTTTTTATTTTCTGTTCTCCCCGCTTAATCCCTCTTATTTACAAAACTTTCCATTTTTCCTCTATTCTCTCTTGTTTTTTCCTTCTTTCCTTTCCTCCTCCTCCATTCCTTGTTCGCTTTCCCATTTGAAAAATCTCTTCCTATTTTCCAATACCTATTATACATTTTTTATCCTTATGTACCCTTTTGGTTTCTCACACCAGAGAAAAAATGCAATATTTGTGCCCATTTATTTCACTTAAGAATATGTGGATTTGTTTTGTTTTGCTTAATGATAGGACCTATTTTATTTGAGGAAAAAATCATCAAAGTGCAGAAGTGGAGATTTTTGTCATCAATTTTCATGATGTGCAATTAGTTACTTTTCTCTCATCTCAGAGACAACATAACTGGTACCAGTGTTAAAGGAGAAAGGGTTTACTTAGCTCACAGTTTGTAGAAGCTTTAGCCCATAATCAGTTGGCTCCAAGGCAGGGTGGCACAAAGTAGAGGGGCATCACAAAGAAGAGACAGTTCATGGTGCCACATGATAGCAAAAGCAAAAGAGAACCTTAACAATGCTATCTGCCCCTTTTATCTTATCAAGATGACTGATTGGTGATTAGGCAGGTGCCAAAACAATCAGTGCGCTGGTTTAGTAATCACATGCCTGTAATCCCAGCATCACACACTCTAGATTCAGCAATCTCTGAAAAAGTCCCACCTATGACTCCATGAGGCGTGAGGGGAGGGGCATCTGGTCCCAAACCATAAATTTATGTATATTTAATATGTACCAATAAAATTAATTGAAAATAAATAAATTTGCTTATAGTAAAAAAAATTAAAACTAAAGACAAAAAAGCCAGCAACAAGAAAAATCCTTAAGATTGTTTCAGAAAAAAGCTAATTGCTAGTGAAAAATGGAAAAAAAAAATCCTAGTAGTGAATAATTTTCTTTTCTGTAACCCCTGATCCTTTTGCCCGCAGATAATCTTCAAGTTCTTCTTGATCATTTATGCCATGTCAATAAAATCTAGCTAGATCTCTATTGTCACTAGTATTTATTTTTCAAGGCAAGGAATACTTTGTTGAACAATAGCAATTGCTTTTTCCCTTAGCGATAGACTTCTAAAAAAATTATAACCTTCAATCAAGGACCATTTAACATTTCTTAAAGAAATATAAACGTAGCTTATAAATGAAATAAGATGTCTGTGTCTATCATTTGTACTGTTTATCCACAGTCTCACAAAGTCTGATATAATGCTCTCCCTATTAAATATGGCTAGTATAAGCTTTCTAAAATAAAAGATGCTTTGAAAAATTACTTTCAACTGTCTCATTTGAAACAGATAGGGCCAGGGATTTAGCTCAGTGGTTCCCCTGCCTCACAAGAGCAAGGACCTGAGTTCAATCCGTAGTACGAAAGGAAGGAAGGAAGGAAGAAAGAAAGAAAGACAGACAGACTTTAAGAAAGAAAGGGGAGGGGAAGGGAAGGAAGAAAGAAAGAAGATATAACTTTTATGTTGACCATGACAATATAAGGATGCATGAAATTGAATTACTATTTATAGTAGTTTTGAAATCAAGTTTTGGGGGATGCTGGGGTTTTTTTTCAGGTCCACAAACAATCTAAACACCTTCTCTACAACTCAGCTACACAGCTACCCCTAATCCAGTTGTGATAGGGACATTCTCACAGTTCAGGAGAAGTTTTTAAAAAGGAACTGCTGGAATTAGTAGTAAGCTAACTTTTTTTTTTTTTTAATATGTACCTCAAGTAGGAGGTGATGAGGTAGGACTTGGAGACTCATGCCATATCAATTTCTTTTTCTAATTTGTAATTTAAACTTACTTTTCCTTCTTATATTGAAGATATATTCATAAAAGTTTACATATATATGTTCTAGTGTGCATTTCTCTATGAAATGCTGTTCTCTCTCAAACCATAGGGAAGAAATTGTGAGGTAACAATCAGACCACTGGTGTTTGTTCAATTTCCCTTTCATGCTTATTAGCCTTTATATCCAGTGTGATCTCATTTACCTGTAAATTTATATGTTCACCTTATCTATTGCAGTAAATGAATATATATTCACATATAGTATTACTTGCTTAGTAACACTCTTTCTGAAGTAGGAAATTAGTAAATTACCTTGTGCTGATCACTTTAGTTTTATTTCCTTATCAGTCACTAGATCCTAAAGATCCCTTTTGCTTAGCATTAGCTAAGAATCATAACCATCACACATTCTGATCCCTTATAGGATAAGAAAATGAAGGTAAGCATCAAAATGTCAGTCTAAGAAGCCATGTTGACTTAGTAGATATTTATTTTTTTGCTGTATGTTTGGTCCATTAGAATAGTTTAGTAATCCAAAGCAAAGTTAATTGTCTTCTTGCTAATTATCATAATTTAGAAACCAGAATAAAAAGAAAATGTAGGAAAAGTCAAGGAAAAAGCATGATTAATATTTCTTAGGGAGAAGTCTCTCAGGAGGGGCCTGTAAGAGGCAGAAGAAATACAAATTAGTGCCCTGACACAAAAGGTTTCTTTACTATGTGGGTGATTAGCTTTTTTAAGTGTACAAGCAGGCAGACATATGTCATCTCCAGTCTGGGCCAGTAGCTTGTTTGCTCATAACCCCTATGATTTTGAGAGGCAAGAAATAAGACTTTATGTCTACATTCCATTTAATCTATAGTTGTTTAAAGGTGGGTTCCTTCTGTGATTAAATGAGGGAGCACAGTGATTCATTATCGATTGTGATTAATTGAAGTATGTTATATGTTTTTGCAGCATATTATGTCTTTCTTATAGGTTTTTCATAATGGAATCTTCACAACCTCATTTGATATTAATATCCCCATTTTACACATGAATAAACTCAAGCTCAGAGATGTTAAATAATTTACCAAAGATCAAATATCTAATAAGAGGCAGAGATGATATTAAATTAAACTAAGGTCTCAGTGACCTTAAAGAGTGGTTTGAACTGCTACATAATCTGATTTTCATGTTACTGTTTTAAATTCTTACTGTTAGTAATACCCTATTATAAGTGTCACCCTTCAGCGTGCACAATATCGCCCATTTTCTCAAACCAAATTAAAATGACACATTTTATTATTAAAAAATAATTATTTTTTAAATTTTAAGGAATATATTGTAAAAGCTATTTTTATGTTTAAATATAAATCTTGGACAAAATTGTGTTTTTGATATAGTAGTTATGTAGTGTGCTTTAGAAATACATGTTTTGTTCTTTTTTTTGTTTAAGTTTTGTTCTTAATTGTTTACCAACAGTTTCAATCTTCTGACGTATTGTCTTGGTTTCCTAGAGTCACATTACTAAATTTAACAAAGTAGTATTTAATCATACTAATGACTAGCTCCCTACTCACCTTTCCTTGAGATCCAAAGGGATTTCTGCAGTATGCATTAGAGAATATTGATGCCACTAATTTACTTTTTTAATTGTCCATCTAAAAATGTACAAAGACTAAATAAGAGATTTGGGGATAGAAGCCAGTTCCTTAACATTATTGTGCATTCCTAAGCAGACTAAAATGGAACATTTTGGTGTTTCTGTGAGTACCATGTTCCTCTACCATTTATTTAGTTTTTAAACTGTGCTTGCACAACCAAATGAACAATTTCAATTTTATGCTGTATCTTTTTTCAGTTTCCTATCAACCTTCAAATGGAATTGAAATATTTTCTCTTGTTCTGAGTTATTGTTCTTGATTATTATTACCTTGGTCAGTCTTTCTTCCTTCAATCTGCCTCCCTTCTTTCCTTTTCAGAGAAAAATAAGAGAGACCTAACCTTCCTCTGGACTTAACATACTTTCAGTCCCAATGGAAATATTTCTTCCTAGCATTTCAAATTGCAGGAATCACTTTCTAAGCCATCCATGTTCTTAGACCTCTAAGTCCATCAAGAACTATCTCCATAGAAAACTACAGGATAGTAGTGATTTTGCCCCCCAGTCACATGCTATTAAATAAGATCTTTTCTATCCATCTTTTATTTTGAAGAAAGAAAAATACAATTTTCTCTAAAGACTCCTTTATAAAGTTTTTTTCTGTATCTAAAATATTCCATTTTGTAGAACACTGATGCTTACGAATGTATTTATAAAAAGCCACGAAGCTGCTGTACAAAAGTAGTCTTTATGTTTTTATATGTCTGAATATGAAACTGTGTATGAATAAGTGTGATTTTATAGTGCCTAATGTTAATTCCAAAGCATTGACTCATTCTTAATTCTTATTAAAACAGCTTTCTAAAATGTTATCTTAATGTTATGCCACTTCTGAATGTACATATTTTTATTTGAAATTTGAACATTTCAAAATAAACATCCCCAGTGCTAAAGTTAGAAAAAAAATCACTGCCTTATAACATTGTTATTTCCTCTTTTCAAACTCTCAGCAAGTGTGAAGTAAAATAATTTCCGCATGTTAAAAATTATTCAGAGAAGTTGGATATTAAAATTCATAATTAGAAGAATCCATACATGGCATTTCTATATTGCTTTCTAACATCTTGAGTGTATTAGTTGGAAATTTAATTTGTGCTAATCAGCCTGAGGCGAAAGGAGCAGGAAATTAACTTGACACATATATTTGATGTTTTTAGTATTTCTCAGTTTGCACTAGAACCACAACATGGCAACCCAGAATAAACACACAGATCTTCAGTGTCACTTCCAATTACCATATTACTGCAAATTGCTGTTACTTACTAAAAAGTCAGCCATGATTCATTATATTCTTGGTTTTATCCAAGAAAGCATGAATCAACACTGCATATGCGATGACGTGTTTGAAATTCTGCACTTTCATTTCAGTATTGAATCTTGACTTCCATTCTGTTTTCTAAAATGATGATTAGTAGTATTAATAAACTCACTTAATTCCTCCTTTCTACTCGCCAAAAATTGATACAATAGAAAGCAGGTTAACAAATAGGGAATTGCTGTAATAACTTTTGGCATCACTTCTATTTCTTTCTTCATGACTTCCCCAAAATTTTTATGATGCATACATTCAAATATTAGCTTTTCTAAATAGCACTGACCTCAAAATGAAGTCCATATACAGGGTGACTATTTAAGTGTTTGTTAAAATTTGCAGACTACTAAAAGTGCAAGGTGTCCCTGTTAATAATTACACTATTAAAACAGGTTACACCTGGAAATCTTATCACCCTTCCTTCAGCTGCTTGACGATAGAAGCATCTTGTGTGATTATTGACAAATCTAGACTTCTGCAGCCCATGTTCTGCACCAGAATCTCTGGTATTCTGGCCAGGAGATCTGCATTTTTAAGAGCTTTCCAGGTGATTCCTAAATAATGATAACTAATAACAGCAGGTCTTATATAATGATCACTATATTCTAGGCTTCTAGTTTTTACTATATTTCATTCTTTTATTCCTCACAACAGCTGTCACAGAATGATAAAAATCCACATATGGCTGGTCAGAAGCATTTTGGTGACTGGTCAGATGATTTACATTATATTTTTGGTACCTTGCAGGACACTATAATTCAATAATCTGAGATATTAGAAAGGAGCTAACAATATGAGAGAAAAGTCCTTGTGAGCAGGAGACAATTAAGTTGGGTCTTAAAATCAGAGTTTGGTGGGCAAAGAATGAAGATAGATGAATAGGATTTGCATAGTCATGGAATGGTAAAAATATTCATAGTGTCTGGAGAGTGTCATGTGGCAAGAGAAAGCCTAATAAGAGAGCAAAAGATGATTAAGAAATCCGGGAAGAGTTTCCTAGGATTAGATGTGGAAAAATTAACAGATTTTTTGGGTCTGTCCTCCAAACACTACGTCCTCTTATCAGTACTTAGATTTAGGGACTGCTGGCTCACTTGACCTTGGTGAAATAACTCAGAGGTTCATATTATGTAAAAACCCCCAGAGTTTCAGCAGGAAATAGAAAATGCAGCTGCATTTATGTACACTCTTTATCATTGTTTTTTCATCCTTTCATTTTCCCCTTTCCTTATTCTTGTTCCCTAGAATTACTTCCCCCCAAATTGATTTGTGCTTGAATCTTTGGCTCAAGATTAGCTTCTAGAAGAATCTAAACTAAGACAACATTTTCTCCTAAGAAGATAGTGCACATTTTATGTAGTTTTTTTGTCTTTTGTTTTGATACTGGGCGTTGAACTCTGTACCTTGAGCTGGTGAGGCAGGCTGCTGAACCACTGAGCTAAATCCCCAGCCCAATGTAGTTTTCACTAAGGAAAGCTACTGGTCCCTAGAAAAAACTTAAACTAGGACAGTGCTAGTCAGAAAGCTAGCAGCAATAGTAGAGACTGCTAGACAGGGGGAAAAAGGGAAACCAGCTATGTAGTTAAAGACTATGTAGTTGAAAGATCTTACTAGAAACAGCCTGGCAGTTAGCATGTAGGGAGTATAGAAATATGAGGCTACATTTGAAGGAACCTTGATAAAGTTCTATGATTGATTGGAAATGGGTGAGAGATGCAGGGAGGGATTTGTGTGAAATGAGCAGTAATTGGTAGTTAGGAACATAGCAAGTTCAGTAGATGGTATATAGTTATAACTTGCACAGGTTATTCTCTGTACAGCCCAATAAGTGCTCTCTATGTATCTATCTGTCTGTCTGTCTGTCTGTCTGTCTGTCTGTCTATCTATCTATCTGAAATGTAAATAGAGCCAGTAAACATGAATGGCATCCCTGGATGATGAGGAATATACAACAATACTCCAAGTGCCAGATAAGTGATTATTAAACTACAGGAGACATACATAAATGATTACTGTAATACAAAAAAAGTTTAGTAAAGGGAAAGGGGAACAAGGATTGAAGGGCAGGAAGATGAATAAGAAAAAAAGATTTAAGATATATTATCTACAGGTACAAATCCCCCGTGATGAATACAATCAGTATATATAAAAATATACCAATAAAATTAATTTTAAAATTAAAAAATAAAATCTGCACCCTTACACCCCTCAAAAGAAATGAAAAAGAAAAAGGATTTTTGGAGAATTATACAATTTGTTTAGAACTTTGTCAAATCATTCTATATATGACACAGATTAAACACAAGTATTATCGTGAGCATTAAATATGAGTAAACTCAGAAATTTATATCCATTAATGAGATTTTTAAATTATGAATGCAGAATAAAAATCTAAGATTAGAATCAGTCTTGGCAGAATGTCTGAGAGATGAATGCATCTAAATCAAGTCTGCATTCTTCTCTTTTAAAATCTATAACCTAGATATTGTAAATTATAGACAGCAAGTTACCATCATGAATATTCAGAATTAAATCTCTTTGTACATGCTGATTGCCTTAGGAAGTTAAACCCCAAATCCAATTTGAATCATTTCTTAAAATGATACTTTTAGAAAATCTTGCTCAGTTATAAAATGCCTTATAAATTAAACAGTAGGAATTATGTTTGGGCATTGCTCAAGACATATGTATCAGCAGAGAAAGCTTCCAAAGTGTTTCAACTCTAGAAATTCCCTCTTCCACATCCCTTTTGCTGTAGAATCTCATATTTAGACAGAAGTCATTTTGGGTTAAAGCCAAAATGCTCATCCCCATAGTGGAAGAAAAGCAAATACAGAGAATTGGAGTGTGCCACATTTTGAAAGGGTGGTAAAGGGCAGGAAGTGTGAAAGAAGAAGTTGAGAGAGCCAAAGAGAAACTCTCACAGGTTTCTTTAATTTCTTCTCTGTTTTTAGCTTTAATACACAGTAGCCCTTAAAGGAATGATGGCCAATCCTTGAAACCAGTTGTCTTGAAAGGAAGTCATCATGAATATTTAGTAATTTATTAAAATCAACTGAGATTTCTTATTTATATTCCATTGAATCATTTATGAAAACATTATATAGTTTTTATTATAAACTGAATCTTTTTTGGTACATTTTAGATAGTTATATTTCTGAAATTTAAAAGTTGGGGTGTTTTCCGCAAAGTATAAGAGAAAGAAATAGCAGTTGTCCTTGTACTGTTAACCATTGTCAGAGGGAGACATTTAAAAGAAGGTATAACCTAGTATGACAATTTAATTTCTTTTAATATAATCAGTTGGTTGCGTTGTAGACATAGTTTTACAGGGTTCAGTTCAGCCACTTTCTCAGTTCAGTGAATTTGGAGAATTAAAGTATTCAGAGGAGCCAAACTTGTCAGACTGCCAGTGTGTCATAAGATTGTACTTTTCTTACGGATGTGACAGGGCGTCACAGAACACACAGAACTTGAAGATAAAAAAGAAATCAAAGGCATTGCTCTTTAGATGGAGGAAGTATTAGTATTCACAGACAAATTCTATAGTTGTCATTTGTCAGTTGCTGTACAGCAACTAGCAAATTTCTTCATTTCTTTTTGCTGGACCTTTCTGAGCTCCATGCAAATATCGAAGAACTGCAGAGCTTTCCCAGATTATGATGACCATGAGTCCCTGAGCCTGTTCTTGGAGGATAATGTTCAGGATGTTCCAACATTTGGGAGATTTCAGGTCAGTCCACATAGTTCAGGTGCAAGAAATATGCTTGAAATTTTTAAATAGAAAGATCAAATCCAAACCTGAGCTGTGTTTTCCAAGGAATAGAGAATCCTTACCATTTTCAGAAGAGTAATGTAAATTCCAAATGTATTCACATTTTTCTGGACAAAGGACAAAAATCTGGACAGTGTACCTATCATCACAAAAGTATGTTCTTCTTTCAAGCAGATGATTAATCAAATTGAAACTGAGTCATCAGGAAAGATAGAAACAAAGCCAATTGAGATATTATACTCACTTCTTATTTTCAAAAATTCTCCAGATCCCTAATTTTCCACATTCTCATTAATTTGCAAAATTGATTATGATGAATGATATGTTAGTCTGTTGTCTTTTTACTGGGAAAAGATCTGACTTTTGAATCTTACTTGCATGCAGTGAAAATTTATAATTAAAAAATCTTAAGCCCTTTCACACATGTAAAAATTTATAACTCATATATATATAATATATAATATATATATATACCTTTGAATGCCTGATCCTGTCATTGACCATTAAATATTCTAATGTGTTATCATTGAGTATATATACGATAAGTTATAAAACTCTCCACTAGCATTGTGTTTTCCATTATTAAATTTAATGAAAGTTAAAAATAAGGCATTTTTGAACCTATCACTAATGGTATTCATAATTATCCTCAGTTAAAAAGTCAATAAACCAAGATTTAGAATGTTAAATAGTACAAACACTTTCCTTCTATGGACAGATTAATAAATGACATAAAAGGCATAATGTGTAAGTTACTTTGCTGTACCTTAAATGAGATGCTAATGTCTGATTGAACAATTTCCAATACAAATGTTAAGAATTATCATTAAAATCAATTATTAGCAATGGCTATTGTAGCATTAAGTATTATGTTAATTTTTGTGCCAGTGTAATTTTAAAATTTTAATTGATGTATCTTTATTTTCTGTTGGAAAACTTATTTTGTACAGCGGTAGGAAAATGTGTATCACTGATTTCCCTTCAGTAGGACAAAGTAGCTCTCACTTACAACTTAAAGGAGAGGTTTGTTTGGCTCATAGTTTTAGTTAATCCACCCATAAATGTAGCAGCTCCATGCCCAGTCACCTTCAAAAGTCTGACCTCTGCATACATGAAATTTTTGAGGGATTTTTAGATCTAATCCATAACAATTTGGGAAGGTTTTTAAGCAGGGGCTATCCTTGAAAATCATTCTTCAAGAGAATAGCTGAGATTGCATAAATGTGTTTAATTTAAGCCAGTCCCATATATCACTTCTGTGAAGTTAATGCAAACACATAATTCAAACAATATGGAAAAATATGTTTCAGTCTTCTAAGAGAGGAATATTAGCTTTAAAAGACTATATACCAATTTTCAATTAACTAGGAGATTTTGATATATTTTAAATGGAGTGTTTACAACAACTCAATATTAATGTGTCTGCTAACAAATAAATATGTTTTAAATTCATTTTCCTTAACTAGGATTTGTTTGGACTATGAGAATTTGCTTATCTGTTAATTCAGAATTCATTCCACAAAGAGTTATAGATTCTGGCATTTGTGTATAAAATATTATGCAGCTCAAAGAACACATAAAATATTGTGAAACATGTTCATTACTTTGGAAAATATCAAATATCATATTTAGGAAAATATATCAGCATACCTACAATACTACTTTTCACTTAGGACCCTGTGATGACTTGAAAAACTTTTATTTGTGATATTTTCACTTCGATATGATTTTTCCTAATTTATTAGTATTCATTCATTTTTATTCAATAAAGATATGTTTAATCTGTGTTACAGTTGTATTACTAAAGGCTTCTTTTTTGTTTGGTGTATTAGTCACCTTTCTTATTGCCGAGACATGACATACAACACTCGGGACTTCAAGTGAGGTACAGTTACTTCACGGTTTCAGTACACGATCAATTGCCTCCAAGGTGCAGAACATGCTGGAAGGGGACGAAGGAGCAAAGCTGCTTAATTAACAGCCCCAGGAGTTACAGCAGGAGAGCAAGGCCAGTGAGGAAAAGGTGGTGAAGCAGTCAAGGCCAGGCCTCCATGATTCAGCCAGACACAGCTTGAAGTGTGTGCCGTCATCCTGAGAAAGGCAGGTCCAAAGGCAGTGAAGCTGCAGGCCCTTTCTAACCACCACACTTGCCCTTGAAAAGCTTTTTATTGCCCCATTTTTGGGTTAGGATTATTTCTTGCTTTGACTTACATATCCACTTAATATTTGTATTTATATTAATACATGCCCATCTACTCTTTATTTTGATTCACCTGAAACTTTGAGAAAAGCAACACCTTCTTTTACTTTACACTTCTATTTTTTGTTTGCAATTTCTTTTTTACGCTTTCTCTTTTTTCTCTTATACTTCTCTTTATCTTACATTTAAAAACAAGAGAACAGATTGAAGTTCAGAGTGGTTCAGAGATTTGTCCCAAATCATAAAAATGTGGAAAATTGAGGATGCTTTATTTTATAGAGTGGACTTTCATTAAAATATAGCTCTAATTAAATTCTATTAAAGGAGAGTTTGGGTGAGTTCTGGCTCATCCCTTAGTACAGAGGGTCTTCTGACACGCCACAGGATGACACAGGATGTATCCTAGAAAAGATGGAGTGATTTAGTATGTTGATGTATTGTCGTGTCGAATTTCCTTTTCTTCAAAGAAGTGCTCCTTACCTACATTTAGAAGTTCTTGATGGGCTGATAAAGGAAGGATTGTGGCATAACTGAAGCAATAAATTTAGGAATACAGTGGAATAATTTTGTTTCCAGGATAAAAGAAATCTTAGGGTCTCAAGAGAATGCTTCACAGTCTCCAGCAGCACAATGGCTGAGGAAATCCGTCAGAACTGTTCATCAGTGATGCTCACTATTTTTAAAATAATTTCTCTTTGGACAGAACTTTACTCTTTTCATGTCCTTTGTAAAGACAAACATGGATAAAGTTCAGTGAATTAAATATTTTTACTTTCATTTTTGAATGTTAAAAATAATACTTTATGATATCTTTTAGACAGTTGTCTGTAAACTAAGTGACTCTCAATGCCTTTCTAGTAACTTCTGGTAATTGCTATGTTATTAGAAATGGAAAACTAGAAATTCCTAAATGCCCCCATTGCTATAAATATCTTATTTATTACTCTCTATACGCCTATTTTCTTGAAGAATTAACCCTGTAATAGTGTGTCTAAAGGCTGTTGTCACCTCTGCTTTCTCTAAACTTTTCTTTTGACAAGGATATTTGCCACTATTTGGTAGGGATTTATTATGTGCTTTCAGTACAGTACTTGTTTACTTGCAATAACTATTCAAAGAAGATATCAGTAGCCCTTTCTTTAGATGGGACAACCCAAGCAACCTTAATAATAGACTTAATTACACATATCGAAAGAGGAATGTCTTAGAATTTGAACCTTAATTACCCTGGAGCCAAAACATTTGGTTAATGCTGCATTCTAATAGTTTTACACATTTTCTTATTCAAATTACATTGAACTCCATCAAAAATTCTGTTCTTTAGTGCCGGTATTAGGATTGGTTTTATGACAGTTTTTCCCCCAAATCTTTCTATCCAAGTTTGACTCATTTTCCTTTTTATGTGGTTAAATGTCACTTGACTTATCAACAGATTTAAAGGCCAACTCATGAAGAAAATAAGAGCCATAGGTGTTATTAGACTGTCAGTAAAAGAAAAAAGGAAAAATGACTTTGGATATAGAAACAACCTTTTTGATCTAGCTCCTTTTGAATGTCAAAATGACTTATACGAAGTTCAGCAAGAGATTCTAAGAAGTGGGAAGATCCAAGGAACAGTGTGAACTTCTTTATGTCTTAGATGGCGTGTGTGTGAACATAAAGGATTTTCTTTGTGTTCATTGATTGTTATGATCGACTTTCTGAGGACCATATAAATAAGGAAAACATTACTTGCAATTATATTAAATATAAAATCAACATAGCTCTATTTTGTATTTGATATAGTTTGCATAACTTTATTTTGAAGAATCACAATCTCTTTTGGATATAACAGCAGATAGATCACGAAGGAAGCAAGACATACAGGAGAAAAGAGCCACACATGTAACTGTGACTACTTTGTTTAGAATCCTTTTACACTCATTTCATTAGGCCTAACTCAACGTGTTTGTGAAAAAAAACAAAGCACTTTCTATCCATGTGTGCTGGACTATGCAATTTGAAACTTAGAAAGGTCAGTTAATACCTAAGATATCCTGGGTTTAAAGTGTGTGTGAACAACAGAGGAAGAGGGAATGGAAAATTATCTAATTAGAATTTTGGAGGCAGAAGACAGATGGAAGATAATCATGTATAAAGAAAATCAGTTGTTTTATTTTATTTAATTTTCAACAGGTGTAATTAATGTGTTGTCCTTAAAAAAAAACCCAGCAATTTCTGTGTCTGGTTTTGTCATATATTTTTTATTTTGCCTTAAAATTCACTACAAAGAAATGTTCATTGCTTAGATATTTACAAATGGTATATTTCTTCCTGAATTTAAGTTTTGCCACTGCTCAAACACATCAAATTGACTTACTTGAATCTTCTTGACAGAGTACTAAACTTTGTTTTTAATCTTCCACTTAAAACAGAAATTAAATTAAGAGAAATTACAATTTCAGGCTTTGTGTAATTCATGTTTAAGCCCACATATGTTTAATCAAATTTAAATATATTTAATAAATAAGAATGAAAGTATAATTTCATTAATTTTATCATTATGACACAGCATTTTATGGACATATTGTCTATTTATTTTTTAAGTTAATGTGCATAATTAATTTCATTATATTTTTCTTCAACAAACTGTTCTCTGTATTTCAACAGTTTCCTATTAGTCCTTGATGGTTCTTGCTGATGGATTTTTAAGAGATAAGATCTGAAAATATTGTCTCATAGGTGAATGTGAAAGAAAATAAAGTACAGAGTCCAACAAGATGATGTATTATAGAATTTCAGAACTGGAAAAGGCATTAGTGATAGAATTTCAAAAAGCTATAAAGAACATCAAATTTTTAGTAGTAAAACAGTTTTAAAGTTTACAATTAACTAAAGGCTGAAATATGAATATAAAATATCAGGTCATCAGTGAACATAAGACTTTAGTTGTTGGACAGCTCATGTCCGGGTTGAAATTCTCCACATTAGACAGATTTTACATAATTTTTACTTCCTCTTGCCTATGCAGATATTCTATGACAGGGATCTTCTGGTAATGTATCGAACACTACACATATTATATTAAATGAAAAAAAATATTTTTAAAACGATCTCAAGCTTCTGTATATTTGTAGCACAAACCCTCACCCCAATGGAATTGAACTCCCTAACATATATAAAATAAAGATTCAGACAAACTGTTGCCTGAATATATAAATCTACATTGAGGTGATTTCCTATATAGGAAGGATGACTTTCTTTTCAAAAAAGAGTATTTTTAACCTAAAGAAGCCGGGCCTGGTGGTGCATGCCTGTAATCCCAGCACTCAGGAGGCTGAGGCAGGAGGATTGCTGTGAGTTCAAGACCAGCCTGGGCTACATAGTGAATTCCAGGTCAGTCTCAACTACATAGTGAGACTCTGTCTCAAAAAACAAAAAAAAAAAAAAAAAAAAAAAAAAAAAAAAAAAAACTAAAGAAATGAATTATTTGTTAAATTTATGCCATTATCACAGAAGTTTAAGGAAAAAAAAATACAAATAAAAGCCAAAGAAACCCCCCTAATTTCACTTAACTAACATTATTTAAACTTTCATTTTTGAATACCATTAGAATTATCTAGTATGATAACTTAACTAACATTATTTAAACTTTCATTTTTGAATACCATTAGAATTATCTAGTATGATATCTAGGTATATACAAGTAATTATCATACCTATTTAATAGGAATCCCAAATGCATGATGATTTTAATTATCTTAATTGTAAGTCAAAAATCACAGAAAGCTGAGATGAGGGAAAAAAAATCTGTTAGGAATATCTTTACTTACATTTCTCTACTAAAATATTTTATCATATTTCCATATTCTGAAGATAGATTCAGAAATTTTGAATAAAGTATATTAAGTGGTTATCAAAACTTATGTTGAATATTTAAATTTAAAAAAAAAAAAAGCTGAGTCAGGAGGATCGCTGTGAGTTCGAGACCAGCCTGGGCTACATAGTGAGTTCCAGGTCAGTCTCAACTACATAGTGAGACTTTGTCTCAAAAAACCAAAATAAACAAACAAGCAAAAACATATTATAGTATAGGGCCAGGGATTTAGCTCAGTAATTCTGCCACCTGCCTCTCAAGTGCAAGGTCCTGAGTTCAATCCCCGGTACCAAAAAACAAAAAAACTCAACATATTATAGTAAAAACACATTGCCAAGAATGATGTGCTAGTTGTACTTAAAGCAAGGGAGAGTATTTTGAGAGAGATTAATGACAATATAACTTTTGCTGTCATAATTTTTAAAATTAAATGTCATCATACTTTTTGATCACCCTGAGTTGATCAATTGTTCACAGACATTTTTGTCCCATAAAATATTGCAGTATATCCTCAATGACTTAATCCATTGCACTTGGTAGTGTGAAACTTTTTGGGTCTTCCTCAAAGTCAAAATGATCATGGAGGATAAATGTTTAGAATAAATTCAGGAAATAAAGGCAACTAGGAGAGGGAAACTAAAGACTCTCACAAAAAAGAACTTTCAGGACAGTTTCAGAAGTGGCAAGGAGGATGGGATCAGGATTTTTTACCACAATAATTGTTTTTGAAATCAAACAGTCACCACATTTTTAAAATTTATCTCATATAGAATCTGCGCTCTACAAGAATTCTGTGAATACATTATGATTTCTGAGCAAAACCAGCTAGTTTTCTGTAAGGAGTGTGTTAGACAAATTCTTCAAAATTAAAAAGTAAGTTGGCATTAAAATGGAAACTTGAGAGGGAAATTTGTTTTTGTGACACAATTGCAGGTTGAATGAACCTAAATTGTTAATAAATGAAAAAAAATTAAGATAATGACTAGAGATAGTAGGTAGAATATTGTGTCAAATGCAGTTGGTGGCCACTATTGCTGGCCTTACTTCGAGGAGACCACCAAACTTCTAAGAACCTTGAAGAGCTTGGGAAACAGCTGAAGATAAAACAGTGTTAAAATATTTTGGCTTTGATTTCCATACGTAAAGAGAGTATATGTACATGTCTATAAGAACATATATTTTCCTAGTTTAAAAATATGAAAAATACTTGGAATAGTCTTAGGAAAACATTGGTGTATTTTCTTAGAATATGACTTAGGCTTTACACATCTAGAAATATCATTATGAACAATGAGAAGGAACCGTGAGAAAGTTGGTGATCCCAAGAGTTGCTCATTCACCAAATAAATACTTTCTAAATTTTTTTTTAATATGATCTATGTTCTAGGATTATCTTGGCATAGTGACATTAGTTGTTTTTTAGAAGGAAGAAGTTGAAGTTTAGGGTTGTTGAATAGTTCAGTATTCTACCAAACATTGAGGAAATCCCACTCATAGCATATAATAATAATAAAAAAAAATCACCTTATCATGCCTTAAACCCCAGGCGGACAGCATGCATCCCATGGCTTAAAGATGTATCCATATAATAAGGATGTAGATGATTTTCTTTGGTTAGAATACATAGAATTTACTCCCTGAGGACATGAATAAGAACCATCCTTCTCTTTCTAGAAAGTATACTGTCCTGAGAAAACAGTTTATATTTTTAAAATGTACTTTGTAATTTTGTTACCTTCTTTGCACAGATTGCTAAGATGCTTATCCTCAAATTTGGGCATTTAAGCTTATTTTGGACTCTTTATTTTCTTTCTATTTCTATGTTTCATTTTACTTGTCCTTCCTATTTTATGTTATGTGAATGAAGACTATTTGCATTTTTGTGGGTAGGCAAATGGTTTTTAGAAAAAGGCAGTTTACAAATAAATAAAATAAAATAAAATAAATACATAAATAAGGTTTATTTCCCAGAAATAATAGAAGTTTCCATTGTTCTTTAGATTGATATATAACAAGCTGACATCATATTTACTATTCATCAAGGGACAAGATATTTTCTAAGACCTGCTTGAAAGGATTGAATTATTTTCATGAAGGGTTTTGCTCTTCTGATTTCTTGAATATTCTTCATTATCCCTTCAGGAACGATTCCACTCTTCTCTTTGCTGATCTGTAATTTAGGAGAGTGACTTGTGCAGACTGCAACAGCTGAACTTCTTGCCCTTTGGCTTCTGTTTGGTGAAGGCCAGTGAGGTACCAGCGGGAGATAGACAGTGAGATAGACAGGGAGAACCAGTGAGTTCAGCCTGTGCCTACTGTTACGTAATTCCTGCTTCCTTTCCCTTTCTATAATGACTTCCCACAGTAGCTAACCGTTGAATCTTGAACTAATTCTTGTTGCTTCCACTCAACACTCTGTACACCTTGGTAAATGATTCTTTTACTAAATTTTCCTTGGATTACCCAGATTGAGTGTGCTAATTGTCTCACTTAAGTACCCTTAAAATATTGCTTAAGAATGCTGGTAAATAAAAATCAGGCTATGTATTTATATTTATACAGAAATGGATTTTGGAAAAAAAAATTGACAAATATACCTTGAGGGTTTCAATTAGGGTTTCTACTTACCCCCATATTAATCCTCTGAAACTACGTATAAATTTTACTGAGTATATGTATTTCTCTATACTTTGAGTGTAAGAGTTTATAACTTGGAAGAGCTTCTCACATGGATCTATAAGAGAAAGCCACACAGGTCAAGAAAAAAATGTACTAGACTTTAGAATCGGGTTCCTTGAAGAAGAGACTTTAAGATGTTCATCTTCTATGCTAGGTTATTACCAAAAACATTATGGAAGAATGTTTCCTTACTCTAGAATCTTTAAAGAACATTTGTAAGTAACTCAACATTTTACTGTTATTAAAATGCCCTACCTCCAAGAAATATTGGGCATTAATCAGTGCAGAAGATCAGAGTAGGAACAAGGAACCTACTTAAATTTTTTTATGCTATATGGGCTAGTTTCTTGTTACTGAGTCAAAATACTTGACTTTTGTTATTTAAAGGAAGAGAGATCTAATTTAACTCACGGGTTTAGATATTTCAGTCCATAATTGGTTGGCTTCAAAGCACGAACTTCATGGTAGAAAATGTGGGGGAGCATCCAGGAAGCAGAATACAGAAGAGGACTCACAAGGGAAACATCATCTAAAGGTACTCTATGAGTGATTATCTGTCATTGGGCTTTCCCTGCTAAAAACATATCCATCTATTAATATCAGTGGATTAATCCACCGATGAATATAGCGCTCCCATGATCCAGTCACCGTTTTAGTTGTCACTTAATCTAGACAAGTAGACAAGATTAACTGAAACATATACTTTATCTCAGTGTAAATCTAAAGGTGAGAGACTTACTGAACTCATAAAATAGCAAATTTACTTTGGCTAGTTAGATGGCTCTATGGGTCTCTAATTACTATATTCCTTTCCTAATTTATGCTTTTAATGAAACATCTGGTAGCATCTGGTTTTTCCCCCCCAAGGTTGGTGGTAAATTTTATATCTCAGAGTCAAAAGCAGTTTCTGGTAGTGAGGTATATTTCTTTCAGCCATAAGCTCTGTGTTCCATTCAATACTCTATGCTTAAATACAATGCTACTCTCCCATAAATTTTTTTCTTTGATGAACTATGAGGGATAATGCCGGTAACCTCTTTTCTACATTGAAAGATCCCTTTTATCACTATGTGTTAGGAGTCAAAAGTAAAAATACTTCTGTATGATGAGCGCAGGGATACTTTTGCAAGTACTTATTGAAAAATAGATGTGAGAGTTATCTCTTACATTGCAGAAGGATAAAGTCTACTTGGGCAAGTTCTTCCCAGACAGATTCATTGTGGACCAGAGTCGAGGCATTTGTATCACTTAGGGATGACTATTTTATTTATAGCAATCACATCCAGGTACTAAAAGTCTCAGTTAATTAATGCCTTCCTGAAAATAACAAAATAGATAGGATAAAATATTAATTTTTTGTGTTGCAACACTGTGTCCTGCAAAGAACATGGCCTTTGCATTCATAACTAAGTTGAAATTCTTGCAATGTATAATATGTATGCATAAGAATTATAACTCTTTTATGTCTTATTTTGTCATTGATAAAATCAGCATAATATTTACTTGTGAGCATGATTGTAGAGCTCATAAAAAGATGGATATGAATCACTGTCTCATAAGCTAGTTTTCATTCTTATAAAGCTTCATGGAAACAACAAGTGGTTGGTTATACTCATTACAATTTGTTTTTATATTTTGAAAAGTGAAGTCTTTCAAATAATTATATACACAGTGTATCAGCAATGTGGTTTAGTGGGGAGAAATGAAGACACAGGTAACAATCATATTATATAAGAAAAGTAACGATTTTATTGGGTTTATATTCTCAAAGTAGAATACTATGTAGATAATAAAATGCATCCTCTGGAGTGTGCATGTTTGTTAATTTATTGTGAAACTATACGATGTATTTTTCTTTGAAAATAAGTGATATGGAGCAGAGTGAAAAAGATACCTCCTTTATTTGTAAAATTTAAAACTACCATTTTATTCAAGCTGCTTTGAAACACACACAGCACTTTTCTGACATAACCAGCACCCATGTATTGGTCAACAATACCCTAGAATGAAAAATTTGAAAAGAAAGTGAATAAAAATATTTAGAATACCCAAGAACAGTGCAACAGGAGAAGTTTGAGGGGTAGAGAAAGGTAAGAAGGGGAAAGAAAAAAATGAGAAAAGGAAAAACATGGAAACAGTGTCTTTGTAAACAGGGAAAGATGGAGGGGGGTGAAGGAAGGGCTGGAGAATGGGAAAAAAGAACCACGATAAGTCATGTTAAAGGTATAAGATCCCAACGATGAGTGTAACTGTATTGTATACCTAAAATGTACCAATAAACTTTAAAAGAAAAAGAATATGTGAACTACCCTTGTATGTAAAATTATTAGCTAACTATTTGAACCACAGGCCCTATTTTTTTTAGAACATCATCATGCATATGTAATCCAGATTTATCCACTTTTTTCCCCTAAAATCTTGAAATTTAGATTATATCATTATGCTTAAAGATTATTAAGTGTAATATAGAGAACAAAAATTGAAACGTGAATATTTGATGCTAGATATTTTTAACTAGCAGAATATGCTATTAGATTACTTGTCATAAATTTAACTAAAATAACAGCGACTTGTGAATATGTTACAGAATAACGGAATCTAAGACAGTT
This sequence comes from Fukomys damarensis, assembly GCF_012274545.1. NCBI lineage: Eukaryota > Metazoa > Chordata > Mammalia > Rodentia > Bathyergidae > Fukomys > Fukomys damarensis. The sequence goes on along the minus strand of NW_022900928.1, from coordinate 112,100,335 downwards.
TTAATGCAAACTTGTCTTACTTTAATTAACAATAACTGTCTCTAATTGTTTCCAGTTTCTCTTCTTTTATTTCTTTTGTGTTTTTTCATAGTTTGAGTCAGGCTTTCATTGGTTATTATGGATTTGGGTCTGCTTCCCACTGGCTATTCAGCTTTTGCTATGCTGAACCTGTTTCTATTTGACTACCCCGAGGTTCCCCTGATGGCAACTTGATGAAAACAAAGCAGGGGGCACACAAATTGAAAAAAAATAGTTAAAAATACTTCAAGCCATTGTTGAAAGGAAACAACTGTTTAGCAACTAAGGACAATGACATTATGTTTTCATCATTTTTAAGATCAATATCTGGGAGATATTTTGTCCGAGGTTCTAGGCTCTAAAATTCTGAACATACAAGGCATGATCTAAAAATTTGGTGAATGCTTAAAATTTTAATAATGTATTATTATAAAACACACTGCCATTAGTTCACATTTATCTCAGTCTTCTTGACATTTTCTGAAGCAATTCTGGAAGTTCTTTCATGAGTGTCATTAATTGTGCTTGAGATGATTAATATCAATATGTCTCTGGCTGTAATTTTTTTTTAATTTAAACATTGATCATATATTTTGATCACACCTCATAGACATACCTCTTTATTTAAATAGGGCTCTACTTTTGTATTCAGATAGATGTGTAAGTATGTGTTGTTTTCTCAGTACAGTGTGTAATGCAGTAGGATTATCTCACAGCCCTGTGGCTTTGCATTCCAGAAATGTTGAAGGTTAAAGAGTCTTATAGGGGCATTTAGAAGGTTGAACACCCAGTAGAGAAGATCAGTGACATCAGTAGTACAGTAGGAGTTTAACTATCATAACTTTATCTAGATAGCAAGTACCCTGGAATTTAAAATAGTTAGAGGGCTATTATTTTATCAATCATGGTTGTTTAAGTAGTTGATTTTCTGTAGAATATTAACAGGAAGACTTGTCATCAGGAGCCACACATAATGATAACATTTTAGATGACAATCATGATGACATCTTGGTAACAAACTTAGATGTGTATCATAGTATAAAATAGCCATTGTTAAATGTATTTATCTTTAAAAAATATATATAAAAGCAAAAGCCCAAGAAACTTACTTATTACCTTTTGATAGGATGCCATCTAAGGAAACTGTATGGGCCTATAAATGTACCTGTAATCATTAGGTGGAGCAGAAGAGAAGGGCGAATACCTGGATTAAACGGTTATCACCATAAACAATATATTGGAAAACTGGCATGGTCAAACAACATGAATACACTTTGTACACCAGAAAAGTAGCAATAATAATTATTATATGAAATATATGTCCTGTAATGTAGCTTGGTATCAAAAGACCTTCTTTTTTTATTAACTCCTTATTTTTTACACAGAAAATATTATATTTTGAGGACAACCATCATAAACATGTTACAATAACATATTTAGAACTCAACCCTTTGATGATAAACAATGTAAACATTTTTTAACAACATATTTAACAAGGCATACCTTTCCATAAGGATATGGAAATTATTTGGGCTCCCATTAGTGAATAAAGATTAGAATAAATTTTTCTGAGCAGCTGCTTCTTTATTTACCAACAGGAGTGTACCTAAACTTAAAAGTTTATATTTAATTGTCTTAATTTTTTTAAATTTAATCTATAAAACCAGGTTGTAGAAATCAACAATCTACTTGTATTTGACATCATTTTGATCAAAAGCGTAATTGAACACTTTTAAACATTTAGAAACAGACAAACATATAAGACAATTTAAACTAGAGTGCACTCAGATGGTTTTAGTCAATTTAATTATAAAATCTCATTTAGTTATGACTAGTCAATACTTTTGCAGGTCAAAATTAACAGAGATCTCTTGTAGAATTAGGGTTAAAAGGAATGAAAGCTCTTTTTGACTGTAAATGTAAACCTTTTATAACAAACCTGAAACCAACATGCAAACATACATATTTTCTTATTAAATCATTTCTATATACCTTCTCTACATACTTAGGTCTTGTATATCTTTCTTTGTCTCTAACAAGACAAACATACAAAATCCTTTTATATCAAAAGTATATCCCCTTACCCATAGCTTTTCTAATATTTTTTTCTGTCTCATTAACCTTCCATGACAAACTTTAGTTGTTAAAATCTTAAAGTGTCTTTTTTTTTTTCAGCAAAACTTTTGTTGGTCAATTAACAGAGATCTCTTGCAATTAGGATGAGGAGTAAAAGAGTTTTATAACAGTAGCACAATCTTGTGTTGTAATTATTGTCAGAAGTCTGTAAGCAGAAAGCACAGAAAATGTCAAGTTAACCTATAATTATAATTTAAGAATTTGTAATGTAAAAGAAATGTTTTAAACACATCAATTAAATATCTAGAAACCAAATACCATCAGACATTATTTTAAGTTGAAGATGAAAGGTACATTTTTGTCATTTAGCTAGAGGATGGAATGATAACAAAGTTTTTTTTTTTTTTTTTTAAGGTAGGGTTAGAGGGTGAGAAGATAGAGGGTGTTGGAAAGGATCATAAAAATATCATGCCAGGTTAGCCTATAGGACTGGGTAATAGATTGGAACTCGTGAACAAATGAGGCTGAATTAGTTGAGAAAGAACCCAGTCTTTTCTCAATCTGTGAAAGGTTGGACAAAGAAAAGGGAATATGAACTCTGACCACACCTTCAGTTCCCACCACTTCATCAAAGGGCATTTATGTCACAGGGGTTATTGGTGGTAGTGTAGGATAGGGGGAGCGAGTGTGGAGTAAAGAGATGCAAGATGGCAGAGGTGAAGGGGGATCACAAGATGGCAGCGGGGGAGGGTCAGAAGATGGACCACAAGATGGAAGTTTACAAGATGGCAGCAGAGAGGAGGGAGCACGTGGAAGGTTAGGGTCACAAAATGGAGGTTTGCAAGATGGTAGCAGAGAGGAGGAAGGTGAGGTAGAGACAAGGGGGAGTGGGAGGAGAGGAGGAGGCTGGAGAAGGTGGGTGAGGGGTGGGGTTGGTTTTTGAGATGAGGCAGCATGATCGATCTGGTCTGAAGAGTTGAAACAAAGAGAAGAGGAGGCAGAGATATCCTGCACCACTAAGTTTGGGGACGGAAGGCTGCTTTTGAGTCAGAGAGCAAAGAAAGCAAGCTGGCTGCAGAGACAAGAAAAGCCCTGAAAATATGGAATCTCTGACCATTTTCCTTGGTGCTCACAAAAGTTATATAGCTCTTGAATTAGACCTGGATCAAGGGAGCCATTTGGCAGCCAGACATTTTGATTGTCTAGCTGGTAGTGGAGCCAAATTGGGTGGATAAGAGGATTAGCTGCTTGGTTTTAGATCAAGGCCCTCCAAATTCCTGAGTAAGCATACCAAAGGAGAGTTGCAGGTATGGAAGAGCCAGAGCCCATGACCACCAAGAGGACCGTGGAGGAGGTTATCAGAAGTCCAGAAGTCTTTTAGAGTTCAGATAAGACCTCCTTTTTCTAGATCCGGTCTAGAAGGTGGAACTCATGTCTCTTGCAAAGGCGTCCCTCGTACAAGATAGGAGTTTAAGTGGAAGCCTGTTTTTGCCTTCAGGGCATCCTGAGCAAGGACAGAGAGGCCTGGTTAAGTCCCAGACTTAAACTAACAAACCCAGTGGTTTGCTCTGTGGGGGAGGGAGGGTCCGGTCACCAGGCCACATCCGAGGTGGATGTCTTCCTGGAGGTCTGAGACCCTGGAATCTCCCGCTACCTGAACAATGTCTCAGAATGGGGGGACTTACCCACTATTCAGTGTAGGCATGAAAGTAGGTGGACCAGTGTTGGCTGTGAGAACGGCGCTGAAGAAGGTGATTGCAGATGTTGGGTGGGGTGAGTTGGAGCATCTCAGTATACTGGTTTCGGGTCCCCAGGTATGTTAACCTGCAAGCCCAGTAATCCCGGATCCCACTTCTGATACCAATGAAAGGGAACAGCAACACTCAACAACTAGGCCATGCACACCTAAACCGACTGGAGATTTTATTCAAGGGAGCAGAGCAGAGAGAAAGAGCAGAGAGAGAGATGAAGAAGTGCTGGCCTATTTATGAGGCTTGGAGCCAAAGACCTCCTTGTTAGGGTGGAGTAGGCTGCTCTTAGCCTATCACAAGCCAGGTTGCCCTCTAAGGAGGGAGCTCTGCAGGAAGCTTTGGTTTTAATTCTATATGCTGACGTGGTCTTGGGAGAAGGAAACTGAAGATGGATTTGGGGGAAGAAGAACCCGGAAGTCCAATCCAAAGTGGCGGTGTCACAAAATACTTTAACATGATCAATTTCCTAACAGTAAGGGGAGAAGGGTCATCTAGAGTTAGAAAAGTTATACACTGTGGTGAACAGAAGGAGAAAACTGGAGAGAGTTTAATATTGGTGGTCCTGGGCACTTTCCCTATTAAATTGATGAACAGAGTGATATTTGGAAAACTTCAGATTTCATGGAAGGCCAGAATGGGGAGGAGAAACAGAAATAATTACAAAGAAATTTTAAAAGTGTTAATGAATAATTTGCACCATGATTGACAGAGCAGTTCTTGAATAGAATTATAGACAGCTAAGTTTGTTAGAAATATTATATGCGTTCAGACAAGGCTAGACCCACAAAGAGGTCAGTGCAAAAGATAAGAACAAGTTACAACTGTGGTGAGAGAGGTGCATCCCTATGGCTATGCTTCAAGATAAAGATGGAATGACCATACCTACGTACTTCCCCAAGGGATAAATAATAATGATTCATATTCTACACAGACATCAGTTACCTTGGCTCAGGATTTAAGATCTTCTGATCTCCCCTTCCAAGACTAAGATCTCTTAACCCATCTTCTCTTTCAGGAAAGATCTTTGTACTTTCCATGCACACTTGCTATGTGACTTGCTTCTCCATTGGATCATTGTTACCTACCTAAGTGACTATACTTACAATCTTATTGGTTTACCATAGTTTGTCTCACATTCTGCCTACCCACTTCAAGATTTTGCTCTATAAAACTTTGAAAAGTAGGCTCATGGGCAACACACTTTCCTGGTTCCCTCCTGGCCCTCTCAGGCAGGAGCTGTCTATCCCTTAATAAATATTTCCTAATCTTAACTTCTATTGTTCCTAGAATCCATTTTTCAATTTTAAAGATTATGAACTCAGCATATTAGATATCTAACATATTGGGGTTTACAACTGTTTCCCCTACATCATCCCTAGAACAGAACAGTATCAGAGGAGAAGTGAAGCTAAGAACAATTCAGAGTAAGGAACCCCAGGCAGTTTTAAGTGGAGGTTTATTCTGGGAATTTAGCATTCTTGTTTACCTTGGAATCTCTGGTATGAACTCAAACTGTATCTGAAGAACACTGAGCATTCAGTCAGTGAGACTTTCAAGACAAGAAATAGATTTACATTTTAGAAAAAGAACTCTTTGGGCAATGAATTGGAAAAGGAAGGAAATGTTTAAAGGTGGTGGAAACAAATGACAGTCAACTCTGTGTGTCTATGAGCTCCACACCCATGGACTTCACTAGCCTCGCGTCAAATAATTTTTAAAAAGTATCTGTACTCAACATGTACTGACTTTTTTCTCATTATGTCCAAACTATACAAAGCAACAACTATGTGCATAAGGTATAAATAGTGTAATGTAGAGATTATTTAAAGTATACAGGAAGATATACATAGATTTTAAGTAAATTATACATCATTTTGTATAAAGGACTTGAGCAAACTAATAAATAATGTAGCTTTTGTGTCTAGTATAGGATAATGAAATGAGTGATATACTCTACTTTTCGATTTCTAATAAAATTTACTGATTTTCAACATTTATCACTAACAATATAAATATCTTTATACATATTTGCTTTGTAATTTTTATAAAAATAACAGGTTAATTTTAATAAAAATAAATACAGTTAGGATGTTTTCAGGCTAGGTTATGTTTCCTCAGATAATTTATGTCACCTTTAAATTAATCTGAACCACATACACACATAATATCACACAGTTTAGGCTCTTTATTGTGGGAAAGTAGGGGTGATGGGTGAAGGAACGCTCTCCTAATTAAGTGACAAATAGTTTTCAGAAACAATGCCCAGATTTGAAGCATCAAATCATTTGCTAAAGAGAATGTGAATATAAATGCTTGTCATTGATCCCTCCCTCCATTTATCATAGCCATTGTCATTTTTTTCATCAATGTCTACCTGCTGATGTGTACATTGCCTCTGGACTAATACAGGTTTACTTTTTCTTTTTTACTTTTAATTATTTTTACATAGCCCATTTCTGTTTGAAGATGGACACTTACATGAATAGTTTTATATTAGTGTGAATTGCTTTGAACCACATTTCCTAAAAGGTAAAAGTCGAGTCCCCAGTAGACTGGTACTTAAAATTTGGGCAGCACTAGCAGGGGCCACAGTAATGGTCTGGCAATGTGTTGTATGCAAACTCCAGCCCATTAAAATTGGAGTAGCCAGAATGCTGGGGCTAGTGTTCAGCATTTTGCTGTTAGGGAACATTTTGATGATTTTAAACATTTCCTTGGCATTATGGTTTGGTTGTGGGAGAAGATGAAAACCTAGTTTCACAATAGAGCCTTTTATATGAGTGGAAATTTCAAAAAGAACAAGGCTTTATAAAAAGCAAATTTACTTATTCAATTTCTAAATGTCTTTTGCTATTATTGAATGCATTTAATATTTTAAAAGGTTTCCTTGCCTTCAATCTCCATTTCTACTTCATCTCTCATGAAAGCAGCAAAATCAGTTATATTTTTAAAAGTATAATATAAACACATAAATATTGTAAAAAATTATATATACCTACATTTTTCTTGAGCTCAGGGAGAAAAAAATCTTCAGAATTAGAATAATAATATCTTGTGCTGTAATTATCCTTAAATAAGAATTGAAATTAGGTATTTTTTTCATAGTGAATCCTTAGTAAAGAATTTCTAGAAATTGGATATTAAAGACTTGCAATAAGGCCTTTTCCATGTAGCTTCCTTGATTTCTCTAATTTTAAAGTAATTCTTTTCTTCCTAACAATTGTCCCTTTTAGTTGGTCAAAGCTACTTACAAACTAATACCTTGGAGAGAAATAAGTCAAGACCTTGGTGACTGTTTTCTTCAGGATAGATTTCTTTATTACTGATGTCGGAACAACCGCTCCTCTTGATTCCTAGGGCTAATGCCGTTGGCCTAGGCAACTTACCCTACCTATTGTATCACCCCTAAGTCCACATTTATTGTACACCACTACTAAGCTGGCTTTCAGGGAGAACTGTGCTATTTTGAAAGATGTATGCATGGAAGTGCAAGCTTTGACTTACTTTTTATTCACTGTTTAATGAAATCCAGCCATTTCCTTACCTCAGACATACTGCATTAGTCCCCACACCTGTATTAAAATAAAGCTATATATTTCTACTTAGGATTTAGAAAGGACATTTGGTAGGAAAGGACTAAGGATTTGTCTACACAAATAAGTATCTGCTAAATAAAAATTTTGAAAGGATGAAAAATTTTCAGATATAAATAATGAGTCAATAACTTTCCTCTTTAATATTTTTGTCTTAACATAATGAACTCATCTTCTAAATCTTCCTCTGGCTTTACTTTACACACTTCCTTCAGTTAACATAATTTTAAAAGTAGAAATCTAACAATTACATAGAAGACATTCCACATTCTGCCATTATTTCATGAATTCTAAATGTTAGTAATATCCACATTTTGTAGTTTGTCCTGAATACACCATGCGTGGTCACATTTCTAGACCAGGAAAACTCTGCAATGCACTTCGAAGGACAGTTCTTATCTTCTCCATTTTCAGAAAGAAGCTCATGCATTACCTCTGTGAAGTCCACTTCAACAGAAAAACAGATATTCTCAATTTTCAAATCACTTAGTATATGTCCCTTAACAAACTGGAAGTCTGGTTAACAGTGTATGTTTTCATATCTGCCTCATCAATAAGACAGCAAACCCTCTGGCAAAAAAACATATTTTCTCTCTTTCCCTATTTTGTAATTTCTCATGCCCCAGATGGTATATAGTAGGTTCTCCTAATGTATTTGTTAAATTAAATTACTTAAGAGCACCTGTAAACAAAATTTAGAATTTTCCTTTAAAAATCATTTGTTCCTTTTGCATTGTGTACTATTTCTTTCAAAATGTCATGAGAAGTGTTTGCTTATTCAACAAATGTATTGAATGCCAGAAACATACTAATCTTGACTTTTACTAGGCTAAGTGTACTAATACAGAGCTATTGACAATGAGGAGGTTTTCTGTTCTTACCATGAAAATTATTATTAAGATGTATAGCTTTCCTCAAAAATCTCCCCTCAGCTGGGCATGGTTGCAAATGTCTGTAATTCCATCACTCTATGAGGCTGAAGCAGGAGGATCACTCCTGGAGAGGTCAGCAATTTAGTAAGACCTATTCTCAAAATTTAAATGAATAGATAGATGATAGATAGATAGACAGACAGACAGACAGACAGATAGAGCTGTAGAAGTAGTTCAATGGAATGGTCCTAAGTTCAACCCCAATACTGCCCCACCAAATAAAATCACCATCTCACCTCTTATTTGGGAGTGGACCTTGGATATGTGTCACTTTATGCAAACTTATATTTTTCCATAATCCTGCATTTTGATCTGTCTTTGTTAATGTTGGCTATTCTTTAAACCACTTGAGAATATCTCACAACTGTCAGCATCCACAATGGCAATATTGAGTCTATGGGTCTAGAGAGTTGGGGAAACGTTTCCAGAGTTCAAGTCCTTAAGTCCATGAACAGTAAAAAGTTGTGTCCCACATAGCAATGAGGGAAACACTCATTACAAACTCAGTACAAAGCTTATAGTACAGCTCCTTAGAGTCCTCTAACAATATATCATAAACTGGGCAAATTCTTTTAGAATTCAGGAGGGTAGAAGTGTGAGATCAAGGTTTCACTTGGGTCATGGTTCCTTTAGAGGCCTAAGGAGGATGCTTATTATGTCTCTTCTTGCTTCTGGTGATTGCAATCCTTGGCATTCCTGAGCTCAGGAATGAATTCCTGTCAACCCGTTCTTCTCCCCTCTGTGGCTGTATCCTTGTATCATTTAGGAATCACTGCGACCAACCATGGCCTCATTTTAGCGAACTTTTATCTGCAAAACGCTTTTCCACATAAGCGCACATTCAATTTCCTCTGAGGAGTTTTTCTGGGGACACTAACCTAGCACATCACCAGAAAGTATAGTGTCTTATGAGGAATCCTTTTACTCTATCCATGATGGTCTTTCACAGCTCTTTATACCTAGGCTTGAACTAATCATCACTGCCTCCTTCAGTTAACTTCAAAGATGTGTAACCTTTTTCTGAAAAGTTTAATTCATATCAATAAGATCTTTCTCTTGCAAATAGTCACATTTACTGACTATAGTCAGATATTAGTTAGATTCAAGACTTCTGCAGTACTAGTTTAAGAAGATGACTCTTAAGGGAGTCATCGTCTAGTAGGGGACACAGAGTGTGATACAGTAGTATGATAAGTGCCATAACAAAGAAGTCCTGGGCTGCCCTACAATGCAAAAGGGAGGATTTAACTCTGCCTAGGTCAATGCTGTGAGTGCTGACAGGGAAAAAAGAGACCGGAGAGTTGTTCAGTGACTACCTCTTGAACAGTGTTTCAAAGCTGGCAAAATTAATCTTGTTGGCAAGGAGAACTGATTAAGGATATTAAAAGTGAAGTGAATGGATACAATGGAATGATTATTGTGGTTTAGGAAGGATGAATTAGCAAGTCAGTACGACCAGAGGAAGGTGGATAATATTTTACTACACAAGACATATAAAAGACTAGGAGATGTAGGAGTAGGTAGGAGGACGCAGATTGAAAGACACTTAAGAGCTACAATAAGCTGGAAAGATTGGTATGTGAAAGTGCTCAGTACTTGCAGGTTTCAAGCTAAGGAAGTGCTATGTGATGAGAACATTTGCAGGGTTAGGAAACTGAAGGGAGAATATTAGTTGAGGAATGATGGTCTCAATTTATTGGTCCTGTTCAACTTCAGTTTCTCTCTCTCTCTCTCTCTCTCTCTCTCTCTCTCTCTCTCTCTCTGTCATACAAAGAGGATTTGAGATAGTATCTTATTCTATAGTTCAGACTGGCCTCTAGCTCATGGCAATTCTCCTGCCTCACCTACCCATCTGCTGTTGGAATTACAGGCCTGTGTCACCATGCCTTCAAGTTCCAATTCTAATCCTAACAAAACCTAGCAATTTTATTTAAAGTAACACTCTTTACTTTCAACCTTCAACTTCATTATGCCAGTTAAAAGTGTTTTTTAAAAAAGAAAATGTTGTTAATTTATTAGCCATATTAGTATCGTGTGGCTGCTATAACAGTGTTCCACAGACTTGGTGGCTTAAAACAACAGAACTTTCTTTTACTAGCCTGGTGTCAAAATTCAAAATGAAGCCATTGCTCCCTCTGAAGGCTCTAGGGGAGAAAGTCTTCTTGTCACTTTCAGCCCCTTGGTGGCCTTGGGTGTTCCTTACTTTGTGACTTTAACTCCAATCTCTGTTCTGTCTTCATGTAGCCTTCTCTTTTGCATTTCTTGAATCTAATCTCTTTCTCTCTTATAAGGAAACTGGTTGTAGATTTAAGGGCTGCTTGAATACTCCAGGATAACTTCATCTCTCCATACTTGATTTGATTATACCTAGAAAGACCTCTTTTCTAAAGCTATTCTCATTTCCATTTTCCAGGTGGACCTATCTTTTAGGAGAGTAGATAGAATCTAAATTAAACACATTACATGTTTTATAATGAGACCATTTTTCACTATAGATTAGAGTTATATCATAGCTTGTCATTTTTATTTTTGTTTTAGTAAGCTTTCAACTAAAATTTCTGTTCAAGCTTTATTTTAAAATTTCTATTTAATAGATTCTTTCTTTCTCATGTCTACAATGAACCATGGTCAGTATAAATGTAGCCATGTCCACAAGGGATAAAACAAATATCTTGTCAAACATAGATCTTGTTCTCCGAATAAATGGGAGCAACTACTAATTTACATGACTGTGACCACATGACTAAACAGACATATTCGAGGAACAAATACAACTCAGTGTGTGAGATCAGTTTCCTAATTTTCTCTTGGAAAAAGATTCTTTACACTCTTGACAACTCTGACGTAATGCTCAACTTCTGGAGACATTTTAATTTTATAGACATCACTAAATATGCTCCTATAAAATTAATCTAAGATAGTCAGCAGTTTATTAGACTGTCAGCAATTTTAGGATTTGCTATTTCATGAATTCAGTACATGCTCTGAAGTGTCAGAAGTCATTACTTTTTCACTTCTACTTTTGAATATCATAACTAAATGCACCATGCTTTCTAAATTGTGCTATTTAAGAAGTCACATATTCACAAATATGCATTAAACATACAGTATGAGCTCCTCAAGGGTGAGAAACTCATTCTATTTGTCTTCATGTCCTTGGTGTATGATCCAATGGTAATCAGAACGCATTTGGCCAGTGAGTGACTATTTCAATGTATAAATAAATCTTGACTCTGTCAGGGAGACAAAAAATGAATGACATTCTCTTGAACTCAAGGTGCTCATTTTAGCATTAGTTTTATTATACTGTGTCATAATTTACATTTTCTAACTTTTAAAAGTGTTCCATAGGCTGGTAGAACAACATAATGCTAATTTAAAAAACATGAATGTAATTAAGGTTACTTCTGTTCTCATTTACATAGCTGCAAAAATACACTTCAAAAAGTAACTGCAAGTATATTTCAAAGAAACAAATATTAACCTGAAAAGTATTTTTTAAAAAGATGAATATGCTCTTTGCCATTTATTTATTCATCAAATATTTCCCAACTCTCCAATATACATGAGGTTCTCTGACTCTTGTAAAATATTTTACGTTAAGGAATCATGCCAGTTTTCTTGGTTAGGAAACTTTTTTTAAAAATAGCATTTCAATTTTTAAAAAACTTGGAAATATTGTCCGTTTAAGGTGAAATAACTATAAAAATCATGAAGTGGTTAATTTTAGTAATTATTTGTACCACTCATTGTTACCATTCGCTGAATAACTTTAAAGTATTATAGATATAAGTACAAATTATATTTGTGTATAACTGTGTAGTGCTTAAATAGTTAAGTGTAAAACATGAAGGTGAAGTTTTTTTTTTTTTTTTTTTTTTTTTTTTTTTTTTTT